>NC_140960.1:84837339-85239839 GCF_014529385.1 Adiantum capillus-veneris | reverse complement strand
GAGAGTATGTGTGTATTATTTTACCCTATACTAACGGCGCGCGGAGGTGTTTGTTGAGGTAAAAACGTGCTCCGCGCGCGCCTTTAGTAATGCACTCTCTCTCTCTCTCTCTCTCTCTCTCTCTCTCTCTCTCCCCTTTCTATAGCTTAGCATATTTAAATAGAGAGAGAGAGAGAGAGAGAGAGAGAGAGAGAGAGAGAGAGAGAGAGAGAGAGAGAGTCATAGAAAGAGAGAAGGGGATTGAGACTCTTCTTTTGGTGTACAGTGAGATGGCTAGAACAAAAGCAACTGCAAGGAAGGCAGGCAAGGGACCAGGATTAGCATCTAAAGCAAGTAACAGAGCTGCAACCCCAAAGAAAAGACCTGCAAAACCAAATAAAATTCTGAAAGGGCCAAGGATGAAGAAGCTGCAAACCTGCATGGGACTTTTCAGAGAAATCAGAAAGGCACAGAAATGTGTAGATTTATGCATACCAAAGCTGCCCTTCCAGAGGATGGTGAGGTCCATATGTGATGAAGCTACCTGGGGCACCAAAAGGTGGAAGGTGGTGGCATTAATGGCTCTATAGGAAGCAGTAGAGGACTTCCTACTGGAGTACTTCAGTGACATGACCATTGTTGCAGCCCATGCCCACAGGGTTACTATAATGGACAAAGATAGTGAGACACTGAAAAGAATAAGGTGGAGGTATGACAAACTACTGGTCCCCAATGTCTGCAAGGATAAGAAAATGAGGGAAATTTTGTTATACCCCCCGGAGCTAGTGCCACAACTCACAGTTGTAGATGTCACACATGATGTGAATACAAGGGCAAGGGCAGAGACTATTGCTTGCCAAACAGAGGACATGAAGGAAGCAGAGCTTAAGGAGAAAGCAAAAGTAGCAGTGGAGTCCCAAAGGAAAACAGAGTGCAATGTGACCCTGTCCATAGAGGCAAGCAATCAAGAAACTCTACTTTCAATGAAGGATGGTTTGCTTGCAGAGATACCATTTGTAGATGGAGCCAGAAAGCTAGCTCTGGAAAAAGTGGACATTAATTTATTGCAGAATCCAGATGCTCAGATTTCAGACACAATCATCTATGCTTGTCTTAAGTAAGTGTTACTATCTTGCTAGCTTTGAAAACTGAGATAATAGGTTTGCTAACTCAGGTAAAGTCTCTGTAGCCTGATCAAAAGTCAACTCCCACTGCACACCCACACAGAGGTGTTTCTTCTTGATCCACAAATGTCAGTGATTATTAGACAAAAGAACAGTCCATCTGGGACCTTTGAGAGTTGGTTTCTCCACTGTGCTATGCTGGAAGTTACTGTGATCATCTTTCCATATGAAAACAACCATCACTGGAGTCTCATATGCCTTGATGTTGACCAACCAGCAGTGTGGGTGTTCAATTCAATAAAAGGAACCCACCCTGAAATTAGGCTGTAAGTGTTTTGTATCAGAAAGTGTTTCTTATATATATCCATGTAAATTTGAAGCCTCATGCTAACATCTTGACATTGCTTTGTGCAGTTGTATAAAGAGGTTGTTGCTTGCCTATGGCAAGCTATGTGGAAGGTATGAACTATACAAGGCCCCAATCAAAGAAGTACCTGTCCCAAATCAAACAGATGGAAATTCTTGCGGCTGGAGATGTCTTCTCCATGCAGAATATGTCCTGCAAAGCTACTTTGCATTAAAAACTTTCATGACTAAGGTACCCATTTGGCAATGCATTCAGTTAGTTTTGGTTTAGTCTATAAAAGAATTCTCACCATGTAGTCTTTCAATTTTGCAGAGTGCTTTAAAAAACTACACATATGATTATTTGCAAAGATACCGGGTAAGTTTAATACAACACCTGCTTACTATGTCTAGCCCTAGAGAGCTTGAAGATAGCGGCTTGGATGAGCGTACTATTGATCTTACAAAACATGACGTGCCACCACGACAAACCCCTACATCCGATACAGTGGAATCACAACGGGCCGAGGGGGTCATATCAGCAGAAGATGAAAGAGCCGAGGATGAGGAAAGGTCAAATGAGCATATGGAAGGTGCTAAGGTACAACCGGAGGAGACAATGAAAGAGCCAAGTCAGCCAGTGGAGGAGCCAAAAGAGCCTATGGCTGAAACCCAAGATGAGGAAAGCAGGCCTATAGATGAGCAAAAGGATATGGATGAGGAAAGCAGGCCTAGGGATGAGCAAAATGATATGGATCAGGCAAGGATGTATGAGGCAAGCCGATCAACCGAGGGAGACGAAAAGACCTTGGAGGAAACCTTGAATGAGGCAGAAAGAGCCATGGGGGAGACCCCTGATGAAGATGTGAATGATGACTATGAAGATAAAGCGGAGGAGAGCAACAACAACATGAACACTACAGAGACCCAGTATGGACCCTTGCTACCTGTAGATACAGTTGTTCCGGTAATGTCTATTCAAGTATGGCAAAATATATTCAGCTTCTAACTACTTATATGTACTTGTCAACTTTTACAGAGGTTGATTATCTTGGACGTCAATGGATTGCTGCTGATGCGGGTGCCTCTCGGTGACAGAGGACCCTTTGAGGATTTGCAAACGTTTCGGATGGGAACTTGTCGAGTCGTGGTTCGTCCAGGAACCAAGGAATTTATTCAGTTTCTTCTTCCGCGCTTCAGAGTTGCCATATGGTCTTCAATGCAAAGGCAAAACTTGTCGCCACTAGTTGCAATAGTTTGCAGTGTATGCCACGCTCACACGTCAGATTTTGCCTTTTTGTATGATCAAAGAAAATGCGTTATCGTTGAGGGCCACTACCACCCTAAAAAACCACACTTACCTCTTTTGTACAAACCGTTTAGCCAAATTGGTGTACCCTTTGATGCAACTAATACACTACTAATTAATGATACTCCTGAAAAGGGAGAACTAAATCCGCCGGGAACAACTGTCTCACCACCTTCTTTCGAGGGGCATTCCTTCTATTTTTACCTTGAAGACATTCTGATTCCATACTTACAGAAATTGTATCTCAGTCCATTGTTCACGGACGAGTTTGTACTTTCTAATGAATTAAGATGATTCTTCTATCATGTCTTTGTCTTGTCTAACATATATATATATATATATATATAGAGAGAGAGAGAGAGAGAGAGAGAGAGAGAGAGAGAGAGAGAGATTTGACGTGGTAAAGAAATGTATCTCAAGCACACTTTTTCACAGGGCACAATTGAAAAATGAGATCAATAACTTCATGTCTTGAAAGTCATTTGCATACACTTGGGTTCACAAGAATATCTGTTACATTGACACAACTTCAACCCGACCATCCAACTCTTTGCACAAAATATCTTTTTCCCTTCGCCGCATCACCTTACGGCCAGCTAGGAAAAAGGAAAAATCTGATAGGTCCTTGTCCATTGACTCTTCAATGATGTCATTTCGCAAATGGTGAAGACTGCATAGCTCCCTTATTGTAACCACCAATAGTAGGCCATGCTCTTTATCAATCACTTCCACATCCACAGTAGGATTATCTTCCAAACCTGCAGAAACCTGGTCCATAGGAATGTACTTACCGTTTAGCATTTGTGATCGCATATACCAAAATGAGAGTAACAGTGATTGGCTTGCAATCATGTACTTGACAACTAGAGTATCAAGCGCGACCTCGCACCGTAAACAAATCTCTTCCTTTGCATACCATCCTTTGTCAAGAAGTTTGTCACAGGATGACTGCTGAAATGACTTGCACATGAACATAGTTTTTGTAACTCGGATGTTGTAGCTATGAAACAGCTCTATGAAGAGTGCAACAGGACAAAAGTTTGCAATTCTAACCAGTTTGGTAGGAATAGAGCTACGTAGAGACCTTTGTATATCCTTGTAGAGCTTACTTCGCATTGCCTCCACCATTGTTTCCACGGGAACTGGCCAGTCCACAGTGTTCCAATCGGTTGGTAGAGGCACTTTCACCAACATGCCATTCTTATTCCCTGAGCTGAGTTGGTAAAAGTGGTCATAAAAAAAGATTTCCTCATCAGCCAGTCTTTTGCTGCTCCTCTCTGAGTACTGTAGAGAACCAATGTGGGCATGAACAACATGGAAGAGGCCTATTATGCACTCCACAGGCTCCCATTGCTCATAAGAAGAGGGATAAACATCTGCAATATATATAAGAAGAGTTAAACTAAGAGTATCAATAAGTACAAATGACAAATCTAATGTAATTGAGTTGTGAAGAATGGAGACATTACTCATAACAAGCGGGAGAAACATTGCAAAATATATAAGAAAAGTTATAATGAGAGTATCAGTAAGTTCACATGTCAAGAGTACTTACAATTGCAACGTGGTTGATGTATATCTGATACATTTCCACCGTTTGCTATCACCTCAGGATGGGTAAACACATGCTGAACAAGAAATTCCTTTACAGATCTTTTGCCGATTTCAACTTTGAAATCCAACACTCTGGCCTTCCATGCTGAGCGGTAAACATTGATACCACTAGACCTCTTGGATCTTCTTGGTTGCATGAGGACCCATGAACCTTTTTTTATCCTTTGTCCAACCCATTGGTTCTCTGCACTTATTGAAGCTGGTATTGTAATTGAGGATATGCTACTACTTGGCCTTCTAGGCAAAGTGCAGTTGTTGGTTGTTGGTGTGAGAGACAGTAAACACCTGGAGACTCTTGGGCGAGAAGACGTGGACGCCATAGCTCTCAGAGAAAAGCTTTAGTGGAGGGAGATTCACTTTGAAAGCATTCTAATGGAGGGAAAGTGTTTTAGAATTCCAATATCTTGTGCGGGCTTAATGGTCACCCTCCAGTTCGTTAATGACCATCAGAGAATATCAAAAGTGGGACCACATGCAAGCACCTAAAAGCTCGGTAAAAGGAAGGAAATTACTATGCTACAATCCTAGTTTCGTGAAAGTTTTATGCTATTTTCCTATTTTTTGAGTCTTTCCACGTACTTTCCTACGTAACGTAGCCTTCATGCTCATTGGACGCGCTCTATTTTTCTCTCTCTTCATATGGCCCTCCAAATGACCTCTGAAATTTCCTAATGTAAGTATTGACCAATAAAGACGAGATTATAACCCGGTGGTTCTGATCTCCGTGCACCTCTAGACCGAGGTGTGCGGGGATTGGACATGACTAGAGAATGTGAGGTAGAGAAAGAGAGAGAGAGAGAGAGAGAGAGAGAGAGAGAGAGAGAGAGAGAGAGAGAGAGAGAGAGAGAGATAAGACGAAGAATGCCAATAGAATATTAAATTTGTTGTCCAGGTTATAAGATTTTTATCCTCATTATGAGTACTGACAAGGATGTGGGACTGTCCAACCGAAACACCTATCTCTCAACGAGGGTCTTATGTCCTTGTAATCAATGCAAGCATGCTGTGCGACGGACAAGACGTGTTTCTTTGCAGCACGTTCGTGAATTTGGTGAGTTCGATCCATCTATTATAGATCGATTTGTTGCCAATTATAACTCGCCGGACTTTGACGCTGGCCAACAAGCAGCAATCTTGCAACCCAATAGACGTGTTCACAGGCGCTTTGGTCAAGCAGCATATGTGAGGCCACAAGATGTAGCCTCTGACAGCTCGGGGGATGATCATGCAGAGCACATTCCCAACGAGGCAATGTTTAAGCCCGAGACTGATGAAATGATCAAGACGATCATGGATTCAGAAAGGCTTATCTATGATGATATGAAAAGTGAAGCCGATACGCCATTGTATAATGGAGCACGTATTTCTAGATTGAAATCACTCCTGGTTCTTCACAACATGCAGGCAAAGTTTGGATGGAGTGACACTAGCGTCACAGCGCTTTTCAGGTGATCTATTACAATTAGTTTACTTTAATAAAACTCTAAATGTATAATGATCTGATAGATTTTTACACGACTGTATCGTATTTTTATGTTGTGTAGATTGCTTAAAGAGCACATACTACCAGCTGACAATGTGATGCCAGATTCCCGAGATGAAGCAAGAAAGATTTTGCGAAACTTGGGGATGGATTACAATTCTATCCACGCTTGTCCTAATGACTGCATTCTTTTCAGAGGGGAATACATAGACATGGAGAAGTGTCCGAAATGTGATTCCGAAAGATATCGAGTAGATCTCCACGGGACAAAAATTCCACAAAAGGTTTTGCAACATTTTCCTCTGCTTCCTCGCATCAAGCATTTCTTCGAATGTAAGTCCATGGTCGTCCTAGCATCATGGCATGAGGAGAATAAATCTTCGGATGGTGTGCTACGAATTCCTGCAGATTGCCGAGCCTGGAAACATATAGATGGAACATGGTCGGATTTTGCCAGGGAAGCTCGAAATTTGCGCTTAGGCCTAGCTATGGATGGCGTAAATCCATTTGGTCAAAGATCAACATCTTACAGTGTATGGCCCGTTGTCATTGTCAACTACAACATTCCCCCGTGGTTGACTACGAAGAAGGGGCACCTATGGCTAAGCTTGATTGTGCCAGGGCGATATAAAGTGGAGAATATGGATGTGTATCTTCGTCCACTATTGGAAGAGCTACAACAATTAAGGATTGGCATAGAGGGGGTGGATATGAGCCGACACACAGGACGACGGAATGCTTTGATCAGAGGCATTCTAATGTAGACCATGCATGACTATCCCGGGCTAACAGAATGCTCAGGTGATCTATTGACACTCCTCACTCAGACACTATAAATCTTGTTTTTTCCCATAGTTGATCTATTATCATGTGTATACATGCAAGGCTTCAAACAAGCGGATACAGAGCATGTGTCACATGTGGACCTAGACTGAATGCACGTAGGGTGCCCTCACTGAAGAAGCAAATCTACGAAGGTCATCAAGCGTATCTTCCAGAGAATCATGTGTTATGCGATGGCTTTTTGGGAAGAGAGCTACCAAGGATGTCTGCACAAGCATGGTTAGAGCAGAAGGAGATGTGCGATGACGGATTGCCTCCAGGGATGAAGAGACTATCTCTATGGTACGAGTTACCATACTGGCCCCGACTCATGATCAATCACTTGCTCGATCCAATGCACATATTCAAGAATGTGGTTAATCTACTATGGGACCATCTGACCGGCAAGAAAGATACTTTGGGAGCCAGAGTTGAGCTTAGAAATGTGGATCGTATGGAGCAATATTGGCCGCAAACAGCGTCTAATGGATCACTAAAACTCCCTAAAGCACCATGGATTTTCACAGGAGCCCAAGAACGCAAAGTAAAAGAGACCATTCGATCTTTGCGGACCCCCACTGGCGCAATGCACTCGCTCCGAACGTGTTTTACTAAAGAAGGAAAGCTTACCAGTTTGAAGTCACACGATTGGCATAAAATGTTTCAGGTACGTTCATAGTGGACTTTAATATCATTGCTGCACATACTTTACAGTTTATTTTACCGGTTGCCATTGAGGGATGTTTGTCTCTCGACATCCGTAACACAATCTACAAACTTGCAAAGCTGGTGCAATGGATCTCACAAAAGGAGATCAACGTAGACTCCATACCATTCGCCAAACTAAATGCTGCGGAGCTTGTGTGCATGTTTGAGAAACATTTTCCTACTACCATGCTAACCATTTAGGTGCATTTTCTTGTTCACAGAGTTGATGAGGTAGAAATAGCTGGCACAGTTCATTCCAGATCGATGTTCTTCTTAGAACGTTTCATGAAAACGCTTAAGGGATATGTGCATCAAAAGGCACATCCGGAGGGTAGCATGGCAGAAGGTTGATTGGTATCAGAGTCCCTAGTGTACATTGGAGAGTGGCTAGACAGATTTGATAAAGCTCGGGATACGCTATGGCGAACCATAGTTGATGAGCGCATATCTGGGATTGTCATGTGCAATCTCGGTGTTGAGAAGAAGATGACGGAAGATCTAGAGGCTAAAATCAACCGATTTTGCATGCTTCACAATCCAGTGATGCAAAAGTAGATTTGACAATATGAGGATGCAAAGCAAGAGCGACATAGGGCACGAATCGAGTGGAGACGGGGAAGACGACCACCGATGCACTATCCGACGGTTCTCTCGACGACGTTCCTCTGATGCAGATCCTGTGGTGGCGGAACTCACTTACTTTGGCACGCTACAAGAGATTTTGAGGATCGATTACAGAGGATTTTTTGTCGACTTGTTCGACGTGCAATGGTTCAAGATAATCATGGAGGGTCGCAACGCTACTGTGCGTAGAGGAGAGTCTGGTTTTCTTGAGGTGGATTGTACTAAGAAATGGACTGACCTAAGAGACACTTTTGTACTACCCGAGCATTGTGAACAAGTAAGTATGTAAATAGTTAACATCCCCCTTTTACAAGTTATGTGCTTGAAAGATCTCATGTAAGTTATGTGGCTCTGGCAGGTAATATTTCATCCTACAAAGTCTACATCAAACTGGTGGTACGTCATAGAGGTAGCCCCTCATAGTGCAAGGACGTATGAAGGCTACCATGTGCCAATCACAATGGCATCAATGGAGGAGATCAGAGAAGATGCTCAATCAGAAGCCGTTGCGGTGGTGCCAGACCAGCATCAAGATGCTACTACTCTATATGGGGTGCATGCAGAGGAGCTACAAAATGAAACAGAGGATATGTGTTTAAACGGAGAGCTCTATATAGATATAGGAAGTTATGCTGAGTTATGCGAGGATGAGAGAGAGATCTCTTAAAGCCACAAATATTGTATTTGAATAATTTTGCTCCGTGTTGTAAAAGCTCTGGCTCTCTAAGTACCTTCCATGGTGTATAACGCTCTTTTCTACTCGCGCTCATATCTTTTGATTGAAAATTCTGAGTTTTCGACTTGCCTCTTCTATCACTCAATTCATTGCGTCATTGTATTTATATGCGTCATTACGTCATTGTATTTATTGGTCTGTGCGTCATTGTCTACTCTATTCATTCAATATTAAGTTTAAATATTCGTGTGTTTAATGCAGGTATGGATGATGAGGAGTTTCTTTCTTCTTTGTCACCTCAGCAGAGACAGTGGTACGTGGAGCATCATCGCTCTGGCGCATCATCGCGCGTTCCTACTCCATCCGCATGTCCCTCTCTTTCGGAGCATTCAGCGCGCTCCCAAGCCTCGGTGTCGACGAGACGATCTTCACACTCGTCTAGACACCGGCGCTCTAGTGGTGGCGGTGGCGGTTGTTGTGGGGATTCTGCCGCCGATGCCTCCACACCGCCTCGTGTTCAACGAGGCTCTTTACCCTCCCCTTCTTTGCCTGCCCCCACACCAACCACAGCATCGCCATCTACGCCAGGTTTTGCGCGGCTGACTGTTCCTAGTAGCTACACACCTCTACCTACTCCGCCAGGAGCCACCCCACTCGACACTCCTCGCTTCGGGGCCCAGACGCTGGTGGAGACACCTGACGTCCGTACCCCCATGGACACGCCGCTAGAGACCCCTGCCGGGACACCCAGGTTCACGCGTCATTGGCCAGAGGGCTTGCCTTACTCCGTCGACTTCAGCGACAGCATCATCATGGATGATGACGGCAAGAAGGTGATCTCGCACATGCGTGGTCTTTGGTCTCAGCTGTTTAGACACTACATACTAAACAAATGGAGTGAAGTACCAAGTGATTTAAAAGCCAGAGTCATCAGCATACTTCATGATGAGTTTCTCGTTCCAACACGGGATCAGCGCTTCAATGAAGACCTGATGAAGATTCGAATGCGTGAATACTGCAAACACAAGCGTTCCGAAGTGCAAAAAGCAATCAAGCATGGGTGGAACAGGCCAGATTGGTTGGCCAAAGAAGATTGGAAGAATGCGAAGAAAGCAGCGCGCGAGAATCCCGACAAGTGGAAGCAACAAAAGGATGCAGCCAGAGCGCGAGTAGAGGCAGGGAGCTCGCACCACTTGGGGAGCGGTGGATGGGCATCATTTGAGGCCGATTTTGTAAGTGTTTTCGCATTGCTCTTTATGTTCGATAGTTTAGGGTTTATGAGTTTTTTAATTCTTACATAATGAAATCTTTGCATGTTTTGACAGTGGTCGATGACAGGACGTGATCCCACACCGTACGAGCGCGAGTACGCAGGCAGGAAGGGCTTAAACGCCTTGATGGACATTCTCAGTTCTCGCGGCGGCATGGTTAGTATTAGGTTTTACTCTTTTCTATTTTTTGTATTGTTTTATTAATGTCGTTATATGTTTATACTTACTGAAAGCTGTCTTATTGTCTTTTTTTGCAGAATCCGACATATACGCCGCTTGGAGGCGATGAGACGTCTGACTAGACGACGTCAGTTTAGCCGTAGCTAGATAGCATTAGTTTAGGGTTTCTCATAGCTTATGTATCATGAGACGGATTTTATACGTCTTTTTGAACCATGTATATTATTACATTTGTCACCGCAGTTCATTTTGCCAATCAATTCTTTATGCCTATGATGTTGTACAATTGTCATTATTACATTTGCCGATCAATTCATTTTGCCTATGATGTGTACAATTGTCAATTTTAGGCTTGTCAATTTTGCAAACAATGAGTCTTGTGGGTGACTATTTTGGGTCTATTATCTACCCTTGCACTTTTTTTAAAAAGTGAATCAAGTACAATATGGTTGATGGGTGGCTGGGCATTCAATGTCCTGTCACCAAAAAAAAAATCTCTCGGGCGTCGCTATTTATGGCTCTGTAGCGTCGCTATGAGCGTCGCTATAGACTTCTGTGTAAACGTCGCTATAACTGTCGCTATCAACGTCGCTATGAGCGTCGCTATGAGCGTCTCTATATAGCGACGTTTATAGCGACGCATATAGCGACGCTCTCGTAGCGACGCTATTAGCGACGCTATTAGCGACGGTTTTAGCGACGCCGGGGGTTATAAAAACCCAGTGTATTTCCGTCGCTAACAGCGTCACAAGATCACACAACCTCTTGTATTGAAAGTAAACTACTGTGAAGCGTAGCTATGGCTGGATCACAGGACACTGCGCTTTACAATATCAAGAAGCTGGATGGAATCAATTTTCCATTGTAGAAGAAGCAGATTTGGCATGTGTTGGTACAAAAGAAGCAGATAAAACCTATAAAGCTCAAGGGGATAAAACCACAAGATATGGACAAAGATGAATGGAGTGAAATGGATGAATTGGCACTTTATACCATTATGCTGACTTTGGCAGAAAGCGTTTACTTCAATGTAGCAGATGAGATGTCGGCTTATCAAGCATGTACAAAGCTGAGTGATCTTTATGAGAAGCAGAGTGCAGCTTCACAGGTATACTGGCTTAAGAAGCTTGTTGACTTGAAGGTGAAAGAAGGGACACCTATGTCCAATCATCTGAATGAATTCCACACCATTTACAGTCAGTTGTCAGCTCAAGGTGTCAAGTTTGATGAACCGGTTAGAGCTATGTTCCTGTTGATCAAACTGCCGAAAAGTTGGGACACTTTTCGCACAGCTTTGAGAAATTTTGCACCTCCAGATGGTTTGACCATAGCAGGTGTAGAAGGCACTCTTCTTACTGAAGAAACCAACAGAAAGACAATGGACAAAGGCAAAGGAACAGCCTTAGTTGTCAGAGGAAGGACCAAAGAAAAGTACGAAGGTGGAAAGAGGGATCAGTCTCGTAGCAAGTCCCGCAGTGCTAAAGGCAAGGGTCACATGAAAAGAGACTGCAGAGAATAGAAAGTAGAAAAAGGCAAAGAGAAAGCTGAAGACCATGGTGAGAAGAATAAGTCCTCAGTGAAGATTCAAGAAATAAATGTGACAAACACTGTTGCAGAGGATGACAGTCTAGTGTCAGGAGACATCTACTCCTTGAAAAATACAATGGACTCAGGTCTTCTTACAGCATCTGATGGAAATGCACTGAGTGACTAGATTATAGACTCAGGGGCATCACTTCATGTGTCTCCAAACAAGGAGTGGTTTACCTCTTATGTGACCACTATAGATCATGTTCGGCTAGGCAATGGGCAGACATGTGAGATCTTAGGTGTTGGAGATGTTCAATTGAAGTTTCAGAATGGCTCTTCTTTCACGCTGAAGAATGTGAGACATGTTCCCGCAATTACAAAGAGCTTGATCAGCACAGGTTTACTTGATGATGCTGGCTACGTCACCACTTTTGGACAGAACATGTGGAAGATATCCAAGGGTTCTATGACAATAGCACATGGAGTAAAGTCTGGAGGACTTTACATGATTTATGTATCAAATGTCTCTAAAAATGTAATCAATGTAACCGAGCATCCGAACGTTTCTTTGTGGCATAGCCGGTTAGGACATATGTCCAAGAAGGGAATGGAAATCTTGTCTCGTTCTGGTTATTTGCCTGGCTTGTCATTTAATGATTTTGAATACTGTGAACATTGTCTATATGGTAAGCAAACACAGCAACCAAATAAGCATAGAAGCAGTAGAAGAGATACACAGTTGGCACTTGTTCATAGTGATTTGTGTGGACCTATGCCTAACCTATCTCTAGGGGGAGCTTCTTACTTTATGACATTTATATATGATTACTCGAGTAAAGTATGGGTTTACTTTCTCAAGCACAAGGATGAAGCGTTTAGTGTTTTCAAAACGTTTGTGACACTTGTGGAGAATCAGAGTGGCAAGAAGCTTAAATGCTTACGCACTGACAATGGTGGAGAGGATGTTTCAAAGGCCTTTCAGGACTTTTGTGAGTCAAAAGGTATAAACGTGAACTTACTGCTCCTTACAATCCTCCTCAAAATGGTATTGCTGAGAGGATGAATAGGACCATACAAGAGAAGGTCAGAAGTATGTTGTCTAATGCACAACTTCCAAATGGGTTTTGGGCTGAAGCTGTATCAACAACTGTTCATCTTATAAATAGATCTCCTAGCAAGGTTTTGCAGAAGGATTCAATGCTAGAGATGGTATGGTCAGGCAAAATGCCCTCATACAAGCATCTTAGAGTTTTTGGTTGTGAGGCATATACTCACGTTCCAAAGGAATTTAGGAACAAACTTGAGCCAAAGAGTAGAAAGTGCATCTTTCTAGGATATGGTAATTCTAGTAAGATGGGGTACAGACTTTGGGATCCCGAACAAGGAAAGGTTATCCGCAGCAATGATGTTCACTTTAATGAAGCCAAATATCACTCTAAACCAGAGAGGGTTGAGGAGATTAGAAGAGTTGTCTTCCAAGAAGATGGACCTGCACGTGCAAGACAAAATGTCAGGGCTCAAGAGGAGCAAGGACAGGATAGAGTGGAACCACAGGTTGTGGCTGAGCCTGAGCCACCTATTTTGCGTAGATCTGGATGTATCACGCGACCTCCTGATAGGTTTGTTCCATCTATGAACTATGTCATGTTGACTGATTGCAATGAGCCTTCATGTTACAAGGAAGCAGTGCAAATGAAGGACTCCTGATATTGCCAATTGGCCATGCAGTCAGAGATGACAGCTCTGCATAAAAACTAGACATGGAAGCTAGTTAAATTACCACAGGGCAAAAAGTCTTTACCTTGTAAATGGGTTTATAGGTATAAGATCACCGCTCATGATAGTCAGCCAAAGTACAAAGCAAGGCTTGTTGCCAAGGGCTTTAAGCAAGAACAAGGCATTGACTTTGATGAAGTCTTCTCTCCGGTGGTCAAGATGACTACATTGAGATGCTTTCTTGCATTGGTTGCCATATTAGATTTGGTGTTGCACCAAATGGATGTCAAGACAGCGTTCTTGCATGGTGATTTAGATGTGGAAATTTACATGCAGCAGCCAGAAGGGTTTGCTGAGAAAGGCAAGGAAGATTTGGTATGCCAGTCGTTAAAGAGTCTTTATGGCTTAAAACAATCACCGAGGGCATGGTACCATAAGTTCCACAAGTTTATGCTTTCTCAAGGCTACAAACGTAGTCAGTTCGATCGCTGTCTATATACAAAGAAGGCTAAGGACTGCAGTTGGCTGATCCTTATTTTGTATGTGGATGACATGTTGATTGCTGGAAAGCACTTGGAAGAAATTTCAGCTTTGAAGTCAAAGATGGCAAAATCGTTTGACATGAAAGACATGGGTGAGGCAAGTCATATACTTGGTATGAGCATTGAGAGAGATAGATCAAAGAATTTGATTTGGTTATCTCAAACAGAGTATATTGCCAAGGTTTTGCAACGTTTCAATACGGAGAAGGGAAAGGCATTGAGTGTTCCATTGCCACCATATGTGAAACTTAGCAAACAAGATGGTCCTGTGTCTGAGGAAGAACAAGCTGAAATGGATAAGATTCCATATGCGTCTGCAGTGGGTAGTTTAATGTATGCAATGATTGCTACTCGCCCAGACATTGCATTTGTAGTGGGAGTAGTAAGTCGATACATGTCAAACCCAGGCAAGAAACATTGGGAGGCAGTGAAAGGAATATTGAGATACGTGAAAGCTACAAAGAGTATGCGTATATGCTATGGGAGTCAGGAGCTAAGTGTAAAGGGTTTTACAGACTCAGATTATGCAGGTGACTTAGACAACCGAAGGTCTACGTCAGGGTATGTCTTTACATTGGCTAGTGGCGCAGTATCATGGCGTTCTAGATTACAAGATTGTGTTACTCAGTCTACTACAGAGGCTGAATATGTTGCAGCATCAGAGGCATGCAAAGAACCAATTTGGCTTAATCGACTAGTAGCAAATTTGGGAATCAAAGAAGGGATACATGTGCTATATTGTGATAGTCAAAGTGCTATACAATTGGCTCGCAATCCAGTTTATCACTCAAATACAAAGCATGTGGATGTGAAGTATCATTTCGTCAAGGAAATGCTCGAGGATAAGCAACTTCAGCTTGTCAAAGTTCACACCACAGAAAATCCTGTTGATCTACTTACAAAATGACTTCCCTCAGAGAGCTTTGCACATTTTCGCAAGCAATTAGGCGTAGGGTAGTGCATCACTTCTCTACATCTCTTGTATATTAGCTTGTATGGTAGCTTCTCTCACACTTAAAGTACCACATTGGACTTTATGTGGGAGGTTGTTGGGGTATAAAGCCCAATGTGGTTGCCCAGGTAAGTGGGCGGGCCGCCAGATATGTACACATATTCTTTTGGAAAAACCTAATAAGAACTCACTATGCTCTACACATTATAGTAGAGTGAGTTCACCATATCGTCGTGCTCTTCTTCTCGCACTCTCTCTTGCGTCGCACTTCCGCTCGTACTCCTGTAGGGGCCAAGAGGGAAGGCCTATCTGATCAAATGTGTGTGCATAAAGAGATCACCTCTACCAACTGTCAAAAGTACCTGAATGTGTGCCCGTCTGTAGAGAGCTCACCCACCTCTGATCCAGGCATCTGAGAAGCCCATTCTGCGTATAGTGCCCTCCAAAAAGTCCCGGTCAAAACTCTATCGTAGGCCTTCTCAAAATTGAGAAGAAGTATCACCAGATCCTCACCACGGAGGCGATCAAGGGTAGATGCCTCCCACAACATAAAGATGTTGTCAAGGATACTACTCTCCTTGACAAAACCTATCTCTATCTCATGTATAATGCTCTCTAGAAGTGGCCAAATCCTCAAACTCAGAGCCTTGGCAAGAATTTTGTAGGCTGAGTTGAGGATGGTGATGAGCTGCCACTATTAAATCTCATCCAAGGAGCCACCCTCCTTGGGAATGAGGTAAATCAGACCCTCACTCATGCCATCAGGCATCTCTCCTGTGTGCAGGATGTACTAAAAAGTGCTACAGAGATTTGATCCAAGCAAGTCACAGTACACTAAAAACAGTTGAGAGTCAAACCATCCTCCCCTACATAGCTACCGTGGGGAAGTGCTCTGAGGGCCATGTGGAGCTCCTCTAGCTGAAGAGGCAGCTCAAGCCTCTGGCATATCTCGTCAGTCACAAGGCAAGGCATTTGTGCTCAAACTTGCTCTCTGCGTGCATCTTGACTCTCTGACTGAGGCTCTGTTGACAGCAGGTCATGATAAAAGTCAATAGTAGAAACTTCTTGCATGTCCTCACCTCTGAAGCAATTGACACGTCAGGCCTCCTCAAAACTGGCTGATCGTGGTCTACGTATGTCAGGATCCCACAGTCTCAAAGAAGACCCCTGTCACTCTGTCACCTACCTGCATCCACTGAGATGTTTGTCGATGGAAAGCAAACTCATGGCACCTCTCCTCTGTGTTGGCAAGCTCCTGACAAGCCTGCTGTAAGTGCTCCTCCGATCAAGGACTATCTAGATGCTGCTCTTGCATCCTCTACAAAAAATCAACACCCCATCAAAGAAACTGCTCCTCCTCTCTTGCTATAGCTAGCTGGGCCATGGTCTCCTAAAGAAAAAATTGACTAAGCTGAGAAAGTCTAGAGGCCACTCTGTGAGCAAGAGAGTCCTGCATGATTAAGCCCTCTGTTTAGAGAGCCACCACTCACTCTCTCTGAGCGTAGAGTCCAGCAAAACCCTCTCGGGGATACGCAACATCGTGCTCCCCCTCCTCTGTCTATCTGTCACTGTGAGAATCACTGGTGCATGGTCCAAAAAAGAAGTCCCAGTCAAAATGCAAATTGTCCCACCCATGTCACAGAAGTGGTCACTAGTGTAGAAGCGATTTTTCCCATATAGATTCATTCCTCCCACTCTACTGTCCAAATGCGAGAAGGCCAGGCTGTCTGGGGGCCTCACAAAGGTAGAATGCTACCACACATCTGAAACCCGTAGTCATACATACCTCTCCCAAGCTGCCAACTCAACTCCATGCACAATAGTATGGCTACCTCCAATCATGTCAGAGGGGTCTTCCAACATGTTGAAGTCACCCCCAATGCACCATTGCTTTGCCTGTGGTAGAGACTCAACAATATGGAGACCAAAACTCTATACGTGCACTCACCACATTATTGGGTGCATAGATGTTCAGGAAGCCCATGAGGCAACCCTGAACCTGCATAGTAATCCACTAAGCCCTGCCTGGCACAATAATCTCTCTGCCCACAATGGCCTGCTAACAAGAATCCGTAATAGTCATACATACCCCTCCCTAGATGCCTCCAAGTCCAAAGGAAGCTGACCAAAACGTCTCATAACGACCATGTAAAATCTGACCACACCGTCTAATGCGGATCTCACAAAGATGATGCTCTTGTAGCATAAGAATGTCAATCTCACCACCCACAAGGCATCTCTCAAGCTCCTGACGTATCTAACCCCTATGACACTGAAACTGGGGCCCTCCTAATCCCTACACATTCCATGAGATGATCCTCATGGAGTCAGTGAGAGAAAACAGATACTACCACAGCAGCCAACCTTGCTATCTTTGAGGCTGGTTTGGATGGGGAGTAATCTGCATCCGAACAACCTCTAGACAAGCATGAAAGGAGTGACTGTCCCACCCAGGCCCAAGCCAAGCGTGCAGCCCAAAGGGCTACATCCTCTATCCAAGAATCCTCATGTACAAATACATAACAAGGAGGGCTCAGTGTGTCAGCAAACAAATGCACCACAATGTGCCTGCAACTCGCTGCATCCAGAGGCGTCACGATAAACTTGGCAAGAGGCCAAAGTGTCTGCACGAGATCTGTCACCCCTAAGTCCCCTATGTGGTGTGAGAACTTAGTAGCTTGAGTCTGGAGCCAGTCAAGAATTGTGTGCTGGATCCACTTTTTGGAATCCCTACCGCACAGCAGAAAGGAGAAACCCACCGTTGTGTCCAAAGCATGAATGCCTCTAGCTACAAGAAAGAGGACGTGGACTCAAAATAAAGCCTCCTCTAGGTCAAGAGAAGAGTCACCCAGGAACCGTGTGAAGCTGTAGTCCAAGAAGTCCCAACATCTATGAATGTCAAAGCTAGTCAAACCTCTAGGGACTATTGCAAAAGGAGAAGTTTGCACCAAAAAAAGGCAGCCTCAGATGGGGATGTCCCTCTTGAGACACACAGCTTGTAGAAAAAGCACTACCCAAGAGATCGCCTTGTGGAAGACGTGTGTCCAATCCCCTGCATCTGAGGAGGAGCGGAGAAGGGGCGGGTGAAGAGGCTGTGGGCCCCATCGGGGAGAGAGGAGGGACGGGAGGCAGAGGTGGAGGTGGAGGTCGGGGAGGGGGAGGAGGTGGGGGAGGCAGAGCGGCAGCATCTAAGGGAGGAGGAGGTGGAGGTGGAGGAATTGAAGTGGATGGGGCCTCCTCAGGCGGGTCCTGCTGAAGGGGATCAAAATGGTTCCCAGTCGAAACCTGGTGCTCCTGAGCTGCAGAATGTCAGCCACCAGGGGGAGTAGTGGGGCAATCCCGCCCGTGTCGTTGGCAGTCTCGTTGGCAGCCAAGCCCCCATTTGCAATTGTCAGCTACCTGATTGTTGGTCTTAGTCTCTGGAGAGTCGACCGAGGGGGCTTCTGAGAAGTCCCTCTAGGCAAAGCATGCGCCTCCATCTGTGTCAGGAGCTGCTATGATGGACAGGGGGTGCGTGAAGACAAATCCCTGCAAAACACAACGAGTAGAGTCCCAGAGAGAACACCACTATAGGGCTAAACAAAGAAAGGCCTTTGGGGGGGGTAGGGGGGGACTTAAGCTGGAAAAAGGGGGGATGGGTGGCTAAAGAGGGTTGCAAAAGGTGCGTTGAGGGGGTAGCGGGTTGAGAAGGTTGAGGGGAGGCGGACAAAGCAATAGTGGGTTGTGGCAGCCATAACAAGGGGAGCGGTGGAGGAGGGGGGACCGACGCAAGTAGGTAGAGGGCAAGCGGGGCTGTGTGCCAGGGTTGGAGCAACAATGTGCAATGCAGGGCACGGGAAGCGCGAACGAAGCTGGGGAGGGGGTCAGCGATGGCAAGGGGGGGCAGCGTACAACAACAGCAAGCAATCATTAGGCATTTTCTTACCAACTTAGCATTAAGAGAATTTGAAAAGATGTTTGAAGAGTTGTCCATCCATGTCCACAATTGAACAAAGATCATTAAATCTACAGAAAGTGGATCTTTTTGCATATTCTTCATATCAAAAACTTAAGAGTTGGGTGGATCTTCTAGAGGATATTTCATATGAATTGAAATGAAATTCAAATTTAAGGAAGTTATAAAAGTTGTTAATATCATTATTAAAAGGTAGAAAGGGGTTGATAAATTGATGTCGCTAGTACAAGTATTGATGCAGTTGATGAAGATATACTTGTACGATCTAAAAATAAGGGACAGCAAATGTGAGTCAAAAAACTATTTTTGTTTTTGTTTTTGTGCATATATATGGGCAATCAATGCTAATTGCTATTCATCTAGTCATAAATCCCTCAAGTCATTCTGACAATTTGTGCCCTTTCCATTCCAACCTCCATGCAACTTTGAGAGTGGGTAATAAGAACTCCATGGCAATATTGCATCTGCTCAAATGTTATAGAACCTAGAGGAGACTGACACCGGATCCACCTCCCAGCCAACCTATTATAGGAGAGCTCATGTCCCTTTGCCCTAAACGGATCCCCTTTCCACACCTTCAGTCCAGCCCTTGGCCTAAGTCCTTGACTCCCCTAGGTCAGGCCCTGCCCTTGGCCTGACATTACTCCCCCCTTGGAGAAGTGTTTTCGTCCTCAAAAAAAAAAGTGGGAAATTTCTTCTTAAGAGCACTAATGTTTTCTAAAGTGGAACCTTCTTAAGGTCGATCTTTCCACTTGACTAAAGCTTGTCGACATACATGATGACGCGTACATAAATCATGATAGTCAAGAATCCGCTCAGGTTCATGCGGTGGGGTAGGAGGTTCAAAAAAATCAACCAGAATCTATTGGTCAATGACATTGTCGTCCCCATGTAATCGTTTACATAAATGGCTTACATAAAATACCAGATGTACACAAGAGTTTGTCGGTAACAATAGCTTGTAGACACGATCACCACTCGCTTGAGTATCTTGAAAGGCCCACAATATCTTGGAGATAATTTAGGTGTTTGCCCAATCTTCAGACTTTTCAAATGCTCTGGCACACATAAAAACACTTCTTCCCCTTCCTCAAAGGTAATTTGCTGACGTTTCTCATCAGTGTACTTCTTATACCGATCCTACGCTTGCCGGACATTTTGACGAGCGAGTTTCAGCATATCCATATGGTCTTGGAGAAAATCCTTAACCTGCTGGAGTTTTTCGGTTGCCAACCCTACCTTAATGGGTGAACGAGGTTGAAAACCATAAATGAGCATGAAAGGACTAAATCCAGTCGTGACATGCTTAGCACTATTGTAAGCAAACTCAAGAAGAGGTAGATACTCTTGCCAGTCAGTTTTTTTCTTGATAACGTATGCGCATAGCATATCCTCTAGCACTTGGATAATTCATTCAGTTTGACCATCTGTTTTTAGATGATCTGCTATACTGAGGTTGAGTTGTGTATCCAATCGTTTGAACACATCCCTCCAAAAATGACTGTTAAACTTGGGATAAAGATCACTCACAATGTTACTTTGGCAAGCCATACTTTTTTGGAGTTTTTATGGTCAACTTAGTTGGAATAAACTTGCATAGTTTAGTCAAACGGTCTACGACCACTCATACTGAGTCATGACCGTGTACAGTGGTTGGTAAACCCACAATAAAATCCATAGAGATACTTTCCCATTTCCCATTGGGAATCTCCAAAGTATGTAAGAGTCCTCCTGCTTTCAGGCACTCTGCTTTGTTAACTTGGCATTTTTGGCAATGCAAGATGTAGTCTTTAACAAAGCCATGTAAACTTGGCTAGTAAAATTGTCGTCGTCCGAGAGCATAATTCTTTTTTAATACTCGAGTATCCTGCACTTGGACTGTCATGACATTCATAAAGAATTTGGCACCCAATGTCTGTGTCTGTCGGTACACAAACTCTCCCCTTATGGAGTAGGTACCCATTTTTTATGGAAAAATTCTTCCATCGCTGCAGTTCATCACTTAACAGAGGAGAACTGTGTGTGGAGGTTAACAACACACTACTAGTATTGGAGTGAGAATGATCCCTCATTTGGACATGGCTCCACACTTTGGAGTATGCGTCATCATGCTCATATGTGCCCTTCAAAGAATTCAAAAATTCAATGCGAGATCTGTGAAAAATAGTGAATTGATCTCAGGTGTACGGCTAAGAACATCAGCCACCACATTGTATTGTCCTTTACGATACCAGAGCTTTGCGTCATACTCCTAAAGGATCTCAGTCCACCTAGCCTTTCAACCCTTCAAGTCGGTTTGTTGTCTAAACCATTTTATGCTTTCATGGTCAAACACAATCTCAAACTGAGCTCCATACAAATAATGTTGCCATGTCTTCAAGGCAGACACTATTGCATAGAGTTCACGTTCATAAGCAGAATAATTCTCATGTGCTGAATCAAGCTTCTTACTTTCAAATGCAATTGGCCTCCCCTCTTGTAGAAGGACTACTCCAATAGCACGATTATTGGCATCCGTTTCCAAAACCAATGGTCTCAAAGGATCCACAATATCTAGAATAGGAGTTGTAGCTAGTGCATCCTTGAGTATATCAAACTATGTTGCTGAGTGGCTCCCCACTGGAAGGTCTTTCCTTTGCCTTTCAATTGGTCCATCATGGGAACATTTAAGGAACCTTCGATAAAAACCTGCAAATCCAAAGAAAATCTGTAACTCTTCCAAATTTTTAGGAGAAGGCCACCTCCGCATGGCATCCACTTTGGACTGATCCATGTGCATCCCAGTAGTTGAGATAACATGCACAAGATAATGATATTCCTCCTTGAGAAAATCACACTTGGATTCTTTGGCATATAATTGATGTGTTCGTAACAATTCAAATACCTACCTCAGATGTTGTAAGTGTTGTTCCTCAGAAGCACTATATACAAGAATGTCATCGAGAAAAACGATAACAAATTTGCCCAAGTACAGTGTCATGAATGTTGCGGGCATATTGGTTAACCCAAAAGACATAACCAAAAACTCATAATGTCCAAACCTTGTTTGGAATACAGTTTTGGGTATATCAACAATTCGAATACGTACTTGGTGATAGCGACCGCAAGTCTATCTTTGTAGAAGTACGAGCATGAGTGGGCTTGTCGAACAACTCATCCACATATGGTAATGGGTAGTTGTTCTTAACAGTGACCGCATTTAATCCACGGTAGTCTACACACATGCACATATTACCATCCTTTTTCTTCACTAATAGGATAGGAGAATCCCATGGTGAAGAACTCGATTGGATAAACCCTCTGCTAAGATAGTCACAAGCTGACGTTCCACCTCAGTGGCTTTAGAATAACTCATTCTATAGGGTGGTTTACTACCTGCAACCACATCGATGACATGTTGCACATTTATCTCTCCTAACAATAACACATGTGCGCCATGGGATTCAAAAATCAAGATGTTGTGCTCATAGCTATGCTTCAGTGATGGTCCTAGGCTATGCAACCATTCCCTACCAAGTACCACATCTGTCCTCTCCATATTCATAACCTGGAAATCCAAGGATGTGGAATAGCCTTGTATTTCCAACGGTACAGCTCTGACTTGAGTATCCCATATTTTGGCATCATAACCATTCATCATTCCTACCTTGTAGTGGTGGGAACTCGGAGTTTGGGGCAATTTGAGTTTTTTCACTAATCCATAGTTAATGAAATTGTGAGTAGCACCGTCATCTACCAAGATGCGCACCTTGTGCCCTTGAAGAGATCCATGCATACACACTAACTCATGTGGACCGAAGGTCTGTTGCTACATGGAAGCTATAATACAGCATTCATGCACCACATCTCTGTGTGCTACCTCCATCGTGGAGAGACGTGAGGAAGACTCAAGAGGCAGCAACTGCACCGTGTGCATTGCTTTCTCCTTGCTGTAAGCAATAGATTTCTCCTTGGTGTTAGGAAATAAGACGTAGCTAAATAGATAATTGAGTAGATTACTTAATGGAGAGAGACAGATCTACATACACGAGATTATAGAGTAGAGAGAGAGAGAGAGTACACACGATATACGTGGTTCACCCAATGTGGGCTACGTCCACGGGAAAGCGGCCACTCAATGGGTTTAGTACTTCAAAACAAGAAGTAGTTTACAAAGGGATTATACCCTTAATGGAGCTCCCGCCTTGCTTCACTCTCACCACCTCACACTCACCTTGTTGCATCAACTTCACACTATGAAATGTGTGTAGAAATGGCCTTCTTTTATAGGCCAAAAGGGTTGCCCTCTCTTATGAGAGGCAGCCATGTGTAGCCGCCCTTGTGTGAATAAGTCCAAATCAGACCCTCCAATCCGCCCATGTGTGGCCACCCTTGAGAAGACAAGTCCACTTTTGAATTCGGCCACCGGCCATTGAATTCGGCCACCAGCCACCAGCCGTTGACTTCCGACCACTAGCCACCGGCCATTGACTACCGGCCACCAACCAACGGACGGTTGTTTTCTGACCACTTTCCGGCCGTCGGCCGGCCATAATATTCCGGCGAAAAGGAATATTCCAGCGAGGAAAAAAAAAGTCTCGGGGGCTTCCGTCCCCGAGGCCCCTAAACTTGCTCCTGATTTTTTATTGTTAAAATTTTGGTTTTCGGTGAGTGATTTACCTTCACGCACGATGGCTTCTCCTCATAATGGGGGCCTTACAAATGTGTGCTTTTACCACAGAAAATTACAAGGGTAAATCAGGCTCCATACTTAACACTTGGGACTGTGTGCGTGTATTACCATGTGTATTAGCAGGCATGTGATTATTATATGATTTCTTTTCATTTGGATCATCATGAATGTGTGCTTTCATTATGGCCTCCTCAAGTGTTTTAGGGTCCCGAGTCTTGACGTGCTTCTTAAGCTCTGGCGTGACCACGGATAAACCCACAAACTTGCTGAAAGGTGTCTAGGACTTCCAACTTGAGGATAACATCTCGATAGTGAGAGATATATTCAAGAAGTGATGGGTGTTGGCGCATGGAACACGTGTCCCAAGCTGTCCAATTTTTGTATGCCTTATTCGTGGGCAGAAACTCTTTTCTAAACATAGCCTCAAAGGCTACCCAACTTTGTGGTATGATATTCTTCTCCTTGAGAGATATCCACCATTTGTAGGCCTTACCTTCCAAAGTTAGACTTGTCTGTAGTGCTCTCATCGCATTCGGAGTACGCCGTAATTGCTCAGAAAGATATTCACTGCATCCTTATTGCAATCTCAGTCCTCTCCCTTAAAAGTTGCTGGCTTGGTGTTTTTCAACAACTCGTCCACCTCCTTTGTAGCGAGAGAGTGCAGAGAATTTGGAGATGGACCTTGTCCATGACCAGAAGGTCCCTACCCCTAATCCGCAACGTGCTCATGCATGTGTGTGTCAACAAGGCCCTTGGCTTGTTGGCTGCATAAATCGTATCACTAAAGTGGATAATTTAGTGACATTTTTATTTAGGGATGCAAAATTTGTTTCCATTACTGAGATGCTTGCTTGAAGTGCCCAAAATTCCTGGATATTGAGCAATTCATAAGCGTCATCTCCTATTGTAGCGTCACGGGCACCCTCCATGAGAGTATCCGGCTGCGAGCCATCATGGGAAGGATCAGGTGTATTATGCTCGAAATCAAAGGTCATGTTGATATCTGAATCCATGGCAACACTGTGCAGTGTGAGAGAGAGAAAGACGAATACCTTGATTCAAAAAACAATCTCGTAGCAGCAGTATGCACCACAAACATTGACAATTAGCTATGCTAATTATGCCGTTCATCAATGCTTTATCAACCCGTAATTCCACCCATTCAAATACACCACGTAAAAACATCGCAGTCGACTTGATCTTCCGAAGAAACAAGTCGTGATGGATACTTGTTTGAAAAACTCAAAGCCATCGTAAGTTAACCTTGACTAAATGATGCAATTTTTTGCAATTTTGGAGAATCTGCAAAAAATTGACGGCCTGTCGAAGAATGTCCCGCCCCTTGCGGATGAGGTTAGGCCGCACCCTTGCCGACAACCGGGTGAGGAACTGTGTACGGGTGTGTGCCAGGTGGGCATGCACCCTAGCTCGAATAATTTGAGGAGAGTGCCCAAGGCCAAAGTCCTTAGGGCATTAGGGTGTGAAACAAAAATTATGGCAGTCAGGTATGGTGTCCGACAATGCCATGAGTTCTTGGTAGCTCCAGTGACGGGAATTGCAGCTAGTCGCAGCGCGCATCCACCGAGCCTGCTCATGCAGGTTATGGTGGAGCTTGACAGTCCGTCCCTCCTCGCCTCAAGAGGCCCTGCGGTGCTCCTTCCTTGACTGGTTTTCCAGGTTTGCAAGAGGTGAACTCCATGACCATGCACATGCACATGGAAAGAACCACACCCCCTTTTCTAGCTAATTTTAGCTCTAATACCAATGTAGAACCCAGAGGAGACTGGATACCGGATCCACCTCCCAGCCAACCTATTATAGGAGATCCCATGGCCCTTTTCCATAAATGGATCCCCCATCCACACCTTCAGTCCGGCCCTTGGCCTAAGTCCTTGACTTCCCTAGGTCGAGCCCTGCCCTGTAGCCCTTGGTTTGACAAATGTAATTTCTGACACTCGGCAAAAATTACACCTAAGATAAACATCCCAGTTTTGGCAGGTCAATTTCATCCCCTAGAGCACTCTATAGCTTCCTTATGACGTGCTCTATCTATCCCTATGGTCAAAAATTAGTTTAGATGCATGTATTGTGCGTAGAGAGTGGAAATAGCTCGTAGACAGACACGTCTAATACCATAACTTCATCACGGAGAAACTTATGTAGAAAGAGAGAGCTTTCACCAACAAGCGCATTGGTATGCTCAAATTCACAATGCAACACTGCACGAGGGCGACACGAACAATTGAAACAAATACAAAACTCACAGTACTTAGCTGTAGCATACGTTCACTTTCATTATCAAAAACTTAGGTCCAAAATTACAAAAGTTGTCTTTTACACCTTAGCCAAGGTTTAAAGAATGAATTCATAGCTATTTGGGCTCAATAACAAGGCTTAGGAGTTGAATTTAGTTACAAATTTGGAAGCCCTTAGCCCCTCTACACTCTCTAACAGTCAATAATAATACAATGGCTTTGGACTTTTATGAGATTTCTCATTAATACATGAAGTTGTGAAACAATCAATGAGAGTAAAAATAAGAATGATGTACTTTTGTTAGTTGAGCAACTAACAGAAGGCCGTTTATTGTCACTATTGATACTATCTCCATAGGGATTGAGTGGGCAATCACATAGGATGGAGAGCATGGTAAGAGGTACACATTAAGATTTAGTGCAAAGGTGTTGAGTGATAGGCAAAGAGCATATCCATAGGTAAAGTGGAAAAATTTGAGTGTTGCAATCGTTCTAAGGTGTGATAAAGAGTACGTTATAGGTGCTATTGTGGTAGTTGAAATGGACTGCTTACTCTACTTGCAATGATAACAAGTTGTTCAATGCTAAATATTTCCATGTTATGCTCAATTAAGTCTTGAAATCTTAAATTTCACCATATCGCACAAAGGAAAATTCAATTGTTGATATGTTATCTAGGGCTGGGTTTAAAGATGAAGAGGATATGATTTCAGAGAGTAAGGATATACGTTTGAAGTTTATCACTTCATCATAGTTGCATGCAGAGTGAGGAAAGCTCATTTATGTGCTTCAAACTTTCTCTGAAGAGATTGTCAATTTTTTAGCACATTGAGTTCAAAATAAGGTTTATAGGTATGTTTTGAACAATGTATTTTTGTGGAAGCACCCAATGCAAAGAAGAGGAATGCCTCAACGAGTAGCCTATCCCGATAAAATTTGATTTTAGGTTGTCAAGGAGTTCCATGAGTCATTATGGGAGAGAGAAAAGGTGTTTGGGATACCTTTGCATAGATTTAAGACCGATATTGATGAAAGGGTATGTATAAGGATGTGGTTTAGTTTGTGGAGACTTGTGCTACATTCTAGATTTATTTAAACATAAAACATTGTGATAATATAAATGATTTGTGCATGCAGTTACAATGTATCATGTAGGTCTTTGGAAGATGCAGTACATTATTCTTGCAAGGGAAGATTTCATAACCAAGTTGAAGAAAGGGCTTTGAGAAATAAAGCTACAAAAACATTGTGTAAATTCTTGATGGAGGATGTTTTATGCAGGTATGGATGCATTGGATTTTTGCTGGCATAGGTAAATTGGATGCTAATGAAGCTAGGGATTTCTTTGTTCATCTGGGTATCAAGCTAGCTTGGATTATTGCATGTAATCTTGAGGGTAACGGTAAGAGTGAAAGGGGGCATACTCCTCTCATGTTACTTTCTTGGTATGTGCATTAGATTTTTGTTGGCTTAGGTGACTTGGATGCTAATGAAGCTAGGGATTTTTTTTCTCATATGGGTATCAAGCTAGCTCTTACGACTGCATGTAATCTTGAGGGTAATGGTGAGAGTGAAAGGGGGTATCCTCCTCTCATGTTACTTTCTTGGTATGCGTGTCAAGATGCATAGAAAACGTGGAATACTGGAGTTATCTCAAGTGACATATATCCACAAGGTCTTGCATCATTTTAATATGCAGGGGGGGAAGGCTACATTGAGTACCCCAATCCATACATATGAAAAACTTAGCAAGAATATTAATGATGCTCCCAAATTTGATGCTGAGAAAGCGAAAATGGCCAAGGTGCCATATTCTTCAGTGGTAGGCACTCTTATGTACACCATGATAGCCACTAGACTAGACATTGCATTTGGAGTGAGAGTGGTTAGCAGTTTTATGGTGGAGAATCCTGGCAGGAAGCATTGGAAAGCAATGAAGCAAATTCTAAGATACCTTAAGGGTACAACAAGCAAGTGCTTATGCTTTGGGAATAGTGATGCATCCATAGTGGGTTATACCGATGAAGACTATGCGGGTTGTGTGGATAGTCAGAGATTCATGTCTGGCTATGTATTCTTATTTGTGGGAGCAGTCATCTCATGGAGATGATGTCTCTAGGTTTGCACTTCATCTTCCACCGTAGAGACAGAGCATGTTACAATTTTTGGTGCTAGCAAAGAAGATGTATGGTTAGCTCGTCTATTGGGAGACCTTGGCATTTATCGGACTACAGTGTTGCATTGTGATAGTCAGAGTGCTATTGCCTTAGCAAAGAACCCCGTGTTTCACATAGAGGAAAGATATAATGCGATCGACATCTGGTTTCTCTTACATCTCTTATGACAAAGAGTCTGTCCCTTTTACCATCTCTTCGTGAGACACTACCTAGTGGTCGCTAGTCTTTTCTTCATGCTCAATATCACCCGTGGGGAGCATGGCATCCCTTGTGATGCACCTCCAAGTTGACATGATCGTTTTATTGCAAACAACGCCCCAGTCCCTAGCAAAGTGACCAATTCTTCAACATTCGTAACAGGCATTTGGAAACGAGGCAAATGCCAACACTTGTTGAAAGGCGCCAAATCTACCATATTAATATCCAAATGTTTTGGAATGGCCCTGCTCATATTCCATAGTATGTATCCTTCAAATTTGAGCCCCCTCTTACCTGCTGTGAGGCTTCAAAATGAACATCACTCTACTAGCATAGTAGCTATAAAATCCACATCGTCATGGAGCTAAAGATGGAAGCCCTTGAGCATAATCCACACCGAGAAGAAGTCCATAAATTCTTCGTTCGGATAGAATTCAGGTGACCACGGCAAAGTGGGAAGCCTCCCAAATTCCTCCTCTCATAACCAGACCTTGGACCGTTTTCTTGGAGGCACACATTGCCACATAGAATCCTTTGCTCACTGCTATAAGCTGATAGAGTGCATTTCTATTATTTGTTGATGCTGCCACCCAGTCCCATAAGCCTTGGATTGACATACATTGGCCCATAAAGTAAAGCATCACTGAGTGAGCAAAACAGGCCTCTAAGCTTTGCAGTGCTGCTTCAGGACTAAACTCCACCTACATTACATACTCTTTTGGACTTATTCAAATTTCACCTCATCATCCCGTGTAGCATTTCCTCAGCCAATGTACGGATGCCAAAGGAGTTAGATTTTCAAAATATTTTTTGGACTAGGGGCGTTTGAACAGGACTCATTATCGCTCTTCCCCCCCTCCGTTGTGAAGACAAACGCTATGCCCATGTTGGGATAAGAACCCAATCCCCCATCACTGTCTTGAGCTTCATACATCACCCCATGGGGTTCATGCCTAAAGAGGGGCTTGGCAAGACCCACATCGCGCTTGTTATCTAGAGCAAAGAGAAGCGCTGATTTTCTCTATGCACTTATTTAGAGAAGATATCAATTATTATCGAACAATAATAAGTGCACTAAAATGCTCGAGGGGGGGGGGGGGGGTCAGAAAGGACATCCTCCCTAGGCTCACAATGAAGAGGTGACAAGCTAGAGTAGACTACACCATCTCTAGATGCATACTAGTATTAGAGTTACATGAAAGACATGCCTATAAGTATTTTTTTGTTTGCTCTTATGTTATCTGTTTAATAGCCTATGGATTTCCCCTAGGATAGGTGTTTCACATATCCTGAACCTTTCATCTTGCTACCTTGTCCTTTGTGTAAAGCGGGTTGTGTAGCGGTCATTGAAATAGCATTGAAAGATGTGGCACCTAGAGTTTCTTTTTTGTGCCTTCTATTTTGTTATTGTTTTCTTTATTTTTCACTTGAGCAACATCTCTTGGAAGAGGTATTGTCACCGACCCTTCTTGTGGGATATTGGTATACCCAACCATGGTGTCAGACAAGGGCAAAAACTCACATGTTGTCTAGGGGTGCCTATTTAGCAGGCTAAGAGCCTATATAATGCGAGGTTGGGTGGAGAGTTGCATGTGAAGTTACGCGATGTCTTAGATTGGTATTAGAGCTTAGGGGAGAAGGGAGAAGGGCAGCAGGGAGTGGAGGTCCTGGCATGGTGCATGCATGGTATCTCACCGGTTCCCTCTTGAGTAACAGGTCTTGAGTTCAACTCTCCTCATCAGATAGATCTTTAAGGTCTCTTGGGATTGTTTCTTACAATGTTACAATTCTCTTCTTCTCGCGCATGTGTGCGCGTATGTGCGTGCACGTGTGTGTGCTATTAAAAGAGGAAAATGGTATAACCTTTCTATCACCCAAGTGTGGTAGATTGGTTATGCCATTTCCCTCTTGAATAACAAGTCTTGAGTTCAACCCTCCTCATCAGATAGATTTTTTTAGGTCTCTTGGGATAGTTTCCTATGATGTTAAAATCCTCTTCCTCTTCTTCTTCTTATTCTTCCTCTCTCTCTCTCTCTCTCTCTCTCTCTCTCTCTCTCTCCCTATATATATATGTATGTATGTATGTATATCTTCCTATTTTTTGAAGGAATAATAAAATTAAAGATGTCGTCACAAAAACCTTCTAAGTGGGCATTTGATACAGGTTTTGGCTATGTGTAATCATGAGCCGAGGTGCTTAGACTCTCAAAAAAGAATTGGCAATGACATCAAAAAAATCAATAGGCTGAATACTCATTTGAAACTGGCATAAGGGCGAAGAGCCTATAGGACTAAGAGCCATACGGACTATGACTCATCTGTTTTTGAAGGGTTATGAGCTAGATGTTTTTCATTCACATGTGATTGTCAAAGATTGACCAAATCTACCCAGTGGCATACCCATCAACGTTAATGGACAAGCAAGAAGCTTGCCATTATCGATTTTCTAGGTGTCACTTTAGCAGAATGTACTTCTAATGCAAAGATCAAGTTGAGTTTTTTATTATTCTCAACTCGTATAGGCTTATTTTGTTACCATATACATGTGGTAGTGATGTGTGTGAACACACTAGGACCGCAGGGGCATTTTTTCCCTCTTTAGGAGGTTTTTTCCCCCGCACATTGTATATACGTCCATCACTCTAGGGCTATCAATCTTTTCCATTGCACACTAAGTTACACACTCTCTATTGTGTGCCTTGAGCTTCCTTCGTCTTCTCCAAGCTGTGTGTGTTTCTCTGCAACCCTAATTCCAACAATTGGTATCAGAGCAGGTCACGTCCTCCCGGGCTTAGTCGCCAGCTGCTCCAACACTCGCCTCCTCACTTTCTCCGATTTCAGTGAGCTTTGGCGAGCGTTCGCAGGTTGACAAAAATTTTGGCAAAACTCGAAGAGCTTGGTCTGCTCAGAATTTTGATTTGGGCTCATTTCGGCCTCCGTTTCCAGTACAGGCTATTTCGTCATTTTGTGTAGAATTCACTACAAGAGGTTGTGTGCTCTTGTGACGCTGTTAGCGACGGAAATAAACTGGGTTTTTATAACCCCCGACGTCGCTAAAACCGTCGCTAGTAGCGTCGCTACGAGAGCGTCGCTATAACCGTCGCTATAGGCGTCGCTATGAGCGTCGCTATATAGCGACGGTTATAGCGACGTTTACACAGAAGACTATAGCGACACTCATAGCGACGCTACAGAGCCATAAATAGCGACGGTTATAGCGACGCCCGAGAGAATTTTTTTTTGGTGACAGGGCATTGAATGCCCTGCCACCCATCAACCATATTGTACTTGACTCACTTTTTAAAAAAAGTGCAAGGGTAGATAATAGACCCAAAATAGTCACCCACAAGACGCATTGTTTGCAAAATTGACAAGCGTAAAATTGACAATTGTACACATCATAGGAAAAATGAATTGATTGGCAAATGTAATAATGACAATTGTACAACATCATAGGCATAAAGAATTGATTGGCAAAAGGAACTGCGGTGACAAATGTAATAATATACATGGTTCAAAAAGACGTATAAAATCCGTCTCATGATACATAAGCTATGAGAAACCCTAAACTAATGCTATCTAGCTACGGCTAAACTGACGTCGTCTAGTCAGACGTCTCATCGCATCCAAGCGGCGTATCTGTCGGATTCTGCAAAAAAAGACAATAAGACAGCTTTCAGTAAGTATAAACATATAACGACATTTATAAAACAATACAAAAAATAGAAAAGAGTAAACCCTAATACTAACCATGCCGCCGCGAGAACTGAGAATGTCCATCAAGGCGTTTAAGCCCTTCCTGCCTGCGTACTCACGCTCGTACGGTGTGGGATCACGTCCTGTCATCGACCACTGTCAAAACATACAAAGATTTCATTATGTAAGAATTAAAAAACTCATAAACCCTAAACTATGGAACATAAAGAGCAATGCAAAAACACTTACAAAATCGGCCTCAAATGATGCCCATCCACCGCTCCCCAAGTGGTGCGAGCTCCCTGCCTCTACTCGCGCTCTGGCTGCATCCTTTTGTTGCTTCCACTTGTCGGGATTCTCGCGCGCTGCTTTCTTCGCATTCTTCCAATCTTCTTTGGCCAGCCAATATGGCCTGTTCCACCCATTCTTGATTTCTTTTTGCACTTCGGAACGCTTGTGTTTGCAGTATTCGCGCATTCGAATCTTCATCAGGTCTTCATTGAAGCGCTGATCCCGTGTTGGAACGGGAAACTCATCATGAAGTATGCTGATGACTCTGTTTTTTAAATCACTTGGTACTTCACTCCATTTGTTTAGTATGTAGTTTCTAAATAGCTGAGAGCAAAGACCACGCATGCCCGAGATCACCTTCTTGCCGTCATCATCCATGATGATGCCGCCTCTGAAGTCGACGGAGTAAGGCAAGCCCTCTGGCCGGTGACGCGTGAACCTGGGTGTCCCGGCAGGGGTCTCTAGCGGCGTGTCGATGGGGGTACGGACGTCAGGTGTCTCCACGGGAATCTGGGCCCCAAAGCGAGGAGTGTCGAGTGGGGTGGCTCCTTGCGGAGTACGTAGAGGTGTGTAGCTGCTAGGAACAGTGAGCCGCGCAAAACCTGGCGTAGATGGCGATGTTGTGGCTGGTGTGGGGGCGGGCACAGAAGGGGAGGGTAAAGAGCCTCGTCGAACACGAGGCAGTGTGGAGGCATCGGCGGCGGAATCCCCACAACAACCGCCACCGCCACCACTAGAGCGCCGGTGTCTAGACGAGTGTGAAGCTCGTCTCGTCGACGCCGAAGCTTCGGAGTGCGCCGAATGCTTCGAAAGAGAGGGAGATGCGGATGGAGTAGGAACGCGCGATGATGCGCCAGAGTGATGACGCTCCACGTACCACTGTCTCTACTGCGGTGACAAAGAAGAAAGAAACTCCTCATCATCCATACCTGCATTAAACACACGAATATTTAAACTTAATATTGAATGAATAGAGTAGACAATGACGCAAAGACCATTAAATACAATGACGTAATGATGCATATAAATACAATGATGCAATGAATTGAGTGATAGAAGAGGCAAGTCGAAAACATAGAATTTTCAATCAAAAGATGTGAGCGCGAGTAGAAAAGAGCGTTATACACCATGGAAGGTACTTAGAGAGCCAGAGCTTTTACAACACGGAGCAAAATTGTTCAAATACAATATTTGTGGCTTTAAGAGATCTCTCTCTCATCCTCGCATAACTCAGCATAACTTCCTATATCTATATAGAGCTCTCCGTTTAAACACATATCCTCTGTTTCATTTTGTAGCTCCTCTGCATGCACCCCATATAGAGTAGTAGCATCTTGATGCTCGTCTGGCACCACCACAGCGGCTTCTGATTGAGCATCTTCTCTGATCTCCTCCATTGATGCCGTTGTGATTGGCACATGGTAGCCTTCATACGTCCTTGCACTACGAGGGGCTACCTCTATGATGTACCACTAGTTTGATGTAGACTTTGTAGGATGAAATATTACCTGCCAGAGCCACATAACTTACATGAGAGCTTTCAAGCACATAACTTGTAAAAGGGGGATGTTAACTATTTACATACTTACTTGTTCACAATGCTCTGGTAGTACGAAAGTGTCTCTTAGGTCAGTCCATTTCTTAGTAGAATCCACCTCAAGAAAACCAGACTCTCCTCTACGCACAGTAGCCTTGCGACCCTCCATGATTATCTTGAACCATTGCACGTCGAACAAGTCGACAAAAAATCCTCTGTAATCGATCCTAAAAATCTCTTGCAGCGTGCCGAAGTAAGTGAGTTCAGCCACCACAGGATCTGCATCAGAGGAACGTCGTCGACTAGACTGTTCAAATTTTGCCATGATTCCACAATCTTGAGTAAAACGCTTTTTCTCGATCCGTTCCACCCTAAAATGTCGACCTTTACACCATGCTGCTGTGTATGACTTATACTACAACGAAGAAAGATTATGAGTGGCCCTTCAAACGTTTAGAAATAAAGTCACTAGGATGTCGTACATTGCAAACTTACCTTGGTCGCGCAACCCCGAGAGTACTCCCACTCTTCCTCAGTCACTTCATCACCGCATTGTTGTGCGCTTTTCAATTGGTTGTGCAACCATCTTAAGCTCATGAAGGTTGGTAGTCTCTCCAGACCCGTCGGATAGTGCATCGATGGTCATCTTCCCCATCTCCACTCGATTCGTGCCCTTTGTCGCTCTTGCTTTGCATCCTCATATTGTGAAATCCACTTTTGCATCACTGGATTGTGAAGCATGCAAAATCGGTTGATTTTAGCCTCTAGATCTTCCGTCATCTTCTTCTCAACACCAAGATTGCACATGACAATCCCAGATATGCGCTCATCATCTATGGTTCGCCATAGCGTGTCCCGGGCTTTATCAAATCCATCTAGCCACTCTCCAATGTACACTAGGGACTCTGATACCAACCAACCTTCTGCCATCTTACCCTCCGGACGTCCCTTTTCACGCACATATCCCTTAACCATTTTCATCAAACGTTCTAACAAGAACATCCATCTGGAATGAACTGTTCCAGCTATTTCCACCTCATCAACTATCTGAACAACAAGATGCACCTGAATGGTTAGCATGGTAGTAGGAAAATGTTTCTCAAACATGCACCCAAGCTCCGCAGCATTTAGTTTGGTGAATGGTATGGAGTCTACGTTGATCTCCTTTTGTGAGATCCATTGCACCAGCTTTGCAAGTTTGTAGATTGTGTTACGGATGTCGAGAGACAAACATCCCTCAATGGCAACCGGTAAAATAAACTGTAAAGTATGTGCAGCAATGATATTAAAGTCCACATTTTATGCAATGATATTAAAGTCCACTATGAACGTACCTGACACATTTTATGCCAATCGTGTGACTTCAAACCGGTAAGCTTTCCGTCTTTAGTAAAACACGTTCGGAGCGAGTGCATTACGCCAGTGGGGGTCCGCAAAGATCGAATGGTCTCTTTTACTTTGCGTTCTTGGGCTCGTGTGAAAATCCATGGTGCTTTAGGGAGTTTTATCGATCCATCAAACGCTGTTTGCGGCCAATATTGCTCCATACGATCCACATTTCTAAGGTCAACTCTGGCTCCCAAAGCATCTTTCTTGCCGGTCAGATGGTCCCATAGTAGATTACCCACATTCTTGAATATGTGCATTGGAATCGTCAACCACGGGGGAATGTTGTAGTTGACGATGACAACGGGCCATACACTGTAAGATGTTGATCTTTGACCAAATGGATTTACGCCATCCATAGCCAGGCCTAAGCGCAAATTTCGAGCTTCACTGGCAAAATCCGACCATGTTCCATCTACATGTTTCCAGGCTGCGCAATCTGCAGGAATTCGTAGCACACCATCTGAAGATTTATTCTCCTCATGCCATGATGCTAGGGCGGCCATGGACTTACATTCGAAGAAATGCTTGATGCGAGGAAGCAGAGAAAAATGTCGCAAAACCTTTTGTGGAATTTTTGTCCCGTGGAGATCTACTCGATATCTTTCGGAATCACATTTCGGACACTTCTCCATGTCTATGTATTCCCCTCTGAAAAGAATGCAGTCATTAGGACAAGCGTGGATAGAATTGTAATCCATCCCCAAGTTTCGCAAAATCTTTCTTGCTTCATCTCGGGAATCTGGCATCACATTGTTTGCTGGTAGTATGTGCTCTTTAAGCAATCTACACAACATAAAAATACGATACAGTCGTGTAAAAATCTATCAGATCATTATACATTTAGAGTTTTATTAAAGTAAACTAATTGTAATAGATCACCTGAAAAGCGCTGTGACGCTAGTGTCACTCCATCCAAACTTTGCCTGCATGTTGAGAAGAACCAGGAGTGCTTTCAATCTAGACATACGTGCTCCATTATACAATGGCGTATCGGCTTCACTTTTCATATCATCATAGATAAGACTTTCTGAATCCATGATCGTCTCGATCATTTCATCAATCTCAGGCTCAAACATTGCCTCGTTGGGAATGTGCTCTGCATGATCATCCCCCGAGCTGTCAGAGGCTACATCTTGTGGCCTCACATATGCTGCTTGACCAAAGCGCCCGCGAACACGTCTATTGGGTTGCAAGCTTGCTGCTTCTTGGCCAGCGTCAGAGTCCGACGAGTTATAATTGGCAACAACTCGATCTATAATAGATGGATCGAACTCGCCAAATTCGCGAACGTGCTGCAAAGAAACACGTCTTGTCCATCGCACAGCATACTTGCATTGATTACAAGGACATAAGACCCTCGTTGAGAGATAGGTGTTTCGGTTGGACGGTCCCACATCCTCGTCACTACTCATAATGAGGATAAAAATCTTATAACCTGGACAAAAAATTTAATATTCTATTGGCATTCTTCATCTTATCTCTCTCTCTCTCTCTCTCTCTCTCTCTCTCTCTCTCTCTCTCTCTCTCTCTCTCTCTTTACCTCACATTCTCTAGTCATGTCCAATCCCCGCACACCTCGGTCTAGAGGTGCACGGAGATCAGAACCACCGGGTTATAATCTCGTCTTTATTGGTCAATACCTATATTTGTGGGTACAAGAAATCTACAGACCCACGTCTACATGATACTGCATGTAGTGGACAAAACCCCTTTGCCTCTTCTCTAGCTGTAGCACTTCACAGCATCTTAACATCTTTTCACAGTAGATCTTTTCACTGTTCGTCTAACTCTAAACCCTAAACCGTAAGTAATTCTTCCGTGGACTCGATCTAACGTAAATAAGCGTAAATCTAAATAACCATAAATCTAACTAAAAATAAACCTAAATCTAATTTAACGTAAGTCTACATCTAACCTAATCTTTAACGTCCTTTGGGATAGTTTCCTACGACGTTAAAACTCTCTTTTTCTTGTGTGTGTGTGTGTGTGTGTGTGTGTGTGTGTGTGTGGGTAAACCTAAATAAACCTAAGTCTAATCTAATATAACATAAATCTAAATCTAACGTAAATTATGTTATATTAAAAACAAAGAACTAAACTAACAGGGATTATAAGAACCTTAAAACTGATTTAACACATAATTTTTCACATAACTCGGCAAGAGTTGGCATTCTCATCACTAAAGATGTGAGAGTTAACTTCCGGCGGTGACGCTGGCTCATCTCCATCCACATCTGACGACAGCAATTGGCCCTTTAGACCGTTCTTGCTCTTGTTACTAACTTTGAAGTTGCTGTTGAATGACTAGAGGTTGTCTAGATATATGGTCATTGTGTCGGGGATGTAGTGACTCTTGCCGCCCAGAAGATCAACCTTCTTCCCTATCTTCTGAAGACATTTCACCAGTACTTTTGGATCGACGGAGCCCACCATGAGTGAAGGCAGCAATACCCTGTATTCCATTGAGGGATTTCTTCACCCGCTTCATGCAGGCATCGCAGTTTATGGAGACCTAAATCTAATCTAATATAACGTAAATCTAAATCTAGCGTAAATAAACGTAAATCTAACTAAAAATAAACCTAAATCTAATCTAATTTAACTTAAATAAACCTAAATCTAATTTAACGTAAGTCTACATCTAACCTAATCTTTAACGTCTTTTGGGATAGTTTCCTACGACGTTAAAACTCTCTTTTTCTTTTGTGTGTGTGTGTGTGTGTGTGTGTGTGTGTGTGTGTGTGTGTGTGTGTGTGTGTGTGTGTGTGTGTGTGTGTGTGTGTGTGTGGGTAAACCTAAATAAACCTAAGTCTAATCTAATATAACATAAATCTAAATCTAACGTAAATTATGTTATATTAAAAACAAAGAACTAAACTAACAGGGATTATAAGAACCTTAAAACTGATTTAACACATAATTTTTCACATAACTCGGCAAGAGTTGGCATTCTCATCACTAAAGATGTGAGAGTTAACTTCCGGCGGTGACGCTGCCTCATCTCCATCCACATCTAGCGACAGCAATTGGCCCTTTAGACCGTTCTTGCTCTTGTTACTAACTTTGAAGTTGCTGTTGAATGACTAGAGGTTGTCTAGATTGTCATTGTGTCGGGGATGTAGTGACTCTTGCCGCCCTGAAGATCCACCTTCTTCTCTATCTTCTGAAGTTTTTTTACCAGTACTTTTGGATCGACGGAGCCCACCATGAGTGAAGGCAGCAATACCCTATATTCCATTGAGGGATTTCTTCACCCGCTTCATGCAGGCATCGCAGTCTATGGAGACCTAAATCTAATCTAATATAACGTAAATCTAAATCTAGCGTAAATAAACGTAAATCTAACTAAAAATAAACCTAAATCTAATCTAATTTAACTTAAATAAACCTAAATCTAATTTAACGTAAGTCTACATCTAACCTAATCTTTAACGTCTTTTAGGATAGTTTCCTACGACGTTATAACTCTCTTCTTCTTGTGTGTGTGCGCGTGTGTGGATGTGTGTGCCAATAAAAAGAGATAAATGGTATAACCTTTCTATCACCCATGCCAAGTATGATAGATTGGTTATGCCATTTCCCTCTTGAATAATAGGTCTTGAGTTCAACTCCTCGTCGGCTAGATCTTTAGTTCTTTTAATTTTAATTAGTTTCCTACGACGTTAAATTAGTTTCTCTCTCTTTCTCTCTCAATGTGTGTGCGTTTTTTTGGATCGTATGCATGTTTTCTCTCTCTTTTCCTCTCTCAATGTGTGCGTTTTTTGTTTATGCATGTTCTCTCTCTCTTTTCCTCTCTCAATGCGTGCGTTTTTTGTTTATGCATGCTCTCTCTCTCTTTTCCTCTCTCAATGTGTGTGTGCATTCTTTGTTTATGTATGTGTGTGTGCGTTTTTGTTTATGTTTGTACTCTCTCTCTCTCTCTCTCTCTCTCTCTCTCTCTCTCTCTCTCTCTCTCTCAAAAACACTATGTGTGTGTGTGTATGTGTGTGTGTGTGAGAGAGAGAGAGAGGGAGAGAGAAAGAGGGGAAGGGAACATGAGAGTGAGGAGAGGGAAGGAGCATACCTGGCTCTCCTTCCTCTCCTCGTGTGTGTGTGTGTGTTTGTGTGTGTGTGTGTGTGTGTGTGTGGAGAAGAAAAAGAGAGAGAGAGAGAGAGAGAGAGGGAGAGAGTTACCTGCTCCTTGCTTGAGGGCGCCGAAAAACTCAGATCTGAGATCTGAGTTTTTGGGCGCGCTCTGTTATTTTTTTAGCCCAGTCGGCGTCGCTATGAGCGTCGCAAATTTCTTTGGAAATTTGCGATGCTCATTACGACGCCGGGATTTTTTTTTTTTAGCGTCGCTGTGTGAGCGTCACTAATATGAATAGCCTCTTGTAGTGATTTTTGTCAGTGCCGTTTTCTGCATAACAGGTGCCTTATAGTCTTCTACGGTTTGTGCTATATAGCATAGGTTGTTCTCGCTCCGTTTCTCCTATTTTCGGGTAGTTTTCACATCAGGTGCAGCATTTACCATGGCTGATAACAACAACACAGATCTGTTCAAGATGTTTTCTGTTGAGGATAGGTTGGATGGGGACAACTACCCTATGTGGGCTTATATGATGCAACATGTTCTTGTGTCAAAGGGTGTCTAGAACATTGTGCAGGGTATTGATGTACGTCCTGGTTCTGAGGATGTAGGCGATGTTGAGGATGTTGCAGGTCTTGTTGCAAGGATTGCAGCTGTTAGAGTTGTTTTGCCTACGGCAGAACAAGCTCGTTGGGATGTTAAGGATGCGCAGGCTCATGCATTCATTGTGTTGTCTATGAAGCGCACCATTGTTCCTCACATCCGTTCAGCAAAATCTGCAAAACAGGCTTGGGATATTTTAGCAGGTCTTTATGCAAGCCGCAATGAGGCTAAAATTTCTTTGCTGCGTAAAGAGATGGAGTCGAAGATTATGCATGAGGAAGATGATATGGACACTTTCCTTGCTAGTGTCAAGGATATCAATGAGCAGCTTATTTCTGCAGGTGAAGTCATTTTAGACAGTTCCCTTGTGCAGACTGTTCTTGATGCCTTACCAGATTCCTACCAGACTTTTGCCAGTACTTGGAGACTGATGACCCAAGGAAATCCTGAAGTTGTCAAGTTTGATGCATTATGCACATTGCTGTTGCAAGAGTCACTTTCTAGAAAAAACAGAACTAGGCAGCGTGCAGTTGAACAGGCTTTTATTGCTTCTCAAAGAAAGGGTGGTAACAGTAATGCAGCCACTTCTTATGGTTCTGCTGCGAGTGCAAAAAATTATGTTCCTAATGCTTTTGCTGGCAGTACTTCGTCTGGCAATTCTGGTGATAAGGGCAAAAAGAAGATGTGTTGACATTATTGTAAAGCCAATGATCACTTGATCAAGTCGTGTCCTAAGTTGAAGGCCAAAGAGGTTAAGAAGAAAGAGGGTGGTTCCACTGCAAATGCTGGGTCCACTACAAATGCATCCATTGTTGAGTCTTCTGTGAAAGGAGACTGTGTTGCTCATGTTGATACAGAATCGGCTTTTAGTGCAGAGTGCACTTACAATCCTGCTATCCATGATGCATGCTTGTCAGTTGTTGCATATTCACATGTGTGGTATTTTGACAGTGGTGCTACAAAGCACATTACCTCACATCGTGAATTGTTTACCTCTCTCGAGTGTGTCCCTCATGGGAATTCATTCACTTGTGCCAACAACGCCTCTTATCCAGTTCAGGGAGTTGGAAAGATTGTGCTCATTGCTGCTAATGGCAGTTCCTTCACACTTGTTGATGCACTTTATGTACCTGGGATCAAGAAGAATCTCTTGTCTGTATCCGCACTTGCTAGGCTTGGACTTATAGTCAAATTTGTGGATGACAGATGTACAGTTCATGATCTTAGTTTTGGCGATGCAATTGTTGCATCTGGGCTTTTGTGTCGTGGGCTGTATAATCTCACTTTGTATGACAAGTGTGGACAAAATTTTGCAAATGCTATTGCAGATTTAACGGCTATTTCAGATGCAAAACTTTGGCATGCACGTTTTGGTCATCTGGATTTTTCAAGTTTGCTGCGTTTGCAGAAATATGATATGGTTGCTTCTTTGCCACCTCTTGAAGCACCTGCCAAACATGTTTGTGAAGGATGTATTTTGGGTAAGATGCAGCGTTCTAAATTTCCAAAGGATGGTTCAGTTCGGGCCACATGCAGGTAGCAGCTTGTGCATAGTGATGTTTGTGGGCCCATGCAAACTCCGTCCTTGGGCAATTACCTGTACTTCGTGACTTTCATTGATGATTACTCCAGGCATGCATGGGTATTTCCGCTTAAAGCGAAGTCCGAAGTTTTTATGTGCTTCAAAAAATTTCTGGCTATGGATGAAAATGTCTCGAAATGTACTATGGTCACCCTCCATTCCGATCGAGGGGGGGAGTACATGTCTCATGAATTTAATGCATTTCTTGCTAGTCGTGGAATAAAACACCAATGTACAGTGCCTTATATGGCTCAGCAAAATGGTGTTGCTGAGAGGAAAAACAGGTCACTGACGGAAATGGCACGATCTATGGTCAAAAGTCAAGCTTTACCGCATTCTTTTTGGCTTGAGGCCATCATGTGTGCCACTTATGTACTTAGCAGGTGTCCTACGAAAGCTTTGCAGTCTATTACTCCATATGAAGCATGGCATGATAGAAAGCCTTCTATTGAGCACATGCGTGTTTTTGGTTGTTTGGCATATGCTTTGGTGCCACAAGTGCAGCGCAGATGATAAGGCTATCAAATGTATTTTTGTTGGTTATAGTGCTGAAAGCAAAGGTTACAGGTTGTATCATCCGCAAACAAAACGTATTCTGGTTTCACGGGATGTAGTGTTTGAGGAAGATTTTGTTCAGCCCTTGCTGTCATGTACTAGAGACAGTAATGTAAGCTCACAGGACATTTATGACACTTTGTTGCCTCTTTTCAGTGGTGGAAATACGAATGTAAGTTCCAATGAGGCAAATGTACAGCCTATGGGGATTTATGAAAATGTTCTAGAACAGCCTATTACTGATGCAGATGTACGTGATGTACTTGATGAGGAAAGGGCTGAAAATGAGCAGGCTAGAGGTATGCCAAAATGGCTAGTGCACACTTTGCGTGACAGTAAATTGGATGCACCTTTGTCTAGTCGTACTCGTTCAGGCTCTCGCCATGCATCTTATGCATCAGATTGTTATGCTTTGGCTGTGTCTAGCTTACATGATGTTGAGGAGCCTCTCTCTTTTGATGAAGCATTGAATTCATAAAATTGGATGGCTGCCATGCAATCAGAATATGATGCACTCATAGAAAATGACACATGGACTTTATGTGATTTGCCTCCTGGCAAAAAGGCCATTGGTACGAAGTGGGTTTACAAGTTGAAACGCAAGCCGGATGGTGAGATCGATCGCCATAAGGCTCGACTTGTTGCAAAGGGTTATGCACAGCAAAAAGGCATAGATTATGAAGAGACTTTTGCTCCTACTTGTCATATGACTACTGTGCGTTTTCTATGTGCATTGGCAGCTCATTTTGGTTGGGATGTACATCAATCAGACATTGTTACTGCTTTCTTGAATAGTGACATATTTGAGGAAGTTTATGTAACGCAGCCTCGCGTTTTGTCATAAAAGGACAAGAGGACAAAGTGTGCAAATGTAAGAAGGCTTTGTATGGGTTGAAGCAATCTCCTCGTGTTTGGTATGAGAAAGCTGACACTCATTTGGTTAAACGAGGCTTTCGTAACAATCCAACAGAAAGCACATTGTATGTAAAGCGTGAGGGTGATGTACTTCTCATTGTGGTTCTTTATGTTGATGATTTGCTGATCACTGGACCAAATGAGAGACATATTGCTGAATTTAAGGCTGATTTGAATGCTACTTTCAAGATGAAAGATTTGGGACTATTGCATCATTACTTGGGTATACAATTTAAGCAGTGTGATGGTGGTATTGCCTTGTGTCAGAAAAGTTACATAGAGACATTGCTATGTAAGTTTGGACTTGAGGATTGCAAACCTATTGCCACTCCCATGGAAACAGGTTTGAAGTTGAGTCTACATGATGCTGGCGATCCTGCTAATGTCACTCTTTACCAAACTATTGTTGGCTTCCTCATTTATGTATGCAACATGAGGCCAGATATTCAGTTTGCAGTCTCACAGGTCAGCAGATTTATGCATAGCCCAGGGTCTAAGCATTGGCAGGCTGTCAAGAGGATTTTCCGCTACCTTAGTGGCACTTTACATCTTGGTTTGTTTTATCCCAAGGGGGGATCATTGCCACCAGACTTACATGCTTTTTCGGACTCAGATTGGGCTGGTTGTTTTGACACGCAAGTGTCCACAAGTGGTTTTTGTTTCATGCTTGGCAGTTCATGTATATCATGGTTGAGCAAGAAGCAACCTACTCTGGCCACTTCGAGTTGTGAGGCTGAGTACAGGGCAGTCTTCACAGCTATGGTTGAGTGTGTATGGCTCAGACGCCTTATGGCTGATTTGGGTGTTGGACAGGACACTGCCAACACTATCTACACTGACAGTCAGAGCACACTGGCAGTTGCAAGGAACCGAATTTTTAATGCTCGCACAAAGCACATTGAGGTGCATTACCACTATGTCAGAGAGAGGCTCTCAGCAGGAGAGATCAACTTGGCTTATGTGCCAACACAAGACAACCTTGTAGATCTTTTCACAAAGGCATTGTCTCGTGAGAAGCTTGAATCTTTCCGCAAAGCTCTGGGCTTACTCCCCTTTGTGGACTGATCCTGTCCTCAGGGCATGGCGCTTCCCTTTACTCATGTGCCAGCTCTCGTTCACCACATCACTCCAGGGGGAATTTGTTACCATATACATGTGGTAGTGATGTGTGTGAACACACTAGGACCGCGGGGGTATTTTTTCCCTCTTTAGGAGGTTTTTTCCCCCGTGCATTGTATATACGCCCATCACTCTAGGGCTATCAATCTTTTCCATTGCACACTAAGTTACACACTCTCTATTGTGTGCCTTGAGCTTCCTTTGTCTTCTCTAAGCTGTGTGTGTTTCTCTGCAACCCTAATTCCAACAATTTGTTACCATATACATGTGGTAGTGATGTGTGTGAACACACTAGGACCGCCGGGGTATTTTTTCCCTCTTTAGGAGGTTTTTTTCCCCGTGCATTGTATATACTTCCATCACTCTAGGGCTATCAATCTTTTCCATTGCACACTAAGTTACACACTCTCTATTGTGTGCCTTGAGCTTCCTTCGTCTTCTCCAAGCTGTGTGTGTTTCTCTGCAGCCCTAATTCCAACATATTTATACCAAGGTTTATAAATGAAGCACACATTTCCAATAGCACGGCTGTCTACAAGAACCCAAGATTATAGACTTTCAAGTCTATCAATGATCCAATTGTGAATACGATTCCAACTTGAGCGGATCTCTTTCTTTGTCTATAGCACTCAGAATGTCTATAGGAGCACAGTTTTGAGGTAAGACCCAGCTTGTGATTACTAAATCACTCAATGAGTGTTGATGGTCAATTCTTGGAACCTTCACACTTGTACTTTCAAGGAAAGATCTTCTCGTCTGCCAAGGGGTAGTTGTCGTATAATTTGGAATCTACCCCAGGGTTTTAGATCCCCAAGATGAGAGCAAAGATCACCAAGTAATTGTCTATCTCTATTCACTAATTTCTCTTTAGGGTTTATAATTGCCAAAATGAGAGCAAAGATCACCAGGTAAATGTCCGTCATGCAACACTCATCCAACTTGCAACTGCTCTCTCCCCTACTCATACACAACCCTCTGTTATCAGTGATTGACTACACATAGTAACATCCCTTGTCACCTGCCCGCAGCCACACACATGGAATCCCCACATCTTGTCCTTCTTTTTTTTTAGCAATCACCATGCAGTCTCGCACGGCACCACTCACACCTTTTGACCAACGCTGATTTCGTGAGTTGGACGATCTTCTCTCACACACATATACACCTCTTAGTACTCTACAAAACAAGCTGCCATCAAAAGAAACACAACAACGACACTCAGGCATCTCCCCTCTTCCGAGTTGAAAACACTCTCAGGACTCTCTCCTCCTGCAAGTTGACTAGCTTTTATTGCTCCTGCCAAAGTAGCCAGCTGGTTATTCTCGCTAGTTGTGGGCTAATGGGTGAAGATAGTGCCGCCTCAATGCGTGCTCTGCCGAGCTCAGACATTAGGCTCTGTGCATAATTAATTTCTCTTTAGTGTTTAGTTGATAGGTTTTGTTAGTAATGGGCACCTTGAAGCAGGGCTTTGGTACTCCCCGGTATGCTTTTGACTTAATCTCAGTATGTACTTTGGTTGTTTTTTTATGTTTGTATATGATTTGATTCAGTGTTTCCAAAATGGGATGTATATGCTACAATGCTTGCTTCCATTTTGCTTTTCAGACACAAGAAAAGTTCATGATGGAGCAAAACACTTTGGAAAAGTGTTGTACTAGGCAATTTCTGCACTTCTTACAGTGATAGGCCTATATATCACGGTTATGTTGAGCACATGTTGTTAATCACAAGGTGAGCAACATGGTCTAGGAACTCAAGGAGTTTGGTTTAGCTAGTGTGGAATGAGGTTCATGAGGGTCCCTCTCACTCATGTCGTTGAGTGTTTGCCGCATTACCTCCACACACAAGTACGTCTTGTACTTGTTGGATGTCACTTTTTCTGACATCATTTTTTGAGACATATTCCACATGTAGATAATATGAGTCTTTTGGAACTAACACTGACGTCTGTTTACTAATGATGTGTCGTGACAGAGTCCCTAGGTGTTGGTCACATACGTTTATTAGACCTTGTTGAGCACATAGTATCGAAAGCAATTTTAGTGGCCACAAATTGTCAGTACTAAGTACAGACTTATTGAGGTTACAAGTAATGTAAACAACATTGACAAATGGTTGTTTACATATAAAGCACGACTATGTTCAGTTAATGAAATGGTTTCATATTGTCACCTAGATGTGATTAAGTTTCCACATTCTATTATGGTGGACAAGATAGCTTACAAAGCATATTGCACAATAGGTACATTATTTCTATAAGATTTAATGTGCATCTACCAACTCCCATACAAGGTATGAACTCGGTATGTGTGTTTGTAAATAGATTGCCTAAAATGTATACATTTTTTTCAATCAAATTCACTCTTTAACCAAGTTGGTTGATCGCAATCTATATAGCTTATATGGATTGCAACACAATTTTGTGAGGAGTTAGATCTTCGAGGGACCTCAACGGAGCGAGGCTTTTTTTCTTGGAGGACCTCCCTCCCTACCTCCCCTTCCTCCTCTTGCCGCCCATGTGCTTCCTCCTCTTCCCTTGCTCCTCCTCCTCAGCTTCCTCCTCCACCTCCTCTCTCCATCTACTCCTCTAGCCGCCCTCCCTCCTCCAACAATCGCCCTTCTTCCTCAAGATTCTCCTCTTCTTTCTCTCTATTTTCCTATCACTATATAACCTCTCTCTCTCTCTCTCTCTCTCTCTCTCTCTCCCCCCCCCCCATTTTCCTCTCTCGGTCCCCCTATCATGAGTCTCTCTCTAACCCGTCCCCCCCCCCCCTTCTCTCTCTCTCTCTCTCTCTCTCTCTCTCTCTCTCTCTCTCTCTCTCTCTCTCTCTCTCTCTCTGTGTCTATCAATCTCACTCCCTCCTCTCCCCCCTCTCTCTCTTCTCTCTCTCTCTCCCCAACTCTCCTCATTGGATAGATCTTTAAGGTCTCTTGGGATAGTTTCCTATGACGTTAAAATTCTCTTCTTCTTCTTCTTCTTCTTCTTCTTCTTCTCTCTTGCTTGCTCCGTCTGTCTTGCACTCTCTCTCTCTCTCTCTCTCTCTCTCTCTCTCTCTCTCTCTCTCTCTCTTACTGTAGGACAAAAGGCAAGAAAATGGTGCGGGAGAGAGAGAGAGAGAGAGAGAGAGAGAGAGAGAGAGAGAGAAGAGGATTTGCAGGAGGGGGGGAGAGAAGAGGAGATGGGGTGAGAGAAAGAGAGGGGAGAGAGAGAGAGAGAGAGAGAGAGAGAGAGATAGGGGGGTAGAGAGAGGAAAGAGAGAGGAGTAATGGAAGGAGAGAGAGAGAGAGAGAGAGAGAGGGGGGGGGCGGGGGGGGGGGGGGGGGATAGTGCTAGAGGAATACATTTTCCCTAACTGAAGAAAATAAGGGCAAACTTGAAATTCTCTCAATTTTTAGGTCAAAATTGAAGGTTTTGCCGGTATTTACACTTAAACTTGTGAATTTCTTAGTTTTCTTCAAGGACCTCTCAACATATAATCGAGATTTTTACAATTTTAGCCGGTTGAAAACACTATACCCCTTTTTTTAAAAACTCTGTTCGGAGGGTTGGAGAGGGCAGGGGGAGAGCGATTGTGAGAGAGAGAGAGAGAGAGAGGAGAGAGAGGGGGGGGGGGGGGGGAGAGCATTAGCTTTTTTTTTCATATAAAGAGGAAAAAAGAAATAAAAAGGAGTTTAAGTCAAAAAAAAAACTCTCCCAAGCAAAGCTAAAGGAGTTTAAGTCAAAAAAAAAAAATGATCTCCCAAGCAAAGCAATAGCGATATCGCTTTTGCTTTTGCTTTTGCTTGGAGAGCCTTTTTTTTTTGGACTTAAACTCCTTTTCATTCCTTTTTTTCTCTTTATATGAAAAAAAAAGGCAATGCTCTCCTCCTCTCTCTCTCACACTGAATCCCTCCCCCTCTCTCCCTCTCGCAATCCCTCCCCCCCTCTCCCTCTTTTCTTTCCACTAGCCCTTCCCTTCCCTCCCTTCCTCTCTCTCTTTGTCTCTCTCTCTCTCTCTCTACCCTAGCAGGCATCCTCCTCCCCATCGTTGGCCTCCCTCAAGCTTGAAGGGCTGCCTTGAAGGGTGGCCTTAGATCTTAGTTGTGTCTGTTGCAAGCCCACATGCATTCACTCTTTGCTCGTCTTGCTCTGTCGTGTACTACATTCTTGCAACGCTACCTCCTAGCGTCTCGCTGCTCTACCTTGCTCAGCCTCACAATTGAGCATCTAGTTCAGTCGTGCTGCTCAACCTTGCTCAACCTCAATGTGCCTCCTTTTGTGCCTCACACTCGACCCTAGCCAACGCGTCCGCCACATACATTATCTTTTAGGTTTACACTAGTCTACACACTCACACACTTTAATCGGTGTTCCTACGCTACAAGCCAACCTAGTCCCATCGTGGACGATATGACAACCAAAGAGAAAACTACAACCCCAAAACCTTGTGAGGACACGGTCGAGCTTTGCCGTTGTCCTGGCAGCTCGAAGCAAGCTTGGCTCATTGAACACCTCCAAAGGGCCCTCAATTGTGTCATGGAAGAGAATCGCAAACTCAAAGCTTGCATCAACAAGCTCAAGGCATGATTCAACTCAATCATCAGACTCGTCATCAATGAGAGAGAGAGAGAGAGAGAGAGAGAGAGAGAGAGAGAGAGAGAGAGATTTTATTATCGTCATCGGAGGTCAAATATGACCTATGGGACCAATGTTACATGTGATGTAGTATGTGTCTAGCTGATGAGTGATACTCGATGCTCCAAAATTGTGGTGATGAGAGTCACAATGGAGAGCCCGTATTGTGGATGGGAGAGGAAAGTATATAGGTCTAAGTCATGGCTAAAAATGTGAGGGAAGCAAGTTTGGATGTTACCAAAAGATGAGCACTCTAGTAGTGTGTGGTACTAAGACTCTCAAACTTGCAGTGAGCATAAAAAGTGCACAATCAAATTGATTCTTCTCCATAGTCTGAACGCCTTGTCTCACATCGAAGAGAGTAGGAGCTGAGCCGAATGGCTACGATAGTGTGTATCACTAACAAGGGGATAGGCTAAAGCGTGTGTGTGTATGTGTGTGTGTGTGTGTGTGTGTGTGTGTGTGAGAGAGAGAGAGAGAGAGAGAGAGAGAGAAAGAGAGAGAGAGAGAGAGAGAGAGGGTCGGATGGAGAGAAAGATAGGAGGTTTGGGGAGGGGGGGGAGGGGGGAGGGGGGAAGGGAAAGGGCTGAAGAGAGGTGTGAGCACAAAGAGAGGTGTGTGTGTGTGTGTGTGTGTGTGTGTGTGTGTGTGTGTGAGAGAGAGAGAGAGAGAGAGAGAGAGAGAGAGAGAGAGAGGAGGGGACATGAGAGGGGATGGGTTGGAGGGATCATGAGAGGGAGAGCTAGTTTGATACAAAGAGACCCAAGGCACTAGAAAAATTGCTAGTGCCTTGGCATTTGAAAGAGAGAGAGAGAGGGACATGAGAGGGGATGGGTTGGAGGGATCATGAGAGGGAGAGTTGGTTTGATACAAAGAGACCCAAGGCACTAGAAAAATTGATAGTGCCTTGGCATTTGAGAGAGAGAGAGAGAGAGAGAGAGGGGAGGTCCTTGGCTACTCCAATGATGGGGAGGGGCAGCAATGGGTGGTGGTGGTAAGATTAGAGGTGGCTCATGGTGGCAGTAAGCTAGCACCACTAACCACCGGTGGTGGACTTAAGTGGTGGTGGTGATGGGTGCTAAGGGACGGCAATGGGAGGTAGTAATGGTGGCCCTCAAAAAAAAAAAAATGCTCGCTCCATTGAGCTCGCTCCATAACCGTCCCCTTTTGTAAGTAATTGAGCACCCACATTGACCAGTCATTGTAAATAGTTGGGGAGACTTCAAATATTGCATGTCATAATTGCACTCACCAAGCATACCCTAGACTTCCCAATGCTGAGAGGATATAGAAAACTTAGCTATCATGCTTTGCTTGACTTGATTTACATAAGCATCCTTTGCTTGTCGTGCTTGTATTGTGGAGAGGTCGACTCTGGAAGCCCCCTCCTAAATAGGGCACCCACATCGTGGAGAGGCTCCTAAATAGGGCACCCACATCGTGGAGAGGCTTCTGTGTGTAGAATCTGGGAGAAGCCTCTAGTATCGCAGTTGCGTGCTGAAAGAAATCTCCTCTTGCTTGATTTGGGCAATCGCAAGTTGCCAAAATAAGTCATGAGCGTCTCATACAGACTCAGGCGAGCCGTGGCATGCAACTTTGCATGCCTTTCAATGGCTTTGCTTTTGCCCCACTCGATGCTAAGCCTGCACACGCGAGGTCGATGACGCGTCAAAAACCTACGTCCTATCTCGACCTTGCGCATGAAGACTTAAAAGTTTCCTGCAGAGTATGGAGTGATGCATTTTTGCCTGTGAAAAATCTTCGAGCATGAGTCCATGCCTTTGTGGCCATGGTAAGCTTGAAATATTCTTCCAAAGCGGGTCCTTGACCAACCCCAAAATCAAAAACAATTTTAGGTGTTGGTGGCCCTTGAGTGTGAACCCAAGGCCAGCGATGGCGGGCAGCAACAACGTCAGAGAGAGCCCTCTCTGGGCCTTTGCGAGCAGGATGAAGAACCGCCCACCCCTGTATCAGAGGTGTTTCCTGCACGTCACGGCGCCATAAAAACTGAGAGAGAGAGAGAGAGAGAGAGAGAGAGAGAGAGAGAGAGTAATATAAGAGTTTTTGACAGCTTCTTTGTGTGTACATTTGCCATATGCGGCATCTATGCCTATTTACATCTATTCTCAGAAAGCTACTGATGATAACAAGAGGGTGAAAGGGCAAGGGTGGCAACGAAAGTTAGCTACATACAGAGGTGGACCTTAGTTGTTAATGATACAAGGTTATGCTGTCTGTGAACCCAACCTAGATCCCAATTGTAGGCAAATGTAATGTGGGAGTTGGTATTGTCAATGGGCTCGATCTAGTCACACCCACTTGCGGCGGGGATCTAGATATTGTTGGTGGTGTTGATGGGCTTGATCTAGTCACTCCCGGTTGTAATACAGTAGTAGGCGGTGTCCTCGGTGGTGATATCGAGGGGCCCTGTCTAGGTGAAGTTGGAGACGTCAAATGCGGTGTAGAAGGCGCCGGTGGAGATTTTGATGGGGGTGAACGCGAGGGGGGACTTGTCGATGGAGATTTTGGTGGTGAAGGTGGAGGTCTTGTTGGTGGTGAATGTGACGGCGATGGTGGAGATCTAGTTGGTGATGATGGTGATGGTGGAGATCTAGGTGATCTATTTGGTCCCGATGGTGTTGAATGTGATGGGGGAGTCGATGATGGGGGTATGTTTCTTGCTGGCGATGGCGATGATGGAGATTTACTTGGTCTCGATGGTGGAGAAGGTGGTGTGGGAGTCAATGGTGGGGTTCTAGATTTTGTAGGTGGCGATGAGGGTCCCGGTGGTGAATGCGATGGAGTCGTCAGTGGTGGTGAATGCGATGGAGATTTTGGTGGTGTTGATGGCGACCTAGGCGATGGAGATCTTGGTGTTGATGGCGACCCAGGCAATGGAGATCTTGGTGGTGAAGGTGACCCAGGCGATGGAGATCTTGGTGGTGAAGTAGGTGGCGATGAATGAGGTGTGGGAGATCTTAGTTTGGGTGGTGATGTAGGTGGCGGTGAATGTGGTCGCGGTGACGATGTCGGTGGTGGTGAATGTGATGGGGGTGTTGCTGGAGGAGATTTGGGTTTCGGTGATGATGTCGGTGGTGGTGGTGAATGTGATGGGGGTGTTGCTGGAGGAGATTTAGGTTTCGGTGACGATGTCGGTGGTGGTGAATGCGATGGGGCGGTTGCTGGAGGAGATTTGGGTTTCGGTGACGATGTCGGTGGTGGCGAGCGAGATGTGGGAGGTGACGATGGAGGTTTGGACTTTGGCGGAGATGAGGGTGGGCTTGGTGGTGGTGCTTGCGATGTGGGAGTTGAAGGTGGGGACCCCGGTGGTGATGTCGATGGGCCTGATCCGGGTGGTCCTGACGTAAGCGGTGCAGGAGGCGATGGCGGGAGTGTGGAGCCAGGTGGTGGCGATCCCGACTGCGTTGGGTCCGATCCTGGCGATCCTCCTGAGCTGGGCGGTGAACCCGATGAAGACGGGGGACTTGATGGTGGAGATGGTGATCCTCCTGAGCTGGGCGGTGAACCCGATGAAGACGGGGGACTTGATGGCGGAGATGGTGATCCTCCTGAGCTGGGCGGTGGACCCGATGACGACGGGGATCCTAAACCCCCCGATGTAGGACTTGACGTGGATCCAGGTGGTGATGAGGATGGGTCCGAGCCGCTTGGTCCAGATGGTGGCGGTGGGCTCGATGCGGGAGTTGACGGTGAGGATGGGGATGATGACAATGGCGATGGCGACGGACCTGGCGCAGGTGCAGGTGCTGGTGCGGGTGCCAGTGAAATCATTGGTTGAAAAGGCGGCAGCCCATGCACGTCTCCGAATCGCGCGCCTTTCGCAGGGTCCAAGGTAATGAGGAGCAACAGCATGACACCAAATTGTGTGCCTGCCATCCCCATCTTCTTCATGGCAATCTGCTGTCTTTTTGGACGCTCAGTCAGTCTGACTGTCTGGACTCTGAGAGGTGCTGCGGTATTGTATGCTGTTGTTCAGGACGAGTTGCTGTGCACGCTGCTGGACTATCTGGAATTTGCAGCACTGTTGCCGTTAAAAAGCGTCCGCTGCAGCTCTAAAAGTGGAGCTAAAGAGCTTTTTCTTCTCTATTCCAGCCTTTAGCTGCCTTCGAAACAAGAAAAATATACAATAAGAACGCGCTTGAGAGAGAGAGAGAGAGAGAGAGAGATGTAAAGCACACATGAGGGTACATGAGGCTGTTCGTTCGGCCATACGTTCTCTAAGAAAAGTGCAACAAACGGATGCTAACTTTTTGCCATTTCGCGCACATGCATCCATTCGTGCATCCGTTCAGTTAAAAAAAGCACATGTTCCGTCCTGCCATGTTCTGTGCGTACATACGTTCAGTTGACGTGCGAACCAACAAACCACGCATTGCCAACATCTCAAAGATAGCCTTTTCCAACAAAAAACGCCTAATAACATTGCATTGAATGCATGAAAAAACGCATGACAAAATAATATTTCAATATCCGACAATCACATAAACAAGAGACTGACAGTCATAAACTGAGTTGTTCTAAGTACATCAGAATGAACCATTCACTATGATACAGAAGCGCGTGACATTACTGCTCATTGGCAGCCATAAACAAAAACACTTGAGAACCATAATGAACGTTGTAGATAGCATTACATAAATAGAGGTGTTCTGCTTCATAAATAGAGGTGCTGCTCATTGCAGCCATAAAGCAAACCACATGACAAAAACTACAACCATGTAGAACATGACTCAATCCTCAAACTCCGAATCGTCATCAAGCCCCACAAAACACAACTTCAAGAAATTAATAATAAGCTTTATGGATACATATTTAAAACCTTAGTTGAAACAATTTGAAAAATAAGAACAATTACTAAATCCATAACCTGCTACATCTGGAACAGCTGCATTCTGAACCCTCAAGCTGCTATGGCGGAATAGGGTTGTCCTTATCCGCAAGGCCATCTCAAGATGAGCAGGATTCCCGCCATCATTAGGAAGTGGCTCTTGGGAGTTGGGATGCAGATCTCGATGATCATGAGGCTCTGTCTCGCCTCGGATTTGCACAAAGTTGTGTAGGAAACAACACGCTCCTATCATCACAGTGGGCGTGAAAGCAAGATCGACATTGAGATCTCGCAAAATCCACCACCTATTCTTTAAGAGACCAAAGGAATTTTCCACTTTCACTCTCCCCTTTGAGATTTTCCTGTCAAAATCTCGTTTTTCACGTAAAAAACGCCCTGGCTTCATTCGGTATGGCTTTACCAAAAATGTCCTCGCTTTGTAGGCTAAGTGTGCAATCAAATAAGGCCATACTATCTCCCCTTGAATGTGCAATAGTGGCTGATCGAGTGCTTCTCGTTGTTTGAGCTGACCATACAAGTCACATCCTTTGAAGTGAGAAGAATCATGCACCCCTCCTGCAACCCTACAAACTGCACTCCAAAGAAGTTTGTTGGAGTCGACAATAACTTGCAGGAGGATGCTCGGAAAACCATGCCTGTTGATGTATTGCGTTGGATAGAACTCTCGTGCTGGCTTTCTTTGTAGACGGATGTGAGTCCCATCAAGTGCCCCAGCAATATGCGGCAAACCAGAGATAGCCTCAAATCATGCCATTATCTGCTCAAGACGGTCTCCATGTGGCACTCTAATGCCAACCCTATGGAAGAAGTCAGTACTACTCAATATGCGACAAATGATCACCACATATTTGCGAATGGTGCTCTCACCCATGCCAAATAGATTTGCCATGCTTCGTGAGGAGTGTCCATGTGCAAGCCGCCAGAGTACGCAAGAAAGCGTAGCCTCTATAGAAAAAGGCTCTCTGACAAACCTGACTGCGCTTGTGGGAAGTAGAGGACGAATCATGTTTAGTAGCACAAGAAAGGATCTACGAGACATGCGATATGCAAAACAGTAGGGATCTTGATTTGCTAGGCGAGCCGAAGACCAAAGCACACTGTGTACACTGCGAAAGAATGTGTTTTTGGCGAGGAAAACACCACCATACTCTTGGTGCAAAACGCCATGCCACTGACTCAAGCGCCCCCGCCATCCCACAACACAACCATGCATAAGCAAACATAAGTATGAAGAAGTTGTTATCCTCCAAGCGTTTATCATGCGATGCACTCGCCCTGCCTAGTGTATTGTCACTCAGTAATGTCATCATCCCAAAGAGATGAACCCACTCTTCCATCCTATGATTGAAAATAAACATATTGATTTGGATAACAAACTGCAAGCAAACAAATATCAAAACTATGAAGTAGGTTAAGACATACCTGAGTATGAGCAGGGACGCACACGTAAAGACACAATGGAACGTGACTGCAAGACCTCACCTGCAAAAAAGTAAACATGTCATTTATATCAATTACTCTACAATGATATGTGTTAGAGCTCAAAGTAAAAGGAGAAAACATACTTATTTGGATAACAAACTGCAAGCAAACAAATATCAAAACTATGAAGTAGGTTAAGACATACCTGAGTACGAGCAGGGATGCACACGTAAAGACACAATGGAACGTGACTGCGAGACCTCACCTGCACAAAAGTAAACATGTCGTTTATATCAATTACTCTACAATGATATGTGTTAGAGCTCAAAGTAAAAGGAGAATGTACTATGGTGATGTGTACATAAACTTACTGATCTGGCTTCTTAGAGATAAGTTTTGCGATCTCCAAGAAGATTTGGTGACGCTTCGTCTCTTCCTCCTCTCTGATCCTTGTGAGTCTCTCCTCATGTAGCATCATGGCACTCTCAAGCTCTCGCAAGGAGCTTGTCTTCTTATCTTCTGCACGCTCGTAGGCTTCACACATCTGTTTCATCCCATCACCCATCATCTTGGCCACTGTGCCCAAGCTTGATTTTTTTGGTTGCTTCACTTTCTTGCCAAATACACCGTCCAAATCCACAAAATCTGGTTGTGGATATTGACCTAAGCCACCATCAACACCATCTAGGTCGATAGGTGTACCTGTTGTGGAGGACACGGGCCTGTGGCTCTCACTATCAAGTGCACCAGCTATGCCTGAGCACTTCGGAGTCTTCCCCCACAACGCAACACACATGTCAAAGAAGATCCAAGTACTAGGTACATTGCCAGGAGAGTTTTTTTTGGAAAGCTTCGTTTTGTGCACCTTCTTTAGTGTGTCAATTCGGTTTCTTGCATGCATTAGGAAATTTCAGAGGTCATTTTGAGGGCCATATGAAGAGAGAGAATAATAGAGCGTGTCCAATGAGCACGAAGGCTACGTTACGTAGGAAAGTACGTGGAAAGACTCAAAAAAATAGGAAAATAGCATAAAAATTTCATGAATCTAAGATTGTAGCATCGTAATTTCCTTCCTTTTACCGAGCTTTTAGGTGCTTGCATGTGGTCCCACTTCGATATTCTCTTATGGTCATTAACGTACTGGAGGGTGACCATTAAGCCCGCACAAGATATTGGAATTCTAAAACACTTTCCCTCCATTAGAATGCTTTCAAAGTGAATCTCCCTCCACTAAAGCTTTCCTCTGAGAGCTATGGCTTCCACGTCTTCTCGCCCAAGAAGCTCCAGGTGTTTACTGTCTCTCACACCAACAACCAACAGTTGCACTTTGCCTAGAAGGCCAAGTAGTAGCATATCCTCAATTACAATATCAACTTCAATAAGTGCAGAGAACCAATGGGTTGGACAAAGGATAAACAAAGGTTCATGGGTCCTCATGTAACCAAGAAGACCCAAGAGGTCTAGTGGTATCAACGTTTACCGCTCAGCATGGAAGGCCAGAGTGTTGGATTTCAAAGTTGAAATCGGCAAAAGATCTGTAAAGGAAGTTCTTGTTCAGCATGTGTTTACCCATCCAGAGGTGATAGCAAACGGTGGAAATGTATCAGATATACATCAACCACGTTGCAATTGTAAGTACTCTTGACATGTGAACTTACTGATACTCTCATTATAACTTTTCTTATATATTTTGCAATGTTTCTCCTGCTTGTTATGAGCAATGTCTCCATTCTTCACAGCTCAATTACATTAGATTTGTCATTTTTACTTATTGATACTCTTAGTTTAACTCTTCTTATATATATTGCAGATGTTTATCCCTCTTCTTATGAGCAATGGGAGCCTGTGGAGTGCATAATAGGCCTCTTCCATGTTGTTCATGCCCACATTGGTTCTCTACAGTATTCAGGGAGGAGGAGCAAAAGACTGGCTGATGAGGGAATATTTTTTTATGACCACTTCTACCAACTCAGCTCAGGGAATAAGAATGGCATGTTGGTGAAAGTGCCTCTACCAACCGATTGGAACACTGTGGACTCGCCAGTTCTCGAGGAAACAATGGTGGAGGCAATGCGAAGTAAGCTCTACAAGGATATACAAAGGTCTCTACGTAGCTCTATTCCCACCAAACTGGTTAGAATTGCAAACTTTTGTCCTGTTGCACTCTTCATACAATTGTTTCATAGCTACAACATCCGTGTTACGAAAACTATGTTCATGTGCAAGTCATTTCAGCAGTCATCCTGTGACAAACTTCTTGACAAAGGATGGTATGCAAAGGAAGAGATTGGTTTACGGTGCGAGGTCGCGCTTGATACTCTAGTTGTCAAATACATGATTGCAAGCCAATCACTGTTACTCTCGTTTTGGTATATGCGATCACAAATGCTCAATGGTAAGTACATTCCTATGGACCAGGTTTCTGTAGGTTTGGAAGATAATCCTGCTGTGGATGTGGAAGTGATTGATAAAGAGCATGGCCTACTGTTGGTGGTTACAATAAGGGAGCTATGCAGTCTTCAGTATTTGCGGCATGACATAATTGAAGAGTCAATGGACAAGGACCTATCAGATTTTTCCTTTTTTCTAGCTGGCCGTAAGGTGATGCTGCGAAGGGAAAAAGATATTTTGTGCAAAGAGTTGGATGGTCGGGTTGAAGTAGTGTCAATGTAACAGATATTCTTGTGAAACCAAGTGTATACAAATGACTTTCAATACATGAAGTTTATTGAGCTCATTTGTCAATTGTGCCCTGTGAAAAAGTGTGCTTGAAATACATTTCTTTACCATGTAAAATCTCTCTCTCTCTCTCTCTCTCTCTCTCTCTCTCTCTCTCTCTCTCTCTCTCTCTCTCAATGTTAGACAAGAGAAAGACATGATAGAAGAGTCATCTTAATTCATTAGAAAGTACAAACTCGTCCGTGAACAATGGACTGAGATACAATTTCTGTAAGTATGGAATCAGAATGTCTTCAAGGTAAAAATCGAAGGAATGCCCCTCGAAAGAAGGTGGTGAGATAGTTGTTCCCGGCGGATTTAGTTCTCCCTTTTCAGGAGTATCATCAATCAGTAGTGTATTAGTTGCATCAAAGGGTACACCGATTTGGCTAAACGGTTTGTACAAAAGAGGTAAGTGTGGTTTTTTAGGGTGGTAGTGGCCCTCAACGGTAACGCATTTTCTTTGATCATACAAAAAGGCAAAATCTAACGTGTGAGCATCGCATACACTGCAAACTATTGTAACTAGTGGCAACAAGTTTTGCCTTTGCATTGAAGACCATATGGCAACTCTAAAGCGCGAAAGAAGAAACTGAATAAATTCCTTAGTTCCTGGACGAACCACGACTCGACAAGTTCCCATCCGAAACGTTTGCAAATCCTGAAAGAGTTCTGTGTCACCGAGAGGCACCCGCATCAGTAGCAATCCATTGACGTCCAAGATAATCAACCTCTGTAAAAGTTGACAAGTACATATAAGTAGTTAGAAGCTGAACATATTTTGACATAATTGAATAGACATTACCGAAACAACCGTATCTACAGGTAGCAAGGGTCCATATTGGGTCTCTGTAGTGTTGATGTTGTTGTTGCTCTCCTCTGCTTTAGCTTCATCATTCACATCTTCATAGTCATCATTCACATCTTCATCAGGCGTCTCCCCCATGGCTCTTTCTGCCTCATTCAAGGTTTCCTCCAAGGTCTTTTCCTCCCCCTCGGTTGACCGGCTTGCCTCATACATCCTTGCCTGATCCATATCAGTTTGCTCATCCCTAGGCCTGCTTTCCTCATCCATATCCTTTTGCTCATCTATAGGCCTGCTTTCCTCATCTTGGGTTTCAGCCATAGGCTCTTTTGGCTCCTCCATTGGCTGACTTGGCTCTTTCATTGTCTCCTCTGGTTGTACACTAGCACCTTCCATATGCTCATTTGACCTTTCCTCATCCTTGGCTCTTTCATCTTCTGCTGATATGACCCCCTCGGCCCGTTGTGATTCCATTGTATCGGATGCAGGGGTTTGTCGTGGTGGCACATCATGTATTGTTAGATCAATAGTGCGGTCATCCAAGCCGCTATCTTCAAGCTCTCTGGGGCTAGACATAGTAAGCAGGTGTTGTATTAAACTTACCCGGTATCTTTGCAAATAATCATATGTGTAGTTTTTTAAAGCACTCTGCAAAATTGAAAGACCACATGGTGAGAATTCTTTTATAAACTAAACCAAAACTAACTGAATGCATTGCCAAATGGGTACCTTAGTCATGAAAGGTTTTAATGCAAAGTAGCTTTGCAGGACATATTCTGCATGGAGAAGACATCTCCAACCGCAAGAATTTCCATCGGTTTGATTTGGGACAGGTACATCTTTGATTGGGGCCTTGTATAGTTCATACCTTCCACATAGCTTGCCATGGGCAAGCAATAACCTCTTTATACAACTGCACAAAGCAATGTCAAGATGTTAGCATGAGGCTTCAAATTTACATGGATATCTATAAGAAACACTTTCTGATACAAAACACTTACAGCCTAATTTCAGGGTGGGTTCCTTTTATTGAATTGAACACCCACACTGCTGGTTGGTCAACATCAAGGCATATGAGACTCCAGTGATGGTTGTTCTCATATGGAAAGATGATGACAGTAACTTCCAGCATAGCACAGTGGAGAAACCAACTCTCAAAGGTCCCAGATGGACTGTTCTTTTGTCTAATAATCACTGACATTTGTGGATCAAGAAGAAACACCTCTGTGTGGGTGTGCAGTGGGAGTTGACTTTTGATCAGGCTACAGAGACTTTACCTGAGTTAGCAAACCTATTATCTCAGTTTTCAAAGCTAGCAAGATAGTAACACTTACTTAAGACAAGCATAGATGATTGTGTCTGAAATCTGAGCATCTGGATTCTGCAATAAATTAATGTCCACTTTTTTCAGAGCTAGCTTTCTGGCTCCATCTACAAATGGTATCTCTGCAAGCAAACCATCCTTCATTGAAAGTAGAGTTTCTCGATTGCTTGCCTCTATGGACAGGGTCACATTGCATTCTGTTTGCCTCTGGGACTCCACTGCTACTTTTGCTTTCTCCTTAAGCTCTGCTTCCCTCATGTCCTCTGTTTGGCGGGCAATAGTCTTTGCCCTTGCCCTTGTATTCACATCATGTGTGACATCTACAACTGTGAGTTGTGGCACTAGCTCCGGGGGGTATAACAAAATTTCCCTCATTTTCTTATCCCTGCAGACATTGGGGACCAGTAGTTTGTCATACCTCCACCTTATTCTTTTCAGTGTCTCACTATCTTTGTCCATTATAGTAACCCTGTGGGCATGGGCTGCAACAATGGTCATGTCACTGAAGTACTCCAGTAGGAAGTCCTCTGCTGCTTCTTGTAGAGCCATTAATGCCACCACCTTCCACCTTTTGGTGCCCCAGGTAGCTTCTTCACATATGGACCTCACCATCCTCTGAAAGGGCAGCTTTGGTATGCATAAATCTACACATTTCTGTGCCTTTCTGATTTCTCTGAAAAGTCCCATGCAGGTTTGTAACTTCTTCACCCTTGGACCTTTCAGAATTTGATTGGGTTTTCCAGGTCTTTTCTTTGGGGTTGGAGATCTGCTACTTGCTTTAGCTGCTAATCCTGGTCCCTTGCCTGCCTTCCTTGCAGTGGCTTTTGTTTTAGCCATTTCACTGTATACAAAAAGAGGAGTCTCTCTCTCTCTCTCTCTCTCTCTCTCTCTCTCTCTCTCTCTCTCTCTCTCCCCTTTCTATAGCTTAGCATATTTAAATAGAGAGAGAGAAAGAGTGAGAGAGCCCATTACTAAAGGCGCGCGTGGAGCACGTTTTGACCTCAACAAACACCTCCGCGCGCCGTTAGTATAAGGTACAAGAAATACTCACTCTCTCTCTCTCTCTCTCTTCTGCCCGCCTTACATCCTCTCTCTATAACACTCACACATACACTTGTCAATGCACAGTACTAACGGCACGCATAGAGACATGCACACCGGTTATGCCTCTCTACGCGCGCCTTTAGTATAGAGAGAGAGAGAGAGAGAGGCTGTGTGTGTGTGTGTGTCTGTCTGTATTTGTGTGTGTGTGTAAGTTATATTTGTGTGTGTGTGTGTGTGCGTTTGTGATTTGTGTGTGTGTCTCTCTATGTGTGTGTGTGTGTGTGTCTCTGTGTGTGTATGTTATATTTGTGTCTCTATGTGTGTGTGTGTGTGTGTATGTTTTATATGTGTGTTTGTGTGTTTGTAAGTGTGTGTGTCTGTGTGTGTGTGTGTGTGTGTGTGTGTGTTTTTCTGTGTGTGGGTGTTGTGTTTTTGACTGTTTGTGTGTTGTTTGTTAAGACTGAGCTTGATACTGTGACAGAAACAGAGAGAGAGAGATAGAGGCAAAGGCAGAGAGAGAGAGAGAGAGAGGGCCAAACCTCCTGAGGTCGCAGACCTTCGTTATGTCGATGGGTCGGCTTGCTGTCGGAGACGCAGACGACGGCTCTTGCTCTCTCTCTCTCTCTCTCTCTCTCTCTCTCTCTCTCTCTCTTTCACTCACTCTCTTTTACGAGGTGTGGTTTTTCTCTCTCATGACCTCTATATATGGCGTACAAAAGTATACGGTCTTAATAATGACCGCACGTGTGACAACATGCAATTATACTCTAATTTATAGTAACAAGTGGGGCGCCGCCGTGTGTATCCGTTATAAGTGTGATTTTGAGAGAGAGAGAAAGAGAGAGAACAATAGAGAGAGAGAGAGTGAGAGAGCGAGAGAGAGAGAGAGAGAGAGAGAGAGAGAGAGAGAGAGAGAGAGAGAGAGAGCCATAGAAAGAGAGAGAGTGATAGAGAGACAGAGACAGAAAGAGAGAGAACAGATTGTGAGAGAGATAGAGAGAGGGAGAGACACAGATTGAGAGAGAGATAGAGAGAGGGAGTCCTTGTTAGGAAATAAGACGTAGCTAAATAGATAATTGAGTAGATTACTTAATGGAGAAAGACAGATTTATATACACGAGATTATAGAGTAGAGAGAGAGAGAGTACACACGATATACGTGGTTCACCCAATGTGGGCTACGTCCACGGGAAAGCAGCCACTCAATGGCTTTAGTACTTCAAAACAAGAAGTAGTTTACAAAGGGATTATACCCTTAATGGAGCTCCCGCCTTGCTTCACTCTCACCACCTCACACTCACCTTGTTGCATCAACTTCACACACTATCAAATGTGTGTAGAAATGGCCTTCTTTTATAGGCCAAAAGGGCTGCCCTCTCTTATGAGAGACAGTCATGTGTAGCCGCCCTTGTGCGAATAAGTCCAAATCGGACCCTCCAATCCGCCCATGTGTGGCCGCCCTTGAGAAGACAAGTCCGCTTTTGAATTCGGCCACCGGCCATTGACTTCCGACCACCGGCCATCGGCCATTGACTACCGGCCAACCGACCGGTTGTTTTCCAATCACTTTCCGGCCGCCGTCCGGCCATAATATTCCGGCGAAAAAAAAGTCTCGGGGGCCTCCGCCCCCGAGGCCTTTAAAGTTGCCCCTGATTCTTGTCCGTGAAAATTTTGGTTTCCGATGAGTGATTTTCCTTCACGCACGATGGCTTCTCCTCATAATGGGGGCCTTACAAATGTGCGCTTTTACCACAGAAAATTACAAGGGTAAATCAGGCTCCATACTTAACACTCTTCCACTTGGAGACTGATCTCCAAACCAAACCTGTGACTGCTTTCCATTCTGGCTTCTTATCCTTGAATGCCGATTGAAGATGAGCAAAAGCTCAACTTCTCCTTGTTGACCACCTTTGTAAACATGTCTGCAGGATTTTCACTTGTATGCACCTTTCCTAGCTTTAGCTGTCCCTCTTCCAAAAGAGTGCGTATGAAGTGATATCTCACCTCAATGTGCTTTGTCCTTGAATGAAAGGCTGAGTTCTTCGCAAGATGGATAGCGCTTTGGCTATCACTGTACAAGACACAATTGTCTTGTTTGAATCCAAGCTCTTCTAAGAATCTGTGAAGCCACAGAATTTCTTTGCTTGCCTCCTTCATTGCTACATACTCTGCTTCCGTGGTAGAAAGTGAAACCACTTTCTGCAGCTTTGAAGCCCAGCTTACTGCTGTGCCTCCAACCATGAACACATAGCCAGTAGTGCTCCTTCGAGTATCTTTGTCACCTGCCATATCTGCATCAGCATACCCTTCTAGAAAAATATCAGTTCCTCCAAAATACAAAGCATTTGTTGTTGTCCCTTTTAGATACCTAAGTATCCACTTCACAGCTTGCCAATGCTCTTTACCTGGGTTGTCCATGAACCTACTCACAACTCCCACTGCATGTGCAATGTCTGGCCTTGTCCAGACCATAGCATACATTAGAGAACCTACCGCTGCAGCGTATGGAACTTTAGACATATAGGCTATCTCCTCTTGTGTCTTTGGACACATATCCTTCGTTAGTTTAAAATGACCAGCCAAAGGTGTAGAAACTGGTTTTGCATTTTGCATTGCAAACCTTTCTAGTACCTTCTTGATGTAATCCTCTTGAGATAGCTTTATTGTCTTCTTCGTCATGTCCCTTGATATTTTCATACCAAGTATCCTCTTTGCAGCACCTAAATCTTTCATTGAAGAAGATTTGGACAGCTCCTCTTTTAGGTCTTTGATGTCCTGCATGTTAGCACTTGCAATCAACATGTCATCAACATACAACATTAGGATGATGAATTTCCATCTCCCAAATTCTCCGTGTAGACACAGTGATCCGAGTTGCATCTTGTGAATCCATGATCCAACATCCATCGATCAAACTTCAAGTACCATTGTCTTGATGCTTGCTTTAAACCATACAAGCTCTTCTTTAATCTGCAAACCATTTTCTCCTTACCTTTTACTTCATACCCCTTTGGTTGAAGCATGTAGATTTCCTCCTCTAAGTCACCGTGAGGGAATGCCGTATTTACATCCATTTGCTCGAGATTTAGATCATGAGCAGCCACAAGGCTTAAGACAAGCCTAATTGAGTTCATTTTTACAACAGGAGAAAATATTTCATTGAAGTCAATACCTTTCTTTTGAGAAAAACCTTTTACCACAAGCCTAGACTTGTACCTTTTCTTCCCACCTTCTTCTTCCTTTAGCTTGTACACCCATTTGTTTTGAAGTGCCCGCTTACCTTTAGGCAACTCAACCAACTCCCATGTTTGGTTGCGATGTAGTGAGTCCATCTCCACTTGCATGCTCTTCGTCCATTCTTCTTTGGATTCATGTTGCATAGCTTCTTCATATGATTCCGGCTCTCCAGAATCTGAGATCAAGAGATGGTTGAAGGAAGGAACAAACCTTTCTGGAGGTCTACTTGCTCTTGTAGATCTTCGGGGAATAGGTTGAGGCTCCTCATTTGGTTGACGTTGTTGCACATTGTCACCGTTTGCAGTCCTTGAGTCTTCACCGACCTCAAGCTCCATGTACTCATCACCTGTTTCTTTTGTTTGTTTTCTTTCCAAGTAATCTTTGTACATATTTTGTTCGTTAAAAATTACATCCCTACTCCTTAAGATTTTACCATCTTCAGGATTCCATAGGCGATACCCAAAGTCTCCTTCTCCATAGCCAATGAAGAAACACTTTTTGGACTTTGCATCTAACTTTGATCTTAGGCTTCTATCTATGTGCATGAAAGCCTCACACCCAAACACTTTGAGAAATGCATAATTCACCGGTTTACCTGTCCATGCCTCTTCTGGAACTCCCCCATCCAATGCCGTTGAGGGTGACCGATTGATTAAGTACACAGACGTACTTACAGCTTCCGCCCAAAGTTCAAGCGGTAGGCCTGCATGTAGCCGCATGCTTCGTGCTCGTTCCATGATTGTCCTATTCATCCTTTCCGAAACCCCATTTTGTTGAGGTGTCCTTGGGGTTGTCCTTTGCCTCCGAATTCCATTGCTAGCACAAAAGCTTTCAAAAGCTTGGCTGCAATATTCACCTCCATTGTCGGATCTGAGGCATTTAACCTTGGTACCTATTTCATTCTCCACAAAGGCTTTCCACCTTTGAAATATGGAAAATACATCGGATTTATTCTTCATGACATAAACCCATGTTTTTCTAGTCGCATCGTCTATGAATGTTACACAGTACAATGAGCCACCAAGTGATGGTGTACTTGCAGGACCCCAAACATCAGAATGAACCAACTCAAGTTTTTTATTTTTTCTTTCATTTCCTGATTTTTGAAATTTCATCCTCTTTTGTTTACCATAAACACAATCTTCACAGAACTCTAAGTCCACTTCTTTCAAACCTGGTAGAAGCTTCTTTGTTTGAAGGATTTGCATTCCTTTGGCACTAATATGCCCAAGTCGGTAGTGCCACACCGCACTGTCAACTTCTGTAGTTGCTGCACAAGCTGAAGGCTGCGTGCTAACAGTACACAAGTAAAGTGTACCGACTTTTTCACCCTTGGCAACCACCATAGATCCCTTTGAGATCTTCCACCGTTTGTTTCCGAATGCAATGTTGTGACCTTCATCGTCCAATTGTCCTGTAGAGATCAAATTTTTGCGAAGAGAAGGAACATGCCTAACATCTTTAAGCTTCCATTCATTTCCGTTAGCAGTTTTGATAGAAACTATACCTTTGCCGACAATCTCACAAGCTTCATCATCTCCCAAGTATACATACCCAAAATTACCTTTGGTGTAGTCTTGGAAATGTTGCTTGTGTGGTGTCGCATGGAATGAAGCCCCGAAATCTACTATCCAAGAATTAGACACATTGTCTAATGAGAGAATTAGAGCATCTTGCTCTACTTTACCTGCCACATTGGCCTCCGATGTTGGCTTGTTGTCTTGAGACTCTGTCTCCTTCTTCTTCTTGGACCAGCAATCCTTCTTGACGTGGCCCTTCTTGCCGCAGTTCCAACATTCAAGAACTGACTTTGTGCGTGACTTGCTCCGCCTTGAGCGATCACGACCCTTTTGGTTTTTGAACCTCTCCTTAGGCCTTCCTCTTGTTTCCACTGATAGTGCAGCACTTGATGATTCTCCTGTGCTTCTCCTTCGCATTTCCTCGCTTAGAAGAACACCCACAACATCATCAAACTTAAGAGTATTTGTGCCAGAGATAGAATTACTTACAGCCATCACAAGGCTGTCCCAACTATCCGGTAGAGATGATAGTATAAGGAGAGCTCGCACTTCGTCATCGAAATTGATTTTCACTAATCGAAGTTGACTTATGTTTGTGTTAAAGTCATTTAAGTGTTCTGCAACTGAACCATTCTCTGCCATCTTTAGATTGAACAAGCGCTTCATAAGAAATACCTTATTGGATGCCGATGGTTTCTCGTAGAAGTCGTCAAGTGACTTCATCAAGTCCTCCGTGGTCTTCATCTCCGAAACATTGAAGGCCACCGTTGACGCCAAGCTTAACCAGATTGTTCCCAATGCCTTTCGATCAAGGACAATCCATGCTTCATCTGCCATTGTTGCGGGCTTCTTTGCAAGACTGCCTAGTGGCAAATAGAGGTCCTTCTGGGAGAGATAGTCTTCAATCTGCATCTTCCAATGTTGGTAGTTTTTGCCGTTGAACTTCTCAATCTTGAGCTTCCCTTCCTCCGCCATAACTCCCACTCAATTCAAGGAATCCTTTCCTTGAGATAATTTAGCTACGAGCAAACCTTGCTCTGATACCAGTTGTTAGGAAATAAGACGTAGCTAAATAGATAATTGAGTAGATTACTTAATGGAGAGAGACAGATTTATATACACGAGATTATAGAGTAGAGAGAGAGAGAGTACACACGATATACGTGGTTCACCCAATGTGGGCTACGTCCACGGGAAAGCAGCCACTCAATGGCTTTAGTACTTCAAAACAAGAAGTAGTTTACAAAGGGATTATACCCTTAATGGAGCTCCCGCCTTGCTTCACTCTCACCACCTCACACTCACCTTGTTGCATCAACTTCACACACTATCAAATGTGTGTAGAAATGGCCTTCTTTTATAGGCCAAAAGGGCTGCCCTCTCTTATGAGAGACAGCCATGTGTAGCCGCCCTTGTGCGAATAAGTCCAAATCGGACCCTCCAATCCGCCCATGTGTGGCCGCCCTTGAGAAGACAAGTCCGCTTTTGAATTCGGCCACCGGCCACCGGCCATTGACTTCCGACCACCGGCCATCGGCCATTGACTACCGGCCAACCAACCGGTTGTTTTTCGATCACTTTCCGGCCGCCGTCCGGCCATAATATTCCGGCGAAAAAGAATATTCCAGCGAAAAAAAGTCTCGGGGGCGGAGCTTTAAAGTTGCCCCTGATTCTTGTCCGTGAAAATTTTGGTTTCCGATGAGTGATTTTCCTTCACGCACAATAGCTTCTCCTCATAATGGGGGCCTTACAAATGTGCGCTTTTACCACAGAAAATTACAAGGGTAAATCAGGCTCCATACTTAACACTCCTTACTCTCAAAGAGAGAGAGAGAGGGAGAGAGACAGAGTCAGTTTGATAGACAAAAAGCCATGGAGGAGACACCTCCCTTGGAGTTTCTGCAAACCCCACCAACAAAAGGTGATCCCTCACTCTTTCTCTCTGTATTTCCAACAGTTGGTACAAATTGTGTGTGTGTGTGTGTGTGTGTGTGTGTGTGTGTGTAAACAAAGAAAAACCCAGACTGTTGTTCAACACACACACACACACACACACACACACCTCAACACATACTTCCATAGACAGAGACACACACACACATACACACAGACACACACACAGAGATATACACATTCTCTCTCTCCCTCCACTCTCTGTCCCCGTTACTAACGGCGCGCAGAGCCAACCAAACACTGGCTGCAGCTCTCTCCGCGCACCTATAGTATAGTTATGACTCTCTCAAAAAGCACGTTTTCGTCCTTGCGCGCCTTTCTCTCAATTGTACTTAAGGCGCGCATAGAGAGTTGCAAAAAGCACGTTTTTGTCCTTGAGCGCCTTTAGTACAAAGAGACACATACAAAGAGAGAGAGAGAGAGAGAGAGAGAGAGAGAGAGAGAGAGAGAGAGAGAGTCTATGTGTATTTTTTTAGTGTTCTTTGGAGAGAGAGAGAGAGAGAGAGAGAGAGAGAGAGATACTATGTGTGTTTTTGTTTGTGCTTTGGAGAGAGACAGATATATATATATATATATATATATATATATGGAGAGAGAGAGAGAGAGAGAGAGAGAGAGAGAGAGAGACTTGTCATGTTTCCTGATGAATAGGATTAAGGTCCAGTAGGCAGAAGAGGCTGAAACCAGACCCAGAGCTTGTGCCAGGATTTCAACCATTGTAGGCTCAGTTGCTTAATGTTTCTGCAAAAAGAACTGTTGACTTTTGTCAGGACATATCTAAAGAAAAGTCAATTGGTGAAGATCAATCGGAGAGGTCACCAGGGCAAGAGGATCCCTCACTCTACAAGGCTCCCTCACCCTGTACAGTACTTGTGAAGAAAAATACAAGAAAGAGGAGTATAGACTTCTCAGATGATGCAGATGTGCTAGAAAGTAGTCCCTGTGCAACTAAATGTAAAGCCAAAGAGGATGTGTCTTCTCTGGAAGACCCAGCTGCAACTGATGAGAGGCTGTTTGATTTTGCAGCATCTTGTGGTGCTGGGGACAAGTTTGATCTAGTTCATTCTATGTTTAATCCAAAGTTTGACATTGAAGACCTGTTAGCTCAGCACATTAAATTTCTTGCAGTCCTACAGAGATAAGTTTGAAGTGATGGTGCAGGTAGGGAGGGTTGTTCTGCCTACTATGACTCTTGTGCATTTAAATGACTGTGGTGGAAAGGGACAGGGACTGAAGAAGTATAGGGAATTACCAACTTCTTACCGACATTCAGCCTGCCCTTTGCACCAAAAAGAATGCAAACTCATTCACGAAGCCTTTGGCTTTATGATTTACCTGAACAGCCTGTTTGGATTCCTCATGCAGAATCCTGATGAGGTGTTAGAGGAGCAGGATGCAGCACCAGATGAAGAATGCGAGGAGACAACTCATATGCAAGAAGTCGAGGAGGTTGAAGACACAGTCGACCTTGAGGTTGAGGCAATTGAAGTACAAAGAAGTAAGATGCTCTCTGTGAAAACCACAGAAATCAAACTTCCATTGGATGTCAGTAACTTCACTAAGAAGCATGCTCAGATGATGTTGCCTGTTGTGCCTGACTTCAAGATTGGAGACAGGACCTATATCTTCTTACATGATGTCCAAAGTGTCTTTTATTTAAGGGAGGATTTCTCCCTGGCTATTATTTCCAGAGTCCAAGAGGAGAGGAGTGGATTTGTTTCAGAGGATAGTAGTGATGATGAGGCAATGGAAACATCCAGCAATCCAATGGAATGCCTCCGAAGATACTTTGAGAAAGCTGAAAAATACAAGGAGACACTACCTGATGAAGCAACCTTCCAAGCAATAAGACAAAGCCTAAGACCATCAACGAGTAACAAAGAAGTGGAGGATTGGTTTAACCATTCAGGTCAGGGGTCAACTACATCTGTAGACCTGTGGCAGGAAACCCTCTTTCTGCAGGATGAGAGCTTCATGGTAACTCTCTCTCTCTCTCTCTCTCTCTCTCTCTCTCTCTCTCTCTCTCTCTCTCTTTGTGTCACTTCTGACATGATATGTGCAGTCTTGGATTGCTGACAAGGATGACTTCCTTCGACGGCGGACTCGAGAGTATCGTGGAAGGGATGCGGCCCTAGCGCAGTACCTTTCAAAGCTTTGGAGTCGCCGATAGTAGTTTTTCACAATTCCATGTCACAAGAGGGTTCAATAGCAACTTACACATTCAAGACACTATCACGCTTCTTGGGTGGACCGGTGCTGCCCAAAAGTGCAGATAAAGTCATTCTTGTGGACAAAGTGTTTGCTAGAGATTGTTTTGGTTACTGCCCGGGCTATATAGGTGGTCGGGCAGCGTATTACTACACCTACACAGCAATGGCACTAGCTCTTGGTAGACAAAACCCAGATGAACTTTTAGAGTATGGCAAACATCTCATGATTCGTTACAAGGGTGACGTGCCAAAAAACAAAATTGAACCTTCAAAATCTTGATACACTTCAAGTAGCAATTGTATAAGATCATGTATTACATAAATTTTGTACAATGTCATCCACTCAGAGTGTCTTTCTCCACTTGTGATTCACATACACCATTGTCTCTCTCCACCTTCGTTGACTTTCACGAGCTCCGGAGTTGTTGTATGCCATTGATCTTTTAACTTTTTGTTGTTGTAAATGTCTGATGGCTTGTGCTGTTGCTGAATTTGCCAAGACTTCTTTTGCCTGCATTCGATGAATGATTCTACGATAGAACCATTCAAATAGTTCTCTCAAACTGTTAGCCTTGATTCGAGAGCCACCATGTCGTGTGTGCCTGAAATAAGCATTTCTCGCCATGTAATGAGACTTTTCCATCCCTTGGGTATTCCATATTGTCGGGTTCCCATACTTTTGTATAAAATATTGTAAATGATTGAAGATGATGTGCTGGATATGAAAACAGATTAGTTAGAATGTTTTACACTCACATATTTGCACACAAGAGAGAATGAAATACACGATAATACCATGTAGTGAGTAATCTGGGTGTCTGTCCATGCTGTCTTGAATGATTTTTTGAGAAGGTTGAGATTCTCCTTGAACTTGTTCATATCACCTTCTGACTAGTCATCTTTGTCGCACATTAAAAATAGGATGTCTATTGATCGCCAAACCTCAGCCTTCGCGTTACGAGTAGTTCGTTCTTGGTCTTTGACTGCAATATGTAGCTTTTTCCAGCTCTGATACTCTACCTTGCTAACATAAGATGTGTTATATATTTTTCCATGTTTTGTTAGCTTCGGATCTCTTGTACCTTAGGGTTTAGATAAAAACCTCCGTGCCTTCACCCCAACGATGGATGGTTTGCATGGGACATCCTTCTCAGCAGTTGATCTCTTTTCATCCCGCTGGATTTTCACATTGCCACCATGAAGCCCCATATCCGACAGTACCATTTCTAAGCACTACAGGGCTACTTGTCGTTCTGCCGAGTTCTTAATCTTCCAAGCAAACCCGATGTATAAGTAGACCAATTTCTCCACAATTCTACAAAGGGCATGCATTGTACAAATGTGGACATTCACAAGTGGTATTTTCAAAACCGATCGAAAATCAGGATCCTCAATGTGACGTGTTGGAGCTTTTCTCCACCACTTTGGGTCCATGACCTTTGCAGGCTCCATGCAGAACAAACACGGCGACTTTGCCATTGCACCCATTCCACAATTATACATGCACTTTAATGTTTTGAGGTCACCTGCAAGATGCCACTGAACTTGAAAGTCTCCCCTTCCATCTAGACGTAGTACCTCTCCCTGGTTAGTCTGTCGATCAATCACCTCCGGAATATTAGTTCGATGGAACACCCACTATAGAATCTCATGATCTTCTTTCTTTACCTGCAACACAAAATAAATGAGACTTAAGTAGATGTGAACATTTGAGCTTACCTGAGAATCTTGCTTACCTCAAACGCACCAAGCCACCATATGTTAGATTCTGATTGAACACTAAAATATAAAGGATCATCACTGGGACACTTTGAGAGGGCTCTATTCATTAAAGTAATAGTAACACGCTCTAGCTTTTTCTCTTTAACAAGCTCACACTCATCCAGTTTTAACACAAAATGTAATATCCCTCGTGACTCTTCAAATGTGATGTTGTAAAAATCCACCATTCTCTTCTGTAATATCCGCAGGTCCATAAAAATATTATTGAACTCATCATATGCCATGTTTGCTCCATGGCCACTGTAAGTTGCTTTAATATGAAAGGGCTGTCCAAAATAGTCTCCCTGTGCCTCGTTAAGTTGAAGCCTCTCTTTCCAAACACTTGAGGCTGATGGTAGAAGTTTGGATTTTATACCCTTCTTAACAAAGATGGATGAGACAGACTTTTGGATAGCCGAATATCCTCTTTTGCTTACACCAAGTGAATCAAGTGTGCCTTGTATCTCTTTTGCAGGCACTGAGTTCTCTGAAATAAAGCGGTCCACTACATTTCGTTGTAGGACCTTAAACTTCTTGTCATGTACTATATCTGCTGCCAGGCTTCTACTTATAAGTGGCTTCAATCTCTTTCCTATATTGTCTTTGGGGTCAATGATTTCCTTGTCAGGATAGATTAAATCTCTACATGAAGACAATGCATAAGTAAATAACAGAAAATTTGCTTCACTAACACTATTTAGGCACATGAAAACAATGCATAACAAGAAAAAACAAAAAGATTACTTAACTAAGACAATGTAGCCAACCAAGAAGCATCACCTTAATGCTCGGATTCTTTTCTTGAGACCTCCTGATGCAACCTACAATGTTTCAAGATTGCGCAATTTCTTCTTTCGGATACGACCACCCAAGATGGTGTCCTTCATTTGACAACTTCGCACCTTTCCTTTCAGTTCTTGTACCTCTGTTTTATGTTGCAAAATGGTAACCTGATCTGTAGAATGTAAATGTGAAAGGCGAACAATCTCACATTGTTGAGCTTGGAGAATGCTCTTGTAAGTTTCAGCTTCTCTTGTAAGAGATTTACAATAACCCAGAAGGCCCTTTTCTCCATCACCAGCAAAGGTCAATAAGCTTGTAGGATTGACAAATGGTGGAGACGCATTAGTCATTGGATTCTTAGGGTAGAGAGAGCCTCTCGTCCAGATATCTATGTGTTTAGCTGCCTGAGCTCTGAGCGTGTCTATGGAAGCGGGAGGTATATGTGTGTTTGTTTTACTGCGCTTAATCAATGGTTGGTACTCATTGTCCAAATCAATGTGAAGGTGATATTTGGCTCGTTTCTGGGTAACATTTGTGCCATTTGAGGAGTGCGCCATTAGCCAAATGTGCAGGTTTAATGGAAAGTGAATAGCGGCTGCGCTTTCGTCCCTCCATGTTAGCCTCATTCCCTCCATATTGACGAGGTTCATTCAATGCAACTGAAAAGTGGAATATCCCTCAATCACTACGAACAAATGTTCAGAAGAGTAAGGAATGTACTTAAAGTACACTTTTTGAACTTTTACTATGAAAGACCCAGTTCTATTATTTGCCATTTTTTCTAGAGAGAGAGTGCAAAAAATACATTTTCTTAGAAGGCCCTCCAAATGACCTCCGAAATTCCCTAATGCTCCGGGTTGAAGCTACCTGTGATCTCCCGATTTACAGCAAAGACCAAATATTCCCAATCTTTAGGGCAAAAATTTCCCTTCTTGATGTGTGACCACTGCTCCTCATAGAGTCGTAGGAGAGTATGCGTGCTCTTGTCATCCCATATAACTGCCGTTGCTCTCTAGCGCTTCGTCCCTTTTGTGGATGTGTCTGCATCCTGTGATGTCTGCACTGGTAGTTTCGTCCCTTTTGTGCTTGTGTGTGCTTCCTGTGGTTTCTGCCCTGGTGGTTGACTCATTGCATTTGTGACCTCTAGATGCTCAGTTAGAGTCTATGCTTGTGAGGATATCTCTATCTTGGATCGTTTTTTCCCAGTTGAAGGAGGCGTAAGCATAGCCTCCTCCATTAAACCAACGTAAGAATCCTGCGCAAAAGGTGTAGCGTCCTGGGAAAGAGGAACGTACTCCTTGCATTCATCTTGGTGCGGATTGCAGATGCATTGCCCAAGAGGGCCTAGCCGGCTTACCACCCTCCCCTTGCCTAGCTCATCGCATACCAACGGTGGCTAGAGGCGGAGAAGACATACTGCGAAAGAGGATGTTTGACGACGAAAAATCAATACTACTAACGAACATGAAATGAATTTTCGGACTAGTTATGTCGATTCCATCCGTATACACAAGTGAAGCCATGACCCAATTCGCCACTCAAAACCATTACATGGCGAACGAGACCATTTGAAGCAAAATTTTGACGAACAAGAGCTTATGAATGGAAAACATATTGAAAGACAGTGCAATTTTTTGTGTAAATAAAAGAAAGGCAATGCAAATTCATGTCTGTTCAGCAGTAGGTGTATATACGACTGCAATTCTTTGTGTGAATAAAAGAAAGGCATGGCATTTCCTCTGTGTTCAGCATATGTATATGAATACAATTTTTTGTGTGAAGATGAGAAAAGCTATGAAATTGTCTCTCTCTCTCTCTCTCTCTCTCTCTCTCTCTCTCTCTCTCTCTCTCTCTCTCTCTCTCTCTCTCTCTCTCTCTCTCTCTCCACACACACAATACACACACACACCGCACACACCCACACTCCCTCTCTGACCCCATCTCCCCCCCCCCCATCCGCCTCGCGTAGCATAGCAGGCAGCCGGCCGTCAACCAACAGAGAAAACAATATATATATAAATTGTATATATTAATTACATATTAATATTAAGCCCCCCTTTCCCACGCACGCTTACGCACACACACATACATATACAAATACACACATATCCGCCCTCATGCACCAATACATACACACACACACACGCATAAACGCACCGCACCACAAATACAAAAAACCCAAAGGTTTACGACTACGGCATCGACGAAAAAGAAGAAGGATCCAAAGCACGCGCCGCCAACAACAAAAAGAGAAAATGCGCCGAAGGAATGCCTCGTCCGACCCCGAAAAGAAGTACGCTCGACGCCGACGCACCGGCAACACACCATTCACCGGCAACATGCACCCACGACGCCATTCCAATAATTTATAGGTTGTTTTCATCATTCTGTTCAGTTTTCACCCGAGCCATTGTAAATTCCCTTTTTTTTTGTAAATATCCTCTCTCTAGGTGATGGTCACAAAGACCCACCTAGAGATTTCCATCTTTTAATACCCTCCGAAAACAAAGCAAGGGTCAACCACACCGAGCCCACCATTTCCTTTGTCTCCCCGATTAAGCTTACCCTAACCACATTGGGATTACCATAATCCAAGCAGCCAACACCTATAAATTGGCACTGAGAGGTCACTATCGGGGTTGGCAATTCATGAGGAGCCAAGCATTTGGTAGAGTGTAGTGGGAAGGATTGACACTATCACCATCACAGGGAGGGGGCTTGTGTGTTGGGTTTGCCTTGGGAATTGCACCATGCGAAGGGAACCACATCCATCTCTCGACTCCAATGGTCGATGCACACACGTATACACTCTCTTGGTAGCAAGTATTCACAATCATTGAGTGGTATTAGAGAACGCACCAAGTAGGTTGCACCACCTCCTCTCCCTACCTCTCTACCATCACGGCGTGCCACTTTGTAAATATTGCAGAAATAATTCACCCTCACACCCCCGAGGGTTTTCATCAATTGCAAATCTCTCTCTCTCTCTCTCTCTCTCTCTCTCTCTCTCTCTCTCTCTCTCTCTCTCTCTCTCTCTCTCTCTCTCTCTCTCTATGTGTGTGTGTGTGTGTGTGTGTGTGTAAGTTTGCGGTGTTCATATCATCGTGGTTTGCGTCCTAGCCGCTCAAAGCTAGGTGGTGCCCCCTCTTCACATTACCGTGGTAGGCTCGAGGCGTGCCATTCGGCCCCCGACGTTTTAGAGGCCGTCGGGGTTCGGGAGTCCACTTTGCGCCCGTCATTTGGTGCTCCCACGGAGTAGGGCTTTCTAAAACCCTTCAGTTTACAATGCTGAAAGTGATGCCCACTATCAATCATGGACGAATGGCTGAAGGAATTTTCTAAGTGGAGGACGGAAGAAGAGGAGATGAAGGAGGCACTAGCCGCCTTCATTGAGGTGCTACTGCCAGGCTGCACTGTCGTCAGCATTCAAGAGGTAAATTCTCCATCTCGTGTCACTCGTTCTAACTATAAATTGAAAGCATCAGGTGGGAGGTTGGTGAAGTGCCATCACTGTTGTCAACCAAGGCACACTGTCAATGAGTGCCAGCAGCAACGAAGGCAGCGAAAGGGCTGAAGTCATCTACATCGACATTCATCGCGAAGAAGTCATTCACGTCAAGGAAGGGAAGCAAACGGTGAGACCTCTTTTCCCTAAAGAAACTGTAGTCAAAGTTATAACTCCAAAGTGGCCTAAAGGGGCTGCTCGAGCCAAAGGCAAGGAGAAGATAAGCCAGTCTGGAAACACATGACCCCGAAGGAAGAAGCATCTGGCCAAGCAAGTGCTTCAAGCTCAGAAAGCCGGGTTGTACCCACTTTGTCAAAGAAGAAGTCATCCGAAGCTAAGCGGCGGAAGGTCGCCTACCGATTTGCACGACGCATGCGAGTGCTACCAATCCACTTCAACAATCCGGAAGAAGAAGTGGTAAGAAGATTCCCATGTCCTAGAGAAGAGTGGTTCGGCTACTGCTCTCGCTATTTTAGAAAGCGAGTGGAGGATCTTCCTCCTCTCCCTGTACAACTTATCCTGAAGAAACTCTCTACCACGGAAGAAACCCAATGGGCTGGGGACGAGTTGCAACTGAATGGAGTAGAATTCATGCAACACACCAACTACGGAAATTACCTGCAATTTTTGTTAGCCAAGAGGTTGGGAGTGGACAGACGCGTCGCCATCACCCCATACATGCTGAGCAACGAAGGAAAGGTAGAGCCCATGAAAGGCGACGACCTCTTGTGGATGTGCCGACTCATCAACACTGGCACGGTAAGAGTATAAGTAAGTATTCCACCCTCCGTGCATGATGGAAAATGGGCCGACGGCATTCCCGTTCAGATTCCTGCAGCATATGCATGTGAATATCTATGTAGATAGAAAAGTCTTCTACCAACAAAAGATCGTACACCTATTCGGTGTGGCGGTACTAGGAGAAATCCTCAATTTCCCGAACCCTATCATTCTCCCCATATTAGATTACCATCATTCCTTTAATGTCTCTATCTTTATCCTATTTTAACCTATCCACCCACCCCTATAAAAAAGCCGCTATGAGCCGCTACTGTTAATGTAAAAAAGAAAACAAAAAACAAAAAAAAAAGGTTTGTAATTTCTTGAGTCACCACCATGGCAAGTGTTTCTTTCCCCACGTTCAGTGGAAAGAAGGGAGAGGATCTCACCACCGACTTTTTGGATGATTTCGACATTGCTTGTGTCGTCTCCAACAAAGATGACGATGCTTCACGACTTAGAATTTTTCCTCTGCTAATGAAAGTAGAGGCTAAGTCCTGGTATAATGCATTGCCCCAGGCTACCAAGAATGCATGGGATGTGTTAAGGGCTGCTTTTGTAAAGAGGTTTGGTGGAGGCACGACCTCGAAGAAGCTATGGCAGCTACTAACACTACAAGAGGTTGTGTGCTCTTGTGACGCTGTTAGCGACGAAAATACACTAGGTTTTTATAACCCCCGGCGTCGCTAAAACCGCCGCTAATAGCATCGCTACGAGAGCGTCGCTATGAGCGTCGCTATATAGCGATGCATATAGCGACGGTTGTAGTGACGTTTAAACAAAAGTCTATAGCGACGCTCATAGCGACGCTACAGAGCCATAAATAGCGACGGTTGTAGCGACGCCCGAGAGAAATTTTTTTTGGTGACAGGGCATTGAATGCCCTGCCACCCATCAACCATATTGTACTTGATTCACTTTTTAAAAAAAGTGCAAGGGTAGATAATAGACCCAAAATAGTCACCCACAAGACGCATTGTTTGCAAAATTGACAAGCGTAAAATTGACAATTGTACACATCATAGGCAAAATAAATTGATTGGCAAATGTAATAATGACAATTGTACAACATCATAGGCATAAAGAATTGATTGGCAAAATGAACCGCGGTGACAAATGTAATAATATACATGGTTCAAAAAGACGTATAAAATCCGTCTCATGATACATAAGCTATGAGAAACCCTAAACTAATGCTCTAAACTGACGTCGTCTAGTCAGACGTCTCATCGCGTCCAAGCGGCATATCTGTCGGATTCTGCAAAAAAAAGACAATAAGACAGCTTTCAGTAAGTATAAACATATAACGACATTTATAAAACAATACAAAAAATAGAAAAGAGTAAACCCTAATACTAACCATGCCGCCACGAGAACTGAGAATGTCCATTAGGGCGTTTAAGCCCTTCCTGCCTGCGTACTCACGCTCGTACGGTGTGGGATCACGTCCTGTTATCGCCCACTGTCAAAACATACAAAGATTTCATTATGTTAGAATTAAAAAACTCATAAACCCTAAACTATCGAACATAAAGAGCAATGCGAAAACACTTACAAAATCGGCCTCAAATGATGCCCATCCACCGCTCCCCAAGTCTCTTAGGTCAGTCCATTTCTTAGTAGAATCCACCTCAAGAAAACCAGACTCTCCTCTACGCACAGTAGCGTTGCGACCCTCCATGATTATCTTGAACCATTGCACGTCGAACAAGTCGACAAAAAATCCTCTCTAATCGATCCTCAAAATCTCTTGCAGCGTGCCGAAGTAAGTGAGTTCCGCCACCACAGGATCTGCATCAGAGGAACGTCGTCGACTAGACTGTTCAAATTTTGCCATGATTCCACAATCTTGAGTAAAACGCTTTTTGTAGATTCGTTCCACCCTAAAATGTCGACCTTTACACCATGCTGCTGTGTATGACTTATACTACAACGAACAAAGATTATGAGTGGCCGTTCAAACGTTTAGAAATAAAGTCACTAGCTAGTCGTACATTGCAAACTTACCTTGGTCGCGCAACCCCGAGAGTACTCCCACTCTTCCTCAGTCACTTCGTCACCGCATTGTTGTGCGCTTTTCAATTGGTTGTGCAACCATCTTAAGCTCATGAAGGTTGGTAGGCTCTCCAGAACCGTCGGATAGTGCATCGGTGGTCGTCTTCCCCGTCTCCACTCGATTCGTGCCCTTTGTCGCTCTTGCTTTGCATCCTCATATTGTGAAATCCACTTTTGCATCACTGGATTGTGAAGCATGCAAAATCAGTTGATTTTAGCTTCTAGATCTTTCGTCATCTTCTTCTCAACACCGAGATTGCACATGACAATCCCAGATATGCGCTCATCATCTATGGTTCGCCATAGCGTGTCCCGGGCTTTATCAAATCCGTCTAGCCACTCTCCAATGTACACTAGGGACTCTGATACCAACCAACCTTCTGCCATGCTACCCTCCGGACGTGCCTTTTGATGCACATATCCCTTAAGCGTTTTCATGAAACGTTCTAAGAAGAACATCCATCTGGAATGAACTGTGCCAGCTATTTTCACCTCATCAACTATGTGAACAAGAAGATGCACCTGAATGGTTAGCATGGTAGTAGGAAAATGTTTCTCAAACATGCACACAAGCTCCGCAGCATTTAGTTTGGCGAATGGTATGGAGTCTACGTTGATCTCCTTTTGTGAGATCCATTGTACCAGCTTTGCATGTTTGTAGATTGTGTTACGGATGTCGAGAGACAAACATCCCTCAATGGCAACCGGTAAAATAAATTGTAAAGTATGTGCAGCAATGATATTAAAGTCCACATTTTATGCAATGATATTAAAGTCCACTATGAACGTACCTGACACATTTTATGCCAATCGTGTGACTTCAAACCGGTAAGCTTTCCTTCTTTAGTAAAACACGTTCGGAGCGAGTGCATTACGCCAGTGGGGGTCCGCAAAGATCGAATGGTCTCTTTTACTTTGCGTTCTTGGGCTCCTGTGAAAATCCATGGTGCTTTAGGGAGTTTTATCGATCCATCAGACGCTGTTTGCGGCCAATATTGCTCCATACGATCCACATTTCTAAGGTCAACTCTAGCTCCCAAAGTATCTTTCTTGCCGATCAGATGGTCCCATAGTAGATTACCCACATTCTTGAATATGTGCATTGGATCGAGGAAGTGATTGATCATGAGTCGGGGCCAGTATGGTTACTCGTACCATAGAGATAGTCTCTTCATCCCTGGAGGCAATCCGTCATCGCACATCTCCTTCTGCTCTAACCATGCTTGTGCAGACATCCTTGGTGGCTCTCTTCCCAAAAAGCCGTCGCGTAACACATGATTCTCTGGAAGATACGCTTGATGACCTTCGTAGATTTGCTTCTTCAGTGAGGGCGCCCTTGGTGCATTCAGTCTAGGTCCACATGTGACACATGCTCTGTATCTGCTTGTTTGAAGCCGTGCATGTATACACATGATAATATATCAACTATGGGAAAAAACAAGATTTACAGTGTCTGAGTGAGGAGTGTCAATAGATCACCTGAGCATTCTGTTAGCCCGGGATAGTCATGCATGGTCCACATTAGAATGCCTCTGATCAAAGCATTCCGTCGTCCTGTGTGTCGGCTCATATCCACCACTTCTATGCCAATCCACAATTGTTGTATCTCTTCCAATAGTGGACGAAGATACACATCCATATTCCCCACTTTATATCGCCCTGGCGCAATCAAGCTTAACCATAGGTGCCCCTTCTTCGTAGTCAACCACGGGGGAATGTTGTAGTTGACGATGACAACGGGCCATACACTGTAAGATGTTGATCTTTGACCAAATGGATTTACGCCATCCATAGCCAGCAGGCCTAAGCGCAACTTTCGAGCTTTCCTGGCAAAATCCGACCATGTTCCATCTACATGTTTCCAGGCTGCGCAATCTGCAGGAATTCGTAGCACACCATCCGAAGATTTATTCTCCTCATGCCATGATGCTAGGGCGGCCATGGACTTACATTCGAAGAAATGCTTGATGCGAGGAAGCGGAGGAAAATGTCGCAAAACCTTTTGTGGAATTTTGTCCCGTGGAGATCTACTCGATATCTTTTGGAATCACATTTTGGACACTTCTCCATGTCTATGTATTCCCCTCTGAAAAGAATGCAGTCATTAGGACAAGCGTGGATAGAATTGTAATCCATCCCCAAGTTTCGCAAAATCTTTCTTGCTTCATCTCGGGAATCTGGCATCACATTGTCAGCTGGTAGTATGTGCTCTTTAAGCAATCTACACAACATAAAAATACAATACAGTCGTGTAAAAATCTATCAGATCATTATACATTTGGAGTTTTATTAAAGTAAACTAATTGTAATAGATCACCTGAAAAGCGCTATGACGCTAGTGTCACTCCATCCAAACTTTGCCTGCATGTTGAGAAGAACCAGGAGTGCTTTCAATCTAGACATACGTGCTCCATTATACAATGGTGTATCGGCTTCACTTTTCATATCATCATAGATAAGACTTTCTGAATCCATGATCGTCTCGATCATTTCATCAATCTCGGGCTCAAACATTGCCTCGTTGGGAATGTGCTCTGCATGACCATCCCCCGAGCTATCAGAGGCTACATCTTGTGGCCTCACATATGCTGCTTGACCAAAGCGCCTGTGAACACGTCTATTGGGTTGCAAGATTGCTGCTTGTTGGCCAGCGTCAGAGTCCGACGAGTTATAATTGGCAGCAACTCGATCTATAATAGATGGATCCAGCTCGCCAAATTCGCGAACGTGCTGCAAAGAAACACGTCTTGTCCGTCGCACAACATGCTTGCATTGATTACAAGGACATAAGACCCTCGTTGAGAGATAGGTGTTTCGGTTGGACGGTCCCACATCCTCGTCACTACTCATAATGAGGATAAAAATCTTATAACCTGGACAACAAATTTAATATTCTATTGGCATTCTTCATCTTATCTCTCTCTCTCTCTCTCTCTCTCTCTCTCTCTCTCTCTCTCTCTCTCTCTCTCTCTCTCTCTCTTTACCTCACATTCTCTAGTCATGTCCAATCCCCGCACACCTCGGTCTAGAGGTGCACGGAGATCAGAACCACCGGGTTATAATCTCGTCTTTATTGGTCAATACCTATATTTGTGGGTACAAGAAATCTACAGACCCACGTCTACATGATACTGCATGTAGTGGACAAAACCCCTTTGCCTCTTCTCTAGCTGTAGCACTTCACAGCATCTTAACATCTTTTCACAGTAGATCTTTTCACTGTTCGTCTAACTCTAAACCCTAAACCGTAAGTAATTCTTGCATGGACTCGATCTAACGTAAATAAGCGTAAATCTAAATAAACGTAAATCTAACTAAAAATAAACCTAAATCTAATTTAACGTAAGTCTACATCTAACCTAATCTTTAACGTCTTTTGGGATAGTTTCCTACGACGTTAAAACTCTCTTCTTCTTGTGTGTGTGTGTGTGTGTGTGTGTGTAAACCTAAATAAACCTAAGTCTAATCTAATATAACATAAATCTAAATCTAACGTAAATTATGTTATATTAAAAACAAAGAACTAAACTAACAGGGATTATAAGAACCTTAAAACTGATTTAACACATAATTTTTCACATAACTCGGCAAGAGTTGGCATTCTCATCACTAAAGATGTGAGAGTTAACTTCCGGCGGTGACGCTGCCTCATCTCCATCCACATCTGACGACAGCAATTGGCCCTTTAGACCGTTCTTACTCTTGTTACTAACTTTGAAGTTGCTGTTGAATGACTAGAGGTTGTCTAGATGGTCATTGTGTCGGGGATGTAGTGACTCTTGCCGCCCTGAAGATCCACCTTCTTCCCTATCTTCTGAAGACATTTCACCAGTACTTTTGGATCGACGCAGCCCACCATGAGTGAAGGCAGCAATACCCTATATTCCATTGAGGGCTTTCTTCACCCGCTTCATGCAGGCATCGCAGTCTATGGAGACCTAAATCTAATCTAATATAACGTAAATCTAAATCTAGCGTAAATAAACGTAAATCTATTTAAAAATAAACCTAAATCTAATCTAATTTAACTTAAATAAACCTAAATCTAATTTAACGTAAGTCTACATCTAACCTAATCTTTAACGTCTTTTAGGATAGTTTCCTACGACGTTATAACTCTCTTCTTCTTGTGTGTGTGCGCGTGTGTGGACATGTGTGCCAATAAAAAGAGATAAATGGTATAACCTTTCTATCACCCATGCCAAGTATGATAGATTGGTTATGCCATTTCCCTCTTGAATAATAGGTCTTGAGTTCAACTCCTCGTCGGCTAGATCTTTAGGTCTTTTAATTTTAATTAGTTTCCTACAACGTTAAATTAGTTTCTCTCTCTTTCTCTCTCAATGTGTGTGCGTTTTTTTGTTTATGCATGTTTTCTCTCTCTTTTCCTCTCTCAATGTGTGCGTTTTTTGTTTATGCATGTTCTCTCTCTCTTTTCCTCTCTCAATGTGTGCGTTTTTTGTTTATGCATGCTCTCTCTCTCTTTTCCTCTTTCAATGTGTGTGTGCATTCTTTGTTTATGTATGTGTGTGTGCGTTTTTGTTTATGTTTGTACTCTCTCTCTCTCTCAAAAACACTATGTGTGTGTGTGTGTGTGTGTGTGTGTGTGAGAGAGAGAGAGAGGGAGAGAGAAAGAGGGGAAGGGAACATGAGAGTGAGGAGAGGGAAGGAGCATACCTGGCTCTCCTTCCTCTCCTCGTGTGTGTGTGTGTGTGTGTGTGTGTGTGTGTGTGTGTGTGTGTGTGTGTGTGTGTGTGTGTGGAGAAGAGAGAGAGAGAGAGAGAGAGAGAGAGAGCGTTATCTGCTCCTTGCTTGAGGGCGCCGAAAAACTCAGATCTGAGATCTGAGTTTTTGGGCGCTCTCTGTTATTTTTTTAGCATAGTCGACGTCGCTATGAGCGTCGCAAATTTACAAGTAAATTTGCGACGCTCATAGAGACGCCGGGATTTTTTTTTTTGAGCGTCGTTGTGTGAGCGTCGCTAATATGAATAGCCTCTTGTAGTGCCATGCCTTGATGATGATCGGCATGATGTCGAGTTTAGCCCCCAAGTTCAATTTCTAGCCCCTAAGTCATTGTAAGCTCACTCCCCCCGGATGAGGCGGTGGAGTTCATGATGCAGTCACTTCAGTCATGTGGAGTCCCTTCTCAATTCAATCTTGTAAAAAGATGTCCATCTTTTTCTCCCTAAGGGGGGAGGTGTGGTGTGTGGTCGTGCAGGTAGAGTCCGGCCACCTAGTGTGGTCGGACACGTTATGGTTGTAACCAACTCTCTTCCATAATATAAGGAGGTGCACTCTCATAGAGGAGGCACACTCTGTTTGGTCTTATTCCCGTGTACACAACAGGACTTTGGGAACTTTTGAAATTTGAGAGCAACTTAAAGGGGTGTTTTGGTAATTTTCCCTTTCACTGGTTTTCTACTGCAACCAGTTCGCGCCGGCGCGGAATGGTTACAGTAGCAAACCAAGAAGCGTGCGGTGCCTGTGCAGGAAGACAAAGTCTCTGAGCTTGCTGATAACTATCTCCGTTCGCGGCTCGATCCAAACCCTTCAGGAAGTTTCCCCAGCCGAGCTCACCTCCTCCGGTCCGGTGCGGTTGTAGTCATCGAAAAAAAACTCTGCGGGGAGAGCCCCTACAGGCGCTACACCCCCCCTTCTCAGGATGCTTAACCTCCGTCCCCACCACACCATCTGCTCGCCTTCAGCCAGTGTGTGTGTGTGAGAGAGAGAGAGAGAGAGAGAGAGAGAGAGAGAGCGCTGCATAAGTGGCTCGTGTTCGGGAGGAGGGGGTGGCTATGGCGACACTAGAGCTACCGCTGCAAGTGCAAAGGAGTGAGGTTATAGGCTAGACTCCAAGCGCAGACCTTCCACACTTCCAGTGGAGACTGAATGGATATATGAAGCGCATCTGAACCACGCAGCATTCCACTAGCAGACTTGCAAACGACATTGCTAGACTTCAATGCATACACACATCTCTCTCTCTCTCTCTCTCTCTCTCTCTCTCTCTCTCTCTCTCTCTCTCTCTCTCTCTCTCTCTCTCTCTCTCTCTTGTCTGTTAGAAGAGAGAGAGAGAGAGAGAGAGAGAGAGAGAGAGATGTCAGCTCTCGTTCACCGCATCACTCCAGGGGGTATTTGTTACCATATACATGTGCTAGTGATGTGTGTGAACACACTAGGACCGCGGGGCATTTTTCCCCTCTTTAGGAGGTTTTTTCCCCTGTGCATTGTATGTACGCCCATCACTCTAGGGCTATGTATCTTTTCATAGCACACTAAGTAATACACTCTCTATTGTGTTTCTTGAGCTTCCTTCGTCTTCTCCTAGCTGTGTGCCTTTCTCTGCAACCCTAATTCCAACAATCCGCACTTCATCTTTGAGCTTGCAATACCTGGCTCCACTGAAATTTGTGAGCATCTGGGAGTTTTTTGAATCAAGCTTTACTCTGATCAATATGATCTTGGCTCCTGTGTTGCTTTTGCTGCTCATCAAGTATTTATGGCCTTCTGAATCTGTGTACAAAAATTTATCTCCATTGTAGCCATATAGCTGTAAAATCTGCTTTGTTGCACTTGTACATGTGTTGTTACAGCTACTAGCTTTCTTTGTTGTACTTGAATTCTCGGATTGATTTGAGTCCATGTCGGCTTGTTCAGTAAAAATTGTCTCCTAGCAAATTTTGCTATCGATAAGCAAAATTTTTGCTGCTCTTTTTTTGAATTAAACTGCTTTATCCAAAGCACTTTTGCAGTTGACTGCTATTCAGACTCACAAGAGTTGATTAACTCTAGCTCGACAGTGTCAAAATTGATTGCAACCTTTTGAAATGATGAAAATCTGGGCCTTCAATAGCCTAATTTGCAATCCACTGAGATTTGTGCATGTTTGTAGAAGCTCAATTTGCAATGCAATTATTGCACTAGCCAATTTCTAGAGTGCATAATTTTTGAAATTTGACTGCGCTCAATCGGCTTTGAGTTGGTCGTTTCGCTCGCTTTTTCGGCCGTTTTTCTGCTATTCGTTGTCTGCTCGGTTTTTTCCTGGCTGCTGTTCTCGATTTTTGCTCGCTTTGCGGTACACTTCTCCGGCCTTGCTTTTTGGCTTTTCTAGGTCTTTCTGCCTTTTTCTAACTCTTTCGACAACTTTCTTTTTATTTTTATTATTTTTTTGATGAAATTTTGAATTTTCTAAAATTTCAAATTATTTTTATGATTTTTATGATTTTTTCCGGAAAGTTTTGATGTTTAAAGAAATTTTGTGAATTTTAAAAAAAAATTGGGATTTTTTGAAGGTTTTATGATTTTTTAATGATTAATTGTGTTTTTTTCGAACAATTTCGGAGTTTTTTTGAATTTTGTGTGAGTTCCTATGATTTTTCTTTTTTTTTTTGTAAATAATCTGTGTATTTTTTATATTTTTTATAGGTTTTGTATGAGGTTTTTAAATTTTTGTGAAGTTTTTATTTGTTTTTTATTTTTTTGTTAATTTTTAATCCTTTGTTTTATTTTTTATGAGTTTATTATTTTTTAAACGAAAATTTCTAAACCTTTTTTTTAAATTGGATTTTTGATTTTTATTAATTCTTTTTTATTGTTTAAAGATTTATTGTGATTTTTGTAATTTTTATTGGAGTTTTTTTGTTTTTGTTTTTTTCTAATTGTTTTTTATGATTTTTTTATTTTTAAAAGTGTTTTGTGACTAACTGAAAATAATAAATAATAAATAAGATAAAACTTTACGTGTCTTACGTGTGGCGGCATTGACTTGTTGACTGCCGACGGTGATTGTGGGAGGAGCAGAGTACGGGCCTCCACACTATCTCGCATGGGCGGCTTCAAATGGGATCTACGGTTGAGGTGATTCGGGCCATCGGATGCACATTTGTACATTCGGGACATTTGGTAAATTCGGGTAGGCTTGCAAATTCGGGGCAGTCCGCACCCCATGTCTTGAACCCGTGACCTCCCCACTGCTAGCCATGTGTACTAACCACTACGCCCGCATGCGTTCGTTGAAATATAGGGGATTCCAGTATGTCATATTGTGAATGTGGGCCGATTAGTAGATTCGGGGCAAATTTGTAAATTCGGGCAGACTAGTTAATTCGGGGCAACTGCCGAATCTGACCATCCACGATTGGCGCGCCCCCACGTATTCCTCCTCTACCATTGATTCCATTTGAGCATGGCCGTGTGATATAGTGATGAGGGAGTACGGGGACCAGCGAGTGAAGAGGCACGGCGTTGATTTCGGGGGAACCAGTAGCGCACAGCGTGGAGAGAAGAGAGAGTTGACAGCGGGGGGAGAGAGCGTGCGAGTGCAGAGACTGTCCAGCGTTGATGGTGGCAATGGCCCTGGCGTGCAGCACGGGAGAGCAGCCTCGTGATTCAAGCCGCTGGCCAATGGGCAGTGAGAAGGAGACAAGCAGGGGGAGAGAGGGTAAGTTCACAGCAGGGCCCGAGAGAGAGAAGGTGCTGACGTGCTCAGTACGAGAGAGAGAGAGAGAGAGAGAGAGAGAGAGAGAGAGAGAGAGAGAGAGAGAGAGAGAGAGAGAGAGGGGGGGGGAGGAGAGATAACTTTAATTATCGAGCTTTTAGTGAGAGGGGGAGGTGAGAGAGATAATAATCGCCTTGGGGAGGGGGTGAGGAGGAGAGAGAAAATTAGAGAGAGAGTGAGGGTGTGGGGTGGGAGGTGTTCACGTGCCATGGAACGAGAAAATGGCGAAGGCGACAACAGAAGGAAGACAGAAGAAGATTATTTTAACATCGTAGGAGACCATCCGACGCGGAGAATTTTTTGCACCGCAAGGCATGTTCGGGACCCGGCAAAACTAAAGCTAGGCCAAATATTAGTCGAAACACTAAAATTCACCCAAAATTTTTAAAAATCGCAAGGAAAATCCAAAAAATTCCCAAAAATTTCTAAAAACCTTAGAAAATCATCAGCAATCACAATCAAACACTTTCAACATGCATAAGCACACTAAAAATAACAGATTTTACAAAAAACGCCAAATTCGACAAAATCGTCGATTCGACCCCCGGAAATAGTAAAACGCTCAAAATTTGGCAAATGTAAGTCCAAATGCGTTGGAAATCAAGCCGTAAACACACATTCAAAACAACTCGTAAAGATCGCAAGATATCAAATTAAAAATTCTTCACACATATGGGATTAGTGTATCCAAATAAAATCACAAAAAGCACATCAATTCAATACCAATTAATTTGATCAATAAAATCCAAACTAGGCAATTAAATCGGCAAAATTAGGTCAAAATTTGACGCATTTGGAGTGTGCAAATTCCTATTTTTGAGTTAAAAAACGCAGCAGTTAACCATTATACACATCAAATATGCAATAAAAAATTAAATAAATCATGCACATTTAGCACTTTTTAGGCACACACACTTTAATAATTGACAGTTTTTACCAATCTTTCGGTGCGCACACAAAAGGGTAAATCTTGTCAAAATTGCAATGTGATTTCACAAATCTCTAGTTGGGCATGACCACAACACAAATCAATCATCACAATTGTAAAATCATTAAGCATAGATTGATTTTTAGGTGCACAAACAAGGGAAAAATAGTGCGCACACACCTAAAATTAGGCATACACACACTCAATTAGAATGCACACACACTTGATTTTAATGCACACACACTTGCAATTGACCATTCAAGCATGCAATTAACTCAATTAGGTACACAATTAGCAATGTACAATCACCAATTAGCAATTAAAACTTGTCAATTTCATACGCCACCAAATTTGAAAAATTTCGGCATTACAACGGCATGAAACCGAACAATCCAAAAATTTTCAAAGCATCATAGCATCAACATTGCATTGCAATAACATAGCATCAACATTGCATCATCATGGTGGAGTCTCTACACAATTCTACACATCTTTAGATTCTAGGGAGGTTAAGAATACCACCGTGATTACCTTTCCATTGAAGATCGATTGAACGGTTGAAAGCTCCAATCCTTCATAGCAAATTAGTGTGTAAGTTAGCAAAATTAGTCAAATTAACAAGGGGTTAGTATGAAATTAGAGTGTGTAAACACACAATTGGCAAGATACGGTGATAAATTAGGGAATTATGAACAGATTGCTTCATGCACACACATCCAAAATCCACAAAAACATAAACACACAAGTGAAATTAGTGAGGAAACACATCCAATTATGCCACAACTACACTAGCACAGGCCATCGTCTCCGACAACGGCGCCAAATGTTGGGGGTTACATCGTTGCATAGCTCCAATGACCAACAAAATTATCAATCCGGAGGGATGAGCTACCCGGCTAGGGCATGGAAACACTCACAAGGTTAGTGAGCTAATCATATCAACATGAATGGTTGACTCTACGATCTGGAGCTTCTCGGACTATGGAGGAGCTAAGCCACAATGATGGGCAATATCCAGATCCACTTCTGTTCACCTCTAATCAACCCAATCACACACACTAACGATTGCAAGACGCACACAACACTAATCCTATCATGCAACACACTAATCGCAAGCACACACACATAGATCTATCGAGCACCACACTCCAATCAAACCTACATGCACAGACAAGCAAAAGAGGGCAATCACACAAGATTAGAGAGAGATTAACCACTAATTCGTTACGATCTAGCTAATCTAAGCATCATAGGCAATCATAAGAAGCATGAGAGAGGCATAGTGAAAGAGAATTAAGCAGTGATTAGTGTTAACCAAGTCACATGAACAAGGAGAAGTTCAAGGACTCCATAGCCACACACCTCAAGAGATCTCACCAAAGAGTGCTCTTAATAAATGAGCTTGAGAACCCTAATTTCTTTTACACACTATCTTATATACCTAGGGTAAAAATATGCAGTGTTCGGGCGCCCAAGGCTTTTAGGGCTCCACCACTGAATCTGCAACCTAGGCACACTAACTAACCTGTTCTTTACAGCTTGGAACTCCCATTGAGCCCGTAATACATTAAAATATTACAATGACATGAAATAAATCGGGAATTTACAATACATGACCATTTCGAAAAAATGTGCAACTCCAATCTTCACTGCTTCTTTATGAGCTGATCTTCGATGTGCATCCGTACGTCTTCAGTCTTTAGCAACTCTTGTTAACTGTCGTTGACCCAGTTAATAACAAGGTTGCATATATACAATTATAATTAAATACATAGACTTGGACCATACAATTAGACATGAATAGGGGCTAGTAGTGTGCCGATAGTCTAGTGCACCTCTTTAGATATCCTCACAATTTCAATCGTGGTAAAGCAAAAGGTACATTGCGATAATCCATACATGAGTAGATCAAGAATCACAACACCACAATTAAATTTAGGGACTTTACCAAAAGGAAGCATTCAGCTATCGGGTGCTATGCTTCCTTACTTAGTGCCTACATACATGCATATATACACACACTCACGTAGATACGTATATAAATGCATACATATCCATGCACTCACATATGGATTACCTACACATAAATTACATGAAAAGTAATACTATACACCTCTATCTATACCCTCTCTTTTTCACTCTCTAATCACGCTAATAATTCTTTTTGTCTCTCTACTCTTTCTCTTTCTCTCTGTACATCTAATCTTTACCTAACCTATATGCCACTATCTCTCTACCTAAGGCAGGTAGAGAGGGCCTAAAGAGAAAGGTAGAAGTAGAAATCATAGAGAGAGAGAGGGTAAATAGAAAAAATTAGGTAGAGATTAGGTGTAGAGAGAGAGAGGTAGATAGATGTGTATCCATGTATCTACCTCTCTCTACACCTAATTTAGACCTAATCTACACATCTCTACTTCTCTACACAATCAAATAAATAAAGAGGGTGTAGAAAGAGAGGTAGAATAGGTGTAGATAGAGAGGTAGATAGATTTGTATACATCTATCTACCTCTGTCTACACCTAATTTAGAACTAATCTACACATCTCTACTTCTCTACACAATCAAATAAATAAAGAGGGTGTAGAAAGAGAGGTAGAATAGGTGTAGATAGAGAGGTAGATAGATATTATCCATCTACCTCTCTTTCTACACATAATCTACATACCTCTACTTCTCTACCTAATCAAGGTAGATAGAGAGGACGTACAAAGAGAGGTAGAATAGGTGTATTTTAGGTGTATACACACAATCTCTCATATATGCACATATATAATAATTTATATGTATATATAAGCATACGTTGCGGTAATCCATACATGAATGGATCAAGGGACGCAATGCCATGATTAAAAATGGACTATACCTGAGAGAAAGATTTCAATCGGTGTTATGCTACTTAGTGCCTACATACATACATGTATACACACTCGATTAGATACGTTATATGCATACATACATACTTACACACTCACATATATCTCCTACTGCTAACATTATTGTGATATTACCACGTGTTGAATTTTAAAAACGTTCAAAAAGTATCCAATGTTGCAAGGCTATAGATTTCTCAAACCCCTCTCTAATACACGCTAGCTTTAGTACTATTTTTATTTTTATACTTTCTCTCTTTTCTTACATTTTTTTTTTTTGAATTATTTCTTTAGTCTTTTCTTTTCTTTCACTATTCAAAATTTAGATTTAGTCTAATCTACTAACTATTCATTTTTAGAGCACATGTGAATTTCCAAGATTTTTTGATTAACCAAACTCTCTTTCACACATGTGCAAGGCGATTGGGATGATTGTGGCCCTCCGACCAACGGCCCCAAGCCTGACTCAAGGACAAACTTCATTTCCCTTGCACAAAGTACAAAGGTGCACTACCTCATTTGCAACTTATTGCCTTGGAGCATGTGGAGAACGAGGGGCTTTTGATCCCTCAAAAAAGTACTCAAGTAGATGGGAGCACCATTCTCCCCTTGAGGATGCTCCCCATTGGTCTATTATCGGTGGAGATGGGAGGGCACACAAGAATGAAAGACAATGGCAAGAGAAAGTGAGCAAAGGCATGACACCTAGCTCTACTTTGATGGCTCCTCTACATGCCTCTTAGGGATAGTTTGAGTTTGAGGATGAGCACATGTTTGACATCGTTGATGAATTGTTGGCACATTAAGCCAACATGTGTGTAGAGTATTGTAGACCATGCATAGATGCACACAAGAAACAAAGGACATGTTTTTATTGAGTGTCCGCACACCTCTTTAAGATGGTGCATAGTAGTCAGTTCTCTGAGCATCGTTGGAAGTCCTCAACTTGCAAGCGAAATTCAATAGAAGCAATGCCAATGTAGATGCACTCCTCCAGTAAGTTCTATTTCCACTTTTTGTTTTTTATCAATGTCTTCTTGGTCTCTTTCTAGAGTTTTACTCTTGGTTTGTAGATTGATGGGTAAAATGCTTCCTAAAGATTATAAAACACCTTTGGATAAATGATGGGCAAGATCGTATATCACTTCACTTGGCATGGAGTATGAGTGCATCCATGCATGCATCAACAATTTCATACTTTACTGCAACCAACATGCAGATGCCACCTCCTATCTTGAGTGCAAAGTTGCACACTACAAGATTGGAATCCATGCATGCATCAACAATTTCATACTTTATTGGAACCAACATGCAGATGCGACCTCCTGTCCTGGGTGCAGAGATGCACGCTACAAGATCGGCGTGACTAGGGCTCACTTACCTCGTAAGGTATTGAGGCATTTTCCAATTATCCCTTGGATTCAACATGTAACATTTAATGGTCTAGTAACTTGTGTGTAGTGGAAAATAGCATAGACATAGTGAGCATTTCATTAGATACATTCCTAATGAGCATAGCAAGAGTGCTTGGGTGGAGAGAGCAACAAAAAGCATAACACCTAGTTAGATAGGCATGAACAATACTTCAAAAGAGAGAGAAATTAAACTATTGACAATAATTGAGGAACGGATTTATATGGAGTTGGTCCCCCCTCCAAAAGGCTTTCTATTATAGGTTTCCCTCATCAAGGGAGACATTTTACAATACAATTCTTTGTGTTCCTTCAATAACTAGCTAGTGCAAAGAAGATGGAAGCTTCAAGCACTAGAAAACACTTTAAAACAAAACATCAATTCCCTCACGGTCTCAGACCCAAGGCCTCACACACCTTCAAAGATGGTGAGAGCTAGCGGGGTATGAGAGTACAGTGACAGGAAGAAGGAGTAGTCTTACGAGAAAGATGTATATCTCCTCACATAATCACTCATATTAGCATAGAATAGCTTATTAATTAGCATGGTAGAGGAGATGAGCATGCATTGAAGCTTGGCTCTTGGTTGGATTTGCATCACAAAGCCAAGAGTTGTTGGTGTAGGCCTCCCTTCTGACAGGCTTGGAGTAGGTGATAAGCTTTCCATTAAAACTTGAAAAGGAAAGAGACAGTCTTCTTGCTTCACACATGAGCTAGTGTGAGTGTGTGTGCAATAATCCTTTGAAAAATCAACCCCCCCTCTCTCTTGGTCGACCCCTCTTGCTAAATGCTCTTGCTGGCACCTCATTGGACCTCTCCGGGCTTAGCCAAATAGGATTTAAGAAGCATAAGTGATAGCCTTCTGACATGTGCCACCCTTTCCCCTTTTGTGAGAGCTTTAGGTAATTAATTAATGCAACTAAACTCTCATTGGACCCCTTGGTCTCTTGGCCAATAGGAATCAAGCAAGCCATTGGTTTGCCGAATGCTCATTGGACCCCTTGGGAGAGTGTCCAATAGTCTTCTAGAAAGCTTAATTCTTATTGATTCTTTTATTAAGTGTTTTTTAAGGAATTAAACTAGATTTACTCTAGCCTAATTCTCATTGGTCCACCTCCATGGCCAACCAATAGCATTTGAGTGCACCTTGTGGGCATCTAGGCTAGGGAGCTTACATGTATCCCTCATTCCCCTTGTGTAAAGAAAGCTTGTGCTTGTGTGTGTGTGTGTTTCTCTCTCATCCCCTACTTACAGGGCACACTCACAAGCATCCAATTTTACTAAGCTTGAGGTATTGGACACAACCTTTGAATTTTGGAACCTTAGCATTTTGGAAGATTTAATGGGCTTAACCTTAGGGTCTTTAAAGCCCATTGTTGCACATTGCTCTTTTGCAGATGCCCCCCCCTTTGGATCCCTATTTTCCCTCCTTTGGATCCCTATTGTGGACAGTCTACCAGCTTAACCAATATTCTAGCTTTTTCTCCCCTGGCACTTTTTCATATTAAATGATCAGTTTAACATGAGAAAATAATTTAGGAGAATTAGATATTAGTTATTATGACATAACCTCTCTGTTGAAGTAATAGTCATCCTTGACTATGGGGTAGAGAAGATACCGCCTATTCATTAGTCCTTTTTCTAGCGGGTAGAGGATCCATATCTTACCCTAGGACATCGTTCCAGAATGGATGACTAATCCATTTGGCACTTGAGAGCCCAAGCTGCCGCAAGCATGTGTGCACATTAGTCCTATCAATGTTCCATAGTAGAGTGACAAGCTCTACTTGGTGTTTGGGAGACGTCGTCTCTGCAAACTTGATTCTAAGCATGCATACTACTTCACATTTGTGCACAATAAAGAAAAAGAGAGTCTTATAAGACAAAAACTTTGTTCATTTTAAATATTTGTACATTTGCTTACTCTAGGGAAGCATTGTAAGCATTGACAAGGTTTAGGTTATCCTTTAATTGTATGCCTTGCATCCATCTAGCATCTTCAAAAGGATAATTCTTAAACTTAATAAGATATCGTCGGATATTCTTACCGCCTCTTAATACCTTGTCTTCATGTCGGAGAATGGACTCGGACTGAAGCACCTCTTCTTGGTCTTCGATCTCCGGTGGATCTTCAATAGTTGGTTCCTGAGGTGGCTCTCCTTTGTAAGGCTTTAGTAGGCTCACATGAAAATCATTGTGTATGAGCCAATGGCTGGGCAACTTGAGTTGATAGGCCATCTCATTGATTGTCCTAAGAATCTGGAAGGGACCATAGTACCTTTTTGCGAACTTAGCATAGTACTTTTAATTTTTTCTCGTGGTGTGCCTTAATTGAGCCTTGCAAAATTTAAGCAAGACCCAATCATTTTCTTTAAAGGCTTTGTCTCTTCTGTGCTTATTAGCAGTAGCCTTTTGCCTTTGTTGTGAGATAGAGATAGCATCCTTAACCTTTTGGAAAGATTCTTGCAGGTCTCGGCTATACTCGTTTGCAGCGAAGATCTTCCCGTGTACCTTAAGTAGCAGGGGACTTTAAAATATTCCCTCAATTACCTCGTTTGTACAGTTTTATTGTAGGCATACTCAACTAAGGGTAAGTACTTCTCCCATTGGGACCTTTGATCTACTTCCGTTACATAGGCTTTTAGTAGATCAAGAATTGTTAGGTTAACTATTTCACTTTGGCCATCCGTTTGCAGGTGATAGGCCAAAGAGAAGTTTAGCCTTGTCCGTAAATTCTCAAAGAGACCCTTCCAAAAGTTACTGGTCATTCTAGGATCTCTATCCGACACTATGGAGATTGGCAAGCCATGGTACTTGAAGATTTGTGAAATGAAGAGGGTTGCCATTTGATGGGCTTTGATAGTCTTTTTGACAGATATAAAATGAGCTTGTTTGTTGAACCTGTCTACTATCGTCCATATTCCCGTATTTTCCATGGATAGACTTAGGAAATCCAAAGATAAAATCCATGGATATGCTGTCCCATGGTGAATTAGGGATTGGCAAAGGTTGAAGCAATCCAGGTTGCTTCCCTCAATCAAACTTCGTCTTTTGGCATACCACACATTTAGAAACATACTCTTGTATGTTTGCTTTCATGGTAGGCCAATAGAAATATGTTTCAATCCCTTTTCGATTAGACTGAATCCCTCTATGCCCCGCATAAGGAGGAGCATGAGATTCATATTCTCACATAGTGAGTTAGTAACACATAGTCTATTGCCATAGAGAATACAACCATCTTGTAAAGTAAAAGGTTCCTCTTTCTTCCCTAATGCAAGGGCTGAAATCACATCTCTGAAATCAGGATCAATAGCATACTCACCTATCATAGAAGATAGATCATTTGAGTTGCTATGGAAACCGCATTCACTCTCGGCCGTCTTGAGAGTGCATCGACTACTTGGTTATGCTTGCCAGCAATGGGAGCAATATGAACATGAAATTGTGAAAGGAAATTTGTTCACCTCATTTGTTTGTCGGAGAGCTTGGTATATGTCATGAAGTACTTAAGGCTTTGGTGATCCGTCCGCAAAATGAAAGGAGTCCCCAATAAATAGTGCTTCCATGAGTCTAAGGCATGTAGAACTGCGAGGAGTTCCTTTTCATATATGCCTAAAGCTTGCTCAACAAGGTTGAGCCTTTGACTTTCATTGGCTATGGCGTGCCCTTCTTGGAGCAAAATAGATCCAAGGAAATCGCCACAAGCGTCACATTGGACCTCAAATGGCTTTGAGAGATCGGGCAGTGTAAGCACAGCTTGAGAGGTAAGCTTTTCGAAAGCATTGTTCTCCTTGGTAGACCATGTATACCTAATGTTTTTCTTTGTTAGGTCATGCAATGGTCCCGCGATTTGTGAGAGCTTTTCTATGAAGTGTCTATAGTATGCAAACATACCTATAAAGCTTCTTAGTTCATGAAGATTCCTTGGTTTAGGCCATCCTTGTATTACCTCTAGTTTTGATGGATACATTTGGATTCCATCTTGAGAGATAATGTGACCTAAATATTGAATCTCTTGTAAGAAAAACTCACTTTTCTTTCGATTAACATAAAGTTTATTCTCTCTTAAGACTTGAAATATTACCTAGAGGTGTTGCTTGTGTTCGTCTAGTGAATTAGAGTAGATGATAATATCATCAAAGAACATTATAGTAAAGGTTCGGTGAGGCCTAAATAGCTTCTCCATCAAGCGGTTAAATGTGGCTGGTGCATTGGTCAAGCCAAAAGGCATGACAATGTAATCATAAAGACCAAACGTAGTGCGAAATGCGGTCTTTACAATATCTTGATCAACTATCCTTATTTGATGGTAGCCACTTTTTACGTCAATTCTACTAAAGTAGGTCAACCCTTGTCGCTTATCAAATAAGTCTTCTACCCGTGGAACGGGAAACCTATTTTTGATAATGATCCTATTTAGTGCTCTATAGTCGACACCCATGCGATATGTGCCGTCTTTCTTTTGCACTAGTATCACGGGTGAACAAAATGGAGATGAGATAGGCCTAACCATGCCCTTCTTGACTAACTATGCACTTGCCGCATAATCTTCTCTTGTTGAGCTTGAGAAACTCTATAAGGAGGTTTATTAGGCGGTGAACTTCCTGGAAGAAGTTCAATTGCATGGTCATCATTGCCTCCTTTAGGAGGTAGTTCACAAGGGATGTCGTCAATAAAAACATTTTGAAAACCCTTGAGAAAATTGGATAACTCTAATTCCTTGTGATTGTTTATAATTTTTTTTGCTAAAGCATTAGGTTCATTTTGAGAATCTTTAACAAAAATCATGTACACAGAAATAGAGCTCTGTATTGACTTATTGAAAGCTTGCGTATGTACAATGGGTATGGTGTTACCCAACTTCGTAGCATCTATGTACATATCTTTTTCCATGTACTTAAAGTAGATTTTCCTTTCAGGGAATTTAACATTGGTAGCCATGCGATCAAACCATGGCGCCCCTAGGATTACGTCCTCGTGCTTGAGAGGAGAGATAAAGAAGTCCTCTTTGTTCACATAGCTTTGGACATGGAGCCTCAATTTCCCGATTAAGGGAGTGACTGAAGATTCCTGCCCCTTGAAAGCACCATCAACGGGTAGGACATCTCCCATCTCATAGGCTTGGATGCCTAGGTTGGTGGCCAACTCTGTGGATATGAAATTGTGAGTAGAACCAGGGTCAAAGAGAATAAAAGAATCATGTTCTCTTACCTTTCCACAAGCATGGAATAGAGGAGATCCTTTGTGGTGAGCTTCCTCTTCTTGGATTTTGACCAAGGTAGCTCTAGGAGGCTCATGGCGGGTGTTCTTTTGGGGACAAGCGCGGTATGCATGCCCTTGCTTGTCGCATTTGAAACAACGGTTATCCTTGCGATAACGCTCAAGCTCTTCAGGAGAGAGTTTGTTTTTGCCTTTGTAATCTCCCTTCTCTTTAGCTTTGTGGTTATTGGAATTGCCCTTTGGAGACTTTTGGACATTATCCTTTCCCTTAGGCTCATTAGAACCCTTGTTTTTCGTGGGGTTAAGATTTTTCCTAGCCCCTGTTTGGAAATTGACTCGTGAAGCTACCATAGTATGGTGTATGACCGCAGATATGGTGCGTGGCCTTTGGGAGTTAACATACTCCGCCATTTCTTCAGTTAAGCCTGCACATAATTGTTGTTTTTGCTCTCCAAAATCCATCTTTTTGAACACAGTGGCTTTGAGATGTAAATCCCAAAACTTGTCTACATATTTGTGAATGGATTCGTAGGGAGAGAGCTTTAAGCTTCGCCATTCGGTGCGTACTTTGTCTTTGGCATCGGTGGCCAAAAACCGCTTCATAACGGGAGCTCTTAAATCTTTCCATGTTTGTGGAGCTTCACCGTTGGCCCGTAGGCTAGACCACCATTGCCTGGCGGACTTTTGAAAGTGCATAGTTACATGGTGTAGCTTAGAGGACTCTGTGAGGCTTTAATCTCCAAACACCGCATCAAATTGTTGGATGAAAGGCAAGACTTTGTCCGTAGCACCAAAGGTGCCATTGTAGGTAAGGAAAGAGATGCTCTTTCCTCCCTCTTTGAACTTCTTGAGCTTAATCGATCTCTTCCACGTGGCATAGGATTTCGTATGGCCTCTTATTTTTTATGGTTCAAAAGTTGCACCATCGCTTTCTTCGGAAGATGAAGAATTTGAGGAAGATGGAGAAGAGGGTGATCTCTTTCTCGCCTTTTTCTTGCCTTGGTCTTCCTTGTCGGCACCATCACTTTATTCATAAGAGGAAGAGGATGACCTCTTTCTCGCCTTTTTCTTCTCTTGCTTTTTATCATCCCTCTTTGAATTATGATGTGGAGATCTGGAAATGGTCTTCTCCGTTTAGGAGGTGATGGAGAGCGTTTTGACTGCCGTCTTGGTGGAGCCATCTACATCGAGGTGGCAAGAGACTCACTTCTTTTGGTGGGGGCTTTTGAGTTTTCCTTTGGGAAGGAGATGCGTCATCAAGAAGCAAATTTTTGAGCCCTTCATATGGATCCTCTTCTTCTTCCCAAATTGGAGAAAGGCCTCTTTTGGAAGTATCACAAGGAGGATTCCTAGGTACTCTCTCTTCATGGTGGGGAGCTTGAAAAATCCCATGAACACGAAGCTGCCGTTGCACATCACTTTGGAGAGTTGGATTGCCCATGGCTTGTTGAAGCTTGGGAAGGAGAGAGAGAGTCTTCTTGCTTCACACATGAGCTAGTGTGAATATCTGTGCAATAATCCTTTGAAAAAAATCAGCCCCCCCTCTCTCTTGGTCGACCCCTCTTGCTAAATGCTCTTGCTGGCACCTCATTGGACCTCTCCAGGCTTAGCCAAATAGGATTTAGGAAGCATAAGTGATAGCCTTCTGACATGTGTCCCCCTTTCCACTTTTGTGAGAGCTTTAGATAATTAATTAATGCAACTAAACTCTCATTGGACCCCTTTGTCTCCTGGCCAATAGGAATCAAGCAAGCCATTGGGCTGTCGAATGCTCATTGAACCCCTTGGGAGACTGTCCAATAGACATCTAGAGAGCTTAATTATTATTGGTTATTTTATTAAGTGTTTTTTAATGAATTAAACTAGATTTACTCTAGCCTAATTCTCATTGGTCCACCTCCATGGCCATCCAATAGGATTTGAGTGCACCTTGTGGGCATCTGGGCTAGGGAGCTGACATGTGTCCCTCATTCCCTTTGTGTAAAGGGGGCCTGTGAGTGTGTGTTGTGTGTTTCTCTCTGATTCCCTACTAACAGGGCTTGCCCCCTCCTATGTAGGAGCGTTGAAGACTTTTTTGGCACACTCACAAGCATTCAATTTTACTAAGCTTGAGGTATTGGACACAACCTTTCAATTTTGGAACCTTAGCATTTAGGGAAGTCTTGATGGACTGAACCTTAGGGTCTTTAAAGTCCATTGTTGCACATTGCTCTTTTGCAGATGGACCCCCCTTTGGATCCCTATTTTCCCTCCTTTGGATTCCTAATGTGGCCGGTCAGCCAGCTTAACCAATATTCTAGCTTTTTCTCCCCTGGCAGTTCCTCATATTAAATGATCAGTTTAACATGAGAAAATCATTTAGGAGAATTAGATATTAGTTATTATGACATTACCTCTCTCTTGAAATCATTGTCATCCTCGACTATGGGGTAGAGAAGATACCGCCTATTCATTAGTCCTTTTTCTAGCGAGTAGAGGATCCCTATCTTACCCTACGACATCGTTCCAGAATGGATGACTAATACATTTGGCACTTGAGAGCCTAAGCTACCGCAAGCATGTGTGCACATAGTCCTATCAATGTTCCATAGTAGAGTGACAAGCTCTACTTGGTGTTTCGGAGACGTCGTCTCCGCAAACTTGATTCTAAGCATGCATACTACTTCACATTTGTGCACAATAAAGACAAAGAGAGTCTTATAAGACAAAAACTTTTTTCATTTTAAATATTTGTACATTTGCTTACTCTAGGGAAGCATTGTAAGGATTGACAAGGTTTAGGTTATCCTTTGATTGTATGCCTTGCATCCATCTAGCATCTTCAAAAGGATAATTCTTAAACTTAATAAGATATTGTCGGATATTCTTACCACCTCTTAATATCTTGTCTTCATGTCGAAGAATGGACTCGGGCTGCAGCACCTCTTCTTGGTCTTCGATCTCCGGTGGGTCTTCAATAGTTGGTTCTTGAGGTGGCTCTCCTTTGTAAGGCTTTAGTAGGCTCACATGAAAAGCATTGTGTATGAGCCAATGGCTGGGCAACTTGAGTTGATAGGCCATCTCATTGATTGTTCTAAGAATCTGGAAGGGTCCATGATACCTTTTTGCTTACTTAGCATAATACTTTTGATTTTTGCTCGTGGTGTGCCTTAATCGAGCCTTGGAAAATTTAAGCAAGACCCAATCATTTTCTTTCAAGGCTTGGGCTCTTCTGTGCTTATCAGCAGCAGCCTTTTGCCTTTGTTGTGAGATAGAGATAGCATCCTTAATGTTTTGGAAAGATTCTTGTAGGTCTTGGTTATACTCGTTTGTAGCGAACATCTTTCCGTGTACCTTAAGTAGCAGGGGACTTTAAAATCTTCCCTCAATTACCTCGTTTGTACAGTGTTATTGTAGGCATACTCCACTAAGGGTAAGTACTTCTCCCATTGGGACCTTTGATCTACTTCTGTTACGTAGGCTTTTAGTAGATCAAGAATTGTTAGGTTAGCTATTTCACTTTGGCCATCCCTTTGCAGGTGATAGTCCAAAGAGAAGTTTAGCCTTGTCCCTAAATTCTCAAAAAGACCCTTCCAAAAATTAATGGTCATTCTAGGATCTCTATCCGACACTATGGACATTGGCAAGACATGGTGCTTGAAGATTTGTGAAATGAAGAGGGTTGCCATTTGATGGGCCTTGATAATCTTTTTGACAGGTATAAAATGAGCTTGTTTGTTGAACCTGTCTACTATCGTCCATATTCCCGTATTTCCATGGATAGACTTAGGCAATCCAAAGATAAAATCCATGGATATGCTCTCCCATGGTGAATTAGGGATTGGCAAAGGTTGAAGCAATCCAGGTTGCTTCCCTCTATCAAACTTCGTCTTTTGGCATACCACACATTTAGAAAGATACTCTTGTATGTTTGCTTTCATGGTAGGTCAATAGAAATATGTTTCAATCCCTTTTAGATTAGACTAAATCCCTCTATGCCCCGTATAAGGAGGAGCATGAGATTCATATTCTCACTGAGATTCATATTCTCACGTAGTGAGTTAGTAACACATAGTCTATTGCCATAGAGAATATAACCATCTTGTAAAGTAAATGGTTCCTCTTTCTTCCCTAGTGCAAGGGCTGAAATCACATCTCTGAAATCGGGATCAATAGCATACTCACCTATCATAGAAGATAGATCATTTAAGTTGCTATGGAAACCGCATTCACTCTCGGCCGTCTTGAGAGTGCATCGGCTACTTGATTATGCTTGCCAGTGATGATGGGCGCAAAGAGGACCCCCGAACCCCGATGGCCTCTAAAACGCCGGGGGCCGAATGGTGCGCCTGGAGCCTACCACGGTAAAGTGAACCGGGGGCACCACCTAGCTTTGAGCGGCTAGGACGCAAACCACGATGATATGAACACCGCAAACTTACACACACACACACACACACACACACACACACACACACACACACACACACACAGAGAGATTTGCAATTGATGAAAACCCTCGGGGGTGTGAGGGTGAATCATTTCTGCAATATTTACAAAGTGGCTCATCGTGGTGGTAGAGAGGTAGGGAGAGGAGGTGGTGCAACCTACTTGGTGCGTTCTCTAAGACGACTCAATGATTGTGAATACTTGCTACCAAGAGCGTGTATTTGTGTGTGCATCGACCATTGGAGTCGAGAGATGGATGTGGTTCCCTTCGCATGGTGCAATTCCCAAGGGAAACCCAACACACAAGCCCCCTCCCCGTGATGGTGATAGTGTCAATCCTTCCCACTACACTCTACCAAATGCTTGGCTCCTCATGAATTGCCCCCCCCCCCATAGTGACCTCTCAGTGCCAATTTATAGGTGTTGGCTGCTTGGATTATGGTAATCCCAGTGTGGTTAGGGTAAGCTTAATTGGGGAGACAAAGCAAATGGTGGGCCCGGTGTGGTTGACCCTTGCTTTGTTTTGGGAGGTTATTAAAAGATGGGAATCTCTAGGTGGGCCTTTGTGACCATCACCTAGAGAGAGGATATTTACAAAAAAAAGGGAATTTACAATGGCTCGGGTGAAAACTAAACAGAATGATGAAAATAACCTATAAATTACTGGAATGGCGTCGTGGTTGCGTGTTGCCGGCGAATGGTGTGTTGCCGGTGCGTCGGTGTCGAGTGTACTTCTTTTCGGGGTCGGACGAGGCATGCCTTCAACGCATTTTCTCTTTTTGTTGTTGGCGGCACGTGCTTTGGATCCTTCTTCTTTTTCGTCGATGCCGTAGTCGTAAACCTTTGGGTTTTTTGTATTTGTGGTGCGATGCGTTTATGCGTGTGTGTGTATATGTATTGGTGCATGAGGGCGGATGTGTGTGTATTTGTATATGTATGTGTGTGCGCGTAAGCGTGCGTGGGAAAGGAGGGCTTAATATTATTATATAATTAATATATACAATATATATATATATATATATTCTCTGTTGGCTGACGGCCGGCTGCCTGCTACGCTACGCGAGGCGGATGGGGGGGGCGGAGTGGGGTCAGAGGAAGAGTGTGGGTGTGTGCAGTGTGTGTGTGTATTGTGTGTGTGGAGAGAGAGAGAGAGAGATTCGATCTACTGTGGCCTGAGTGCCCGAGAGGGAGAGAGAGAGAGATTGGTCTGCTGCGGGTTCGTGCACATCGCCAGAGGGAGAGAGGGCGGGGTGAGATGGTGTGTGTGTGTGTGTAGAGAGAGAGAGAGAGAGAGAGAGAGAGAGAGAGAGAGAGAGAGAGAGAGAGAGAGAGAGAGAGAGAGAGAGAGAGAGAGAGAGAGAGAGACAGATTCTATGCCTGCTGCCCGTGAGAAGGAGAGAGAGAGAGAGGGAAATGATCTGCGCCTTCGGGCTGAGAGAAGGAGAGAGAGAGATGGGGTGAGGGAGAGGGAGGGATAGGGTATGTGGTGTGTGGGTAGAGAGGGTGTGTAAGGGAGGGAGTGTGTGTGGATAAGAGAGAGAGAGAGGGAGAGATAGGAGTGAGGTCCACGCCTTGTGGGCCACCGGACAAGAGAGTGAGGGAAGGGGGGGGGGGGGGGGGGGGGGGGGGGTTGGCAATGGAGTGGGGTAGGGGGGATGTGTGGGTGAGAGAGAGAGGGAATAGTATCTACAGTCTTGCATGGTAGCTTAAGGACGAGAGGAGGGGAGCAAGTCAATGGGTGGGAGTGAGGGAGAATATTGGCGGGCCAAGGGAGGAGGGAATGAGGCCGAGGGGAGGGTGAGGCGAGCGGGTGGGGAAGAGGGGGGAGGGGTTAGGGGAAGAATATTAGTGGGCCAGGGGGGGGGGGGGGGGGTTTGCATGCAGCTCACACAGAGGGAGCACGAGAGAGGGGTCGGGGGTGAGTGCTCAAAGCTTGCGGCTGGCCGGGGGGTGTTAAATTTGGGAGAGAGGATATTAGAGAGAGTTATGTAGGGAAAATGAGAGAGAGAGAGAGAGAGGGGGGGTGTTATTTCATCCAATGCCCGTCGGGCGGGGGGGGGGGGGGGGGGGGGTTTGAGGAAGGGTATCTGAAATCGAGGGCGGCCGGCTAGGCTGGGGTATGGACCAACGGGGCTGAGGGTGATAAGGCCGGAAAATCGAAGGGGGGGGGGGTGTGTGTCATGCCCGTAGGGGTGTTGGGAGGATTGACCAGGCGGTGCCGAGCCCTCCAACAGTGTTGCCAAGGCTTTCACAGAGGAAAATAAGTTTTTCTCTCTTCTTTTTCTTTGATTTTCAAAAGTCGGCTATCATTAGCCCTCTCCCTTTGGCTAGAGGCATTCATGCTTCTAGCCCTTCTTCTGCTTCTTCAGCTGTAGAGTTAGAGGGTTCTCCCTCCTCCGGAATGTCTAGCATGAATTCTGGGTCAAACCTAAGAAAATACCTTTTCCGTCGCCATCCATTGACCCTAGTCTTGTGAATTCTCCCATCTGCTTCCATCAGCTTATAGCTGCCATTGTCATAGCGTTTGTTGATGATGAATGGCCCTTCCCATCTGGGTTGAAATTTCTTATCCTTCCTAGTGTCAAATCTGTTGTCGTATCACAGTACTAACATGCCTCTTTCCAGTCCCTTTTCTTTAAGCCCTTGATTGAAAGTAAGCCGGCATCGTTCTACTTGTGCTGCATAGTGATTGATTACTTCTTCCCTATCCAGTTGGAGTCTCTCCAGATCCAAGATGTGGTTTCGGAGGTTTACAATCGAACGATGTATCTGGCTAGCCAAAACTCGTAAGCTGGCTATCTGTACCTCAATGGGTAGAATTGCCTCCTTCCCATAAACTAGATGGAAAGGGGTGAAACCTAGTGATGTTCGGAATGTTGTTCTATAGGCCCAAAGAGATGACATGAGGTGTTTATCCCAGTCCCCTGTGTGGTTGTTCACCTGTTTTGTGATGATTTTGCAAATCATTCCATTTACCTTCTCTACCAGACCATTGCATTGTGGATAGTATGGTGTGGAATGCCGACGTGTGATGCCTAACTTCTTCATCAGCTCTCCCACCAAATCACCTCTGACTAACGATATTATCTCAAGAGGAGTGCCAAAACGGCAAACGATATGCTCAAAAATGAACTTTGCCACCTCTTGGGTTGTAATCCGGGTGGTGGCCGTTGCTTTTGCCCATCGAGTCATGTAGTCTACACCCACTATGATGTACAATTTACCTGATTGGGTCCTTGATAAAGGACCGATTGCATCTATTCCCCATTTCTCAAAAGGACCATATGAGATGATAGGGGTTTGTGGCTCGTAGGTTAACGTGCAATCACTAGCCACTTGACAAGCCTTGCATGTTTTACACCAATGGTGTACATCTCTATTCAAACTAGGCCAAAAGTATCTTGCCTGTAGAATCTTCCTACTGGTGATATCTAGAGCAAAATGACCGCCGCAGACGCCATCATGGCAACTTGAAATTACCTCTGTGATTTCACTGGAGGTTGGCACCCGCCTGAGAATTTGATCTTTGCCCTTGCAATACAAGTGGTCGTCTATAAGGCGGTACCTAGTAGCCTTCCTTACCAGCCACTGTTTTTGGCCTTTGGTGTGTCCTGCTGGACATTCTCCTGTATCTAGAAAACCGATGACATCAGGCATAGCATCACTATCTTGGAAGAGGGGTAGCTTTAATTTGATCGCCCCCACGGGAACGTCTTGTATCTTTCTTTAGCTAGAGCATCTGCCTCTTGATTTTCTGCTCTGGGGACATGAAATAGTTTCACTACTTCAAACTTCTTTAGAAGGTCCTTCACTTGGCGAAGTTGACCAAGTAAAACCTGATTTTTACAATCCCAGGTGCCATTTATCTGCCTTATCAAAAGCAAAGCGTCGCCGAACACATTTAGGCGCTGAATTCTTTGTGAAATACATTGTTCCAACCCAAGAATTAGGGCTGCATATTCTGCTTCATTGTTGGAGTGGGAGTGTAATAACTGCCCAATGGAGAATACTCTTTCTTGCCGTTCATTGAAAATGACCATGCCTGCAGACTGATCCATTATTCTCTTGTATGCTCCGTCAAAGAAAAGAGAGTGAGCTCTCTCTAGCCTAGGAATTTCTATCGTTGGTGTTTCTTCCTTTGCTTCCGTGTTGACCTTCAGCTTCTTCTCATAATGGCGATGAGTGAGGATTCCCGCTAAACTAGCTGGGGGTTTCTAATCACCAAGCCAAAAAATCCGAGCGAAGATAAATCTAAGCAAATTGATACAAGTATAACAATAGTGAAAGAAAAAGATTAGGCCATGCACATTACTTTCACTACCACAAATCTGACACTTAATCAACAAAAGAATTGAGATTTTAGAACCATTATTAAGATTGAATACTCAAGACACAAGCAATCATTTCATACTCGAAACATATATCTAGTTCAATTCCATGTGGCATACCTCCTCTCAAAAATAGCCCACCAACTTTGGCACCTAGATTTTGCAAAAAAGTCAACACACAACCTTGTAAGTCTACAATGCTATCCAAGAACCTTCTAAATCCTGAAACAACTCCACTTTTGTAAGCAAGAGAAAACAAGTGCCTAAAGCAAGCAAAAATAAGCATACTTTCTCTCTCTCTCTTCTCTCAAATTCACAGTGCAACACCATTGAGCTGTCCTCCCTTTCCCCTTGCCAGCTTGGCAGTAAAATGGTGGAAGAAATGAGAGAAACAATGTGCGGATGCACCCACTACAATTACATCAATGTCGTATGTTGTGGCAACAATGATGAAGTGATGTGCCCAATGGATGATGAGCGAGCTCAAACATACCCAATTGCCTCATGACCATCTCAACGAGATTCTTGAGGTATGATTTGTCTATTGCTTTTTTCAAGACTTGAATAACAGTTAATCCATGTTAAGATCTGCTAAGAACAAAAGAGAAGGGCCCATTCTATGAGGCTCATGTGAAACAGGTAGATGTTTAGTTGTTGCTTTGCTCAATTGTGACAAAAGTTGATTCCTAAATTCTCCTTACTCAAACAGATTTACAAACAATGACTTCTTTAATAGAACCTTGCAAGTGAAAATTTGGGCTTGTTTGAATGGACAAGACCATGAAAAGGGCTCGATGGATAGCTCCAACCTATAGAATTAAAAAAAATCAATCAAGGAAGCATAGGAGGTTGTCAGCTCCACTACAAGAGGCTATTCATATTAGCGACGCTCACACAGCGACGCTCAAAAAAAAATTCCCGGCGTCGCTATGAGCGTCGCAAATTTACAAGTAAATTTGCGACGCTCATAGCGACGCCGGTTCTTGTAAATTTGCGACGCTCATAGCGACGCCGGTTGGGCTAAAAAAATAATAGAGAGCGCCCAAAAACTCAGATCTCATATCTGAGTTTTTCGGCGCCCTCAAGCAAGAGCAGGTAACGCTCTCCCTCTCTCTCTCTCTCTCTCTCTCTTTCTTCTCCACACACACACACACACACACACACACACACACGAGGAGAGGAAGGAGAGCCAAGTATGCTCCTTCCCTCTCCTCACTCTCATGTTCCCTTCCCCTCTTTCTCTCTCCCTCTCCCTCTCTCTCTCTCTCTCTCTCTCTCTCACACACACACACACACACACACACACACAGTGTTTTTGAGAGAGAGAGAGAGAGAGAGAGAGAGAGAGAGAAAGAGTACAAATATAAACAAAAACGCACACACACATACATAAACAAAGAATGCACACACACATTGAGAGAGGAAAAGAGAGAGAGAGCATGCATAAATAAAAAACGCACACATTGAGAGAGGAAAAGAGAGAGAGAGAGAGAGAACATGCATAAACAAAAAACGCACACATTGAGAGAGGAAAAGAGAGAGAAAACATGCATAAATAAAAAAACGCACACACATTGAGAGAGAAAGAGAGAGAAACTAATTTAACGTCGTAGGAAACTAATTAAAATTAAAAGACCTAAAGATCTAGCCGACGAGGAGTTGAACTCAAGACCTATTATTCAAGAGGGAAATGGCATAACCAATCTATCATACTTGCAATGGGTGATAGAAAGGTTATACCATTTTTCTCTTTTTATTGGCACACACATCCACACACGCGCACACACACAAGAAGAAGAGAGTTTTAACGTCATAGGAAACTATCCTAAAAGACGTTAAAGATTATGTTAGATGTAGACTTACGTTAAATTAGATTTAGGTTTATTTTTAATTAGATTTAGGTTTATTTAAGTTAAATTAGATTAGATTTAGGTTTATTTTTAATTAGATTTACGTTTATTTACGCTAGATTTAGATTTGCGTTATATTAGATTAGATTTAGGTCTCCATAGACTGCGATGCTTGCATGAAGCGGGTGAAGAAAGCCCTCAATGGAATATAGGGTATTGCTGCCCTCACTCATGGTGGGCTCCGTCGATCCAAAAGTACTAGTGAAATGTCTTCAGAAGATAGGGAAGAAGGTGGATCTTCACGGCGGCAAGAGTCACTACATCCCCGACACAATGACCATCTAGACAACCTCTAGTCATTCAACAACAACTTCAAAGTTAGTAACAAGAGCAAGAACGGTCTAAAGGGCCAATTGCTGTCGTCAGATGTGGATGGAGATGAGGCAGCATCATCGCCGGAAGTTAACTCTCACATCTTTAGTGATGATAATGCCAACTCTTGCCGAGTTATGTGAAAAATTATGTGTTAAATCAGTTTTAAGGTTCTTATAATCCCTGTTAGTTTAGTTCTTTGTTTTTAATATAACAATATAATTTACGTTAGATTTAGATTTATGTTATATTAGATCAGACTTAGGTTTATTTAGGTTTACCCACACACACACAAGAAGAAGAGAGTTGTAACGTTGTAGGAAACTATCCCAAAAGACGTTAAAGATTAGGTTAGATGTAGACTTACGTTAAATTAGATTTAGGTTTATTTTTAGTTAGATTTACGTTTATTTAGATTTACGCTTATTTACGTTAGATCGAGTCCACGCAAGAATTACTTATGGTTTAGGGTTTAGAGTTAGACGAACAGTGAAAAGATCTACTTTGAAAAGATGTTAAGATGCTGTGAAGTGCTACAGCTAGAGAAGAGGCAAAGGGGTTTTGTCCACTACATGCAGTATCATGTAGACGTGGGTCTGTAGATTTCTTGTACCCACAAATATAGGTATTGACCAATAAAGACGAGATTATAACCCGGTGGTTCTGATCTCCGTGCACCTCTAGACCGAGGTGTGCGGGGATTGGACATGACTAGAGAATGTGAGGTAAAGAGAGAGAGAGAGAGAGAGAGAGAGAGAGAGAGAGAGAGAGAGAGAGAGAGAGAGAGAGAGAGAGATAAGACGAAGAATGCCAATAGAATATTAAATTTATTGTCCAGGTTATAAGATTTTTATCCTCATTATGAGTAGTGACAAGGATGTGGAACCGTCCAACCAAAACACCTATCTCTCAACGAGGGTCTGATGTCCTTGTAATCAATGCAAGCATGCTGTGCGACGGACAAGACGCGTTTCTTTGCAACACGTTCGCGAATTTGGCGAGTTCGATCCATCTATTATAGATCGAGTTGTTGCCAATTATATCTCGTCGGACTCTGACGCTGGCCAACAAGCAGTAATCTTGCAACCCAATAGACGTGTTCGCAGGCGCTTTGGTCAAGCAGCATATGTGAGGCCACAAGATGTAGCCTTTGACAGCTCGAGGGATGATCATGCAGAGCACATTCCCAACGAGGCAATGTTTGAGCCCGAGATTGATGAAATGATCGAGACGATCATGGATTCAGAAAGGCTTATCTATGATGATATGAAAAGTGAAGCCGATACGCCATTGTATAATGGAGCACGTATGTCTAGATTGAAAGCACTCCTGGTTCTTCTCAACATGCAGGCAAAGTTTGGATGGAGTGACACTAGCATCACAGCGCTTTTCAGGTGATCTATTACAATTAGTTTAGGCACGAATCGAGTGGAGACGGGGAGGACGACCACCGATGCACTATCCGACGGTTCTGGAGAGCCTACCAACCTTCATGAGCTTAAGATGGTTGCACAACCAATTGAAAAGCGCACAACAATGCGGTGACGAAGTGACTGAGGAAGAGTGGGAGTACTCTCGGGGTTGCGCGACCAAGGTAAGTTTGCAATGTACGACTAGCTAGTGACTTTATTTCTAAACGTTTGAACGGCCACTCATAATCTTTGTTCGTTGTAGTATAAGTCATACACAGCAGCATGGTGTAAAGGTCGACATTTTAGGGTGGAACGAATCGACAAAAAGCGTTTTACTCAAGATTGTGGAATCATGGCAAAATTTGAACAGTCTAGTTGACGACGTTCCTCTGATGCAGATGCTGTGGTGGCAGAACTCACTTACTTCGGCACGCTGCAAGAGATTTTGAGGATCGATTAGAGAGGATTTTTTGTCGACTTGTTCGACGTGCAATGGTTCAAGATAATCATGGAGGGTCGCAACGCTACTGTGCGTAGAGGAGAGTTTGGTTTTCTTGAGGTGGATTCTACTAAGAAATGGACTGACCTAAGAGACACTTTCGTACTACCCGAGCATTGTGAACAAGTAAGTATGTAAATAGTTAACATCCCCCTTTTACAAGTTATGTGCTTGAAAGCTCTCATGTAAGTCATGTGGCTCTGGCAGGTAATATTTCATCCTACAAAGTCTACATGAAACTGGTGGTACGTCATAGAGGTAGCCCCTCGTAGTGCAAGGATGTATGAAGGCTACCATGTCCCAATCACAACGGCATCAATGGAGGAGATCAGAGAAGATGCTCAATCAAAAGCCGCTGCGGTGGTGCCAGACGAGCATCAAGATGCTACTACTCTATATGGGGTGCATGTAGAGGAGCTACAAAATGAAACAGAGGATATGTGTTTAAACGGAGAGCTCTATATAGATATAGGAAGTTATGCTGAGTTATGCGAGGATGAGAGAGAGATCTCTTAAAGCCACAAATATTGTATTTGAACAATTTTGCTCCGTGTTGTAAAAGCTTTGGCTTTCTAAGTACCTTCCATGGTGTATAACGCTCTTTTCTACTCGCCTCACATCTTTTGATTGAAAATTCTGAGTTTTCGACTTGCCTCTTCTATCACTCAATTCATTGCGTCATTGTATTTATATGCGTCATTACGTCATTGTATTTAATGGTCTTTGCGTCATTGTCTACTCTATTCATTCAATATTAAGTTTAAATATTCGTGTGTTTAATACAGGTATGGATGATGAGGAGTTTCTTTCTTCTTTGTCACCGCAGCAGAGACAGTGATACGTGGAGCGTCATCGCTCTGGCGTATCATCGCGTGTTCCTACTCCATCCGCATCTCCCTCTCTTTCGGAGCATTCGGCGCGCTCCGAAGCTTCGGCGTCGACGAGACGAGCTTCACACTCGTCTAGACACCGGCGCTCTAGTGGTGGCGGTGGCGGTTGTTGTGGGGATTCCGCCACCGATGCCTCCACACCGCCTCGTGTTCGACGAGGCTCTTTACCCTCTCCTTCTTTGCGCGCCCCCACACCAGCCACAACATCGCCATCTACGCCAGGTTTTGCACGGCTGACTGTTCCTAGCAGCTACACACCTCTACCTACTCCCCTAGGAGCCACCCCACTCGACACTCCTCGCTTCGGGGCCCAGATGCCGGTGGAGATACCTAACATTCGTACCCCCATCGACACGCCCCTAGAGACCCCTGCCGGGACACCCAGGTTCACGCATCACCGGCCAGAGGGCTTGCCTTACTTCGTCGACTTCAGCGGCGGCATCATCATGGATGATGACGGCAAGAAGGTGATCTCGCGCATGCGTGGTCTTTGCTCTCAGTTGTTTAGACACTACATACTAAACAAATGGAGTGAAGTACCAAGTGATTTAAAAAACAGAGTCATCAGCATACTTAATGATGAGTTTCCCGTTCCAACACGAGATCAACGCTTCAATGAAGACCTGATGAAGATTCGAATGCGCGAATACTGCAAACACAAGCATTCCGAAGTGCAAAAAGCAATCAAGCATGGGTGGAACAGGCAAGATTGGCTGGCCAAAGAAGATTGGAAGAATGCGAAGAAAGCAGCGCGCGAGAATCCCGACAAGTGGAAGCAACAAAAGGATGCAGCCAGAGCGCGAGTAGAGGCAGGGAGCTCGCACCAGTTGGCGAGCGGTGGATGGGCATCATTTGAGGCCGATTTTGTAAGTGTTTTCGCATTGCTCTTTATGTTCGATAGTTTAGGGTTTATGAGTTTTTTAATTCTAACATAATGAAATCTTTGTATGTTTTGACAGTGGTCGATGACAGGACGTGATCCCACACCGTACGAGCGCGAGTACGCAGGCAGGAAGGGCTTAAACGCCCTGATGGACATTCTCAGTTCTCGCGGCGACATGGTTAGTATTAGGGTTTACTCTTTTCTATTTTTTGTATTGTTTTATAAATGTCGTTATATGTTTATACTTACTGAAAGCTGTCTTATTGTCTTTTTTTGCAGAATCCGACAGATACGCCGCTTGGACGCGATGAGACGTCTGACTAGACGACGTCAGTTTAGAGCATTAGTTTAGGGTTTCTCATAGCTTATGTATCATGAGACGGATTTTATACGTCTTTTTGAACCATGTATATTATTACATTTGTCACCGCGGTTCATTTTGCCAATCAATTCTTTATGCCTATGATGCTGTACAATTGTCATTATTACTTACATTTGTCAATGAATTCATTTTGCCTATGATGTGTACAATTGTCAATTTTACGCTTGTCAATTTTGCAAACAATGCGTCTTGTGGGTGACTATTTTGGGTCTATTATCTACCCTTGCACTTTTTTTAAAAAGTGAATCAAGTACAATATGGTTGATGGGTGGTAGGGCATTCAATGCCCTGTCACCAAAAAAAATTATTCTCGAGCGTCGCCATAACCGTCGCTATTTATGGCTCTGTAGCGTCGCTATGAGCGTCGCTATAGACTTCTGTGTAAACGTCGCTATGAGCGTCTCTATATAGCGACGCTTATAGCGACGAATATAGCGACGCTCTCGTAGCGACGCTATTAGCGACGCTCTCGTAGCGACGCTATTAGCGACGTCGGGGGTTATAAAAACCCAGTGTATTTCCGTCGCTAACAGCGTCACAAGAGCACACAACCTCTGGTAGTGCTCCTTTCAAAATGGTTTCATCACATTGAGAGTGGTCGATCCTTTGAAGTTAATACTTTTGAAGAGAACTAGATACTTTTTCTTGAGAGACAAATTGACAGAGTCATAGTTATAGTGGAAAATCTAAGTAAAATGGAGTTTTCATTTCAAAGAATTTAGCAGGTGCTTATACAAGAAAGTTAAATTGATTGAGAGATTAGCATGTCTATCTGCCATAGAAATTCCTAACCTTGTGGGAGCAGATTGTTCTCTTTTGGATTTGTGAACATAGCTGGTGACATGCATGAGGTCTTAGACAATATTTTAAGGGAGGAGTCCAAGACAAAAGTGAAGCGGCAAGGTATTAATTACAAGGGTGGCAAGCTCCAGTTTCCTAATTACCAAAAGTTTTTGTCTCGCTTAAGTTCCCTGGCAACGTATGTAGTATTGGCTTCTAAGCTGCCTCTTAATTCTTCATGACCTCCTAATTGAAAATTTAAGGATAAAATAAACCTTGAAGTGGTATCTTACATGGATCTCCATCCAAAAGGCTTCTTGATCTAATCATTTTGCTTCTAGAACCACTTTTCATGAGGACAATTTCTTGCCTAACAAGTCTAGCGTGATCATTAAATAGAAGTGATCCAACACAGAGCCAAATGCAAGTTCTTTTGCAAAGGAAAGGCCCAAGTCTTAGGTGCATTTTCCTATTGGATGGAGAGGTAAATTCATGAAGCAACAATTTCTTATAATCTCCTATGCTCTGAGTGTCCTCACTCCTCAAAACACCCAAGGTCCTAGGATATCCACGCGAATATCGGAAGAATCTTTTAGACTAGTACATACTGGTAAACGTTTAAAAAAAATCATATGTGAGAAGATTCTGTAGAATCTCTACCTCCCTACTCTTAATGCCTCGTCGCCATTCACCATACTCCATCCCCCCTTTGCTCTGCCATGTTTACCTTCTCCCCCCAAAGAAAAAATGTGCGTTCCCTCGTGCCCTGCATCTTACCCTGCTCTCTCCCATTGCCTATGAGACGCTCCACCTCCTCTTGGTGCCTACATCAGATGAGAGCAAGAAGCTGCGATGACTGTTTCCATTCTGCATTCTACACCAATTGTCCCAATTAGAGAGAGAGAGAGAGAGAGAGAGAGAGAGAGAGAGAGAGAGGTGCTCTGTGCTCATACCTTCCAGCTCCAGTGAAGACCCCCAGTTTGGCTTTTTTTCTGCCCGCGTCTACCAAGATTCGCCACGATTTTCTTTTTCAAAAATCGTAGGCACATACTGGTGATTTAAAACTTCAAAATTACGTCGAATCCTTTGCAGTAGCACGTAAAAAAGAGAAACCATCACCAGAGCAGAGTTGTTTCTTCTACAGGCCAACGTCTCTTGCTGCAATCCAATGCCCTAATCCCTTCATTCATGAAAAAAAAATCCCTCGCATTGCTTGCCATCACATTGTAGTCGTTGTGCTATCGTCCGCCCTACATCATGGCGCTTTGCTATCGTTTGCCCAAGAGGCACGCAGTTGAATGATCTCCTAATTCAAACTATCGTTTGTGCCGCTTTCTTTGCATGTGGTGCCGGCTAGAACTTCAGCTTCTTGTTGCTCATCATGTGGCTCAATCCACCAAGGCAAGGCCAGTTTCTGGTGCTGTTGCTATCTCAGCCGGCCAGGCACCTGCTCTAGTAGTCCATCTTGCTCGAGGGTGGCCTGTACGTTGTGAGCCGTGCCCACCCAACTTCTCAACCCTGGGATGCTCCTGTAATCAACACGTACGCTTGTCAACTTTCACCACTTCTGCAAGTCGCTGAAGAATTTGCAGCATTTAAACCCTTGGTGTCCCATCCTCTGACTAACAACCTTGGTGGCACACCTCAGCTGCACCATTCATGCGCAGTTGTAGATGTATTTGCTGATGGTGCTTCCCTTAGTTTCTAGAAGCCGGCCATGCAAGAGAGTCAAATTTTGTACTACTTTCCCCCTCTGGAAGCTGATCAGTTCCCATCTAGTTTGCTTGAAGTTAAAAAAAAAAAAAAAAAAAAAAGGACCTTAACCGCATAAAGCTACCTATATATGTTGTATGTTATGTAATTAACCTTCACAACCCCTGACTAATTGATCCTGCTAATTGTAGCTCTGTGTGAAGTCGATGAACATGCCCTTTATATAAGTTATGAACCGTCACCGAAATGGTCAGGTTGCCTAGTGCAGTATTGGCAGCTTCGGCGTTAGAGCCAATGGGGTGCAGCACATCACTGGTTAAGCTGCCCAGCACAGTGTCCGACACAGTACTGGCCAAGCCCAGAACCTTGCCGCCCATCTCCTCGACGCCTAACGTGGTTGAATGCACCACAGAATTGGCCAGACTGTCCACTACTTGTGTGCTGGCAGCTTCAGCGCTAGAGCCGATCGGGTACAACACATTACTGGATACCTTGCCCAGCACAGTACCAAACACGGTGCCGGCCAAGCCCAAAACCTTGCCGCCCATCTCCTCAATGCTGTCTTGGAGTGAGCGACTGGCAACAGTAGGCCTACAATATTTACCGATTCGAGTAGTCCGGCAGTTGCCACTTGTGATTGTGATCATTGGCTGTTTGTTAATGCAAAATTTTCTTGATGGCGGGGCAGTGATTTCTAAACCGTTTATCAGAAATGATCACACATTTTTAGTGCTGAAGATAATCCTGAAAAGACATGCACCGGCCCTGGTTTGCTGCCGCAACCAGTCCGCGCTGGCGCGGACTGGTTGCAACAGCAAACCAGGGCCGGGTAGGTTCATGCAGGTCGTCACCTTTTTGAAAGTTGTTCTAAATGATGAATCTTCTCACTTGAACGTTGCAGGCCGTGCGACGGACGGAGGGAGAGAGAGAGAGAGAGAGAGAGAGAGAGAGAGAGAGAGAGAGAACGAGCGGGTTCTGCTGCAGGCCCTGCCACTCTCAGTGCATGTGGCGGCACCTAGAACATCAGCTTCTTACTGCTCCTCATGTGGCTCAATCCACCAAAGTACCTGCTCCAGTGGTCCAGCTTGCCCGAGCGTGGCTTGTACGTTCTGAGCCGTGCCCACCCAGCCTCTTGACCTTGGGAAGCTCCTGCAAATAACATGCACGCTTATCAACTTTCACCACTTATGCAAGTCCCTGAAGAATTTGCAGCATTTAAACCCTTGGTGCCCAAATCCTCTGCCTAACAACCTAATTGGCGGCACACCTTAGCTGCACCATTCATGTGTAGCTGTAGATGTATTTGTTGCTGATGTCGCCTCCCTTGGATTCGAGAATTCGGCTGTGCAAGAGAGTCAAATTTTGTACGACTTTCCCCCTCTGGAAGCTGATCAGCTCCCATCTGGTATGCTTGAAGTTTTTTCAAAAATAAAAGACCTTACCCGCACGACCCTACCCGGCCCTGGTTTGCTGCTGCAACCAGTCCGCGCCGGACTGGTTGCAGCAGCAAACCAGGGCCGGGTAGGTTCATGCGGGTCGTCACCTTTTTGAAAGTTGTTCTATGAGTGAAATAATAAATCTTCTCAGGTGAATGCTGCAGGCCACACGTGCCACGGTCAGTGGAGAGAGAGAGAGAGAGAGAGAGAGAGAGAGATTCTACGAGCGGGTTCCGAAGAGAATTTTGCCGAGCTACAGGCCGTGCCATTCTTAGTGGAGAGAGAGAGAGAGAGAGAGAGAGAAAGAGATTTTCTACGAGCGGTATCCGGAGAGAATTTTGCCAAGATGTAGGCCGTGCCACCCTCAGTGGAGAGAGAGAGAGAGAGAAAGAGAGAGAGAGAGAGAGTCTCTACGAGCGGGTTCCAGAGAGGATTTTGCCGATCTGCAGGCCATGCCACCCTGAGAGAGAGAGAGAGAGAGAGAGAGAGAGTTTTTGCGAGCGGTCTCGGGTCCTTCCCTTCAAAATCGGTTCAACACCAACAGTAGTAGCTACTATGATGACATTGAGGTGGACATGGATTCTGAGAAGATGCTCAAACCAGGAGACCCAAACACATTCCAAGAGACCATCCAAAAAGCGAAGCCTGTAAGATATTGGTCACCATGCCGAATGCTTCTTGGGTGGCTTGGAGAAACTATGGCAGCTATTCCAGCCTGGACAAGAGGTATCAGTGCATGTTGTCACTCGCGGTAGCTTTGGTCAAGAGATGCTCTCGCTTAAGAAGCCTGATCCTAACAAGCCAAATCCTTTGTAAGGAATTTGAGGGTGGCTGTAGGCCTCGCTCATCATTAAGGTATATCTAAACTTAGGTGCCTTTTAGAACTTGTATATGGTTTCTTAATGATCCCTTAGTAGCTTGACTAGAAATTTCACAATGCAGAGATCAAAGTTGTCATTCTTACGATTTTTCATTTCTTGGATGATTTGAATAGCAAATGTATGAGACATGTCTTACGAGAGAGAGAGAGAGAGAGAGAGAGAGAGAGAGAGAGAGAGAGAGAGAGAGTCGGCTTGGGTGTGGGCCTCACGAGCATGAGCCTCTTCCTCACCCCTCAGTACTTTACTTCCTATAATTAACTCTTTAAAATGTCCATAGTATGAAGATTACTTCTTCACCAAGCCTATCATATGTTGCTCTGGTGATCCTGCCCTCACTGCCATGCAATCCCCCTACTAGGCAGCGTCTTCTTCTACCCCAGCTTGTGACCCTCCTCCATGTGCAGTTGGCATAAACTCCTCCCATTAGTAATGCAGCAAGGCTGCTTGCCGCAACCTCTTGTCCCTGTCTGCTCTGTGGTGCTAGAACATAGGAGCTGGGAGAGGCGAGTGCCGTAGATGCTCACATAGCTAGGAGGAAGGCAACCTTGAAATTGGCTCCAGTCTTGGTTCCATGGGATTAGTCATCATGATGGGATTTGAGTTTGATTGTGGGATTAATTTTCAACAATGGAAAACCCGCTTACACTTTTGCCATTCACTCTAAGTAATAAAGAATGTTTGAAGGGACTTGCTCGAATATTTGGTTGCTTGGAAATACTTGCTCGCCAATTTGTATAACCCAACTAGCCCTGGTGGAGTTTTCTACTTGCATGGTGTAGTCAAACTCTTGTAGTCTAATTAACCACTATGAGATCCTAGATGAGACATCCATGTGTCGCATTACATATGGGAAAACCTCCTCCATTGTCAGGATTACAAAGGGTCTAGGCAGGAGATAGGAGTGGAACTTTGTGGTAGCAAACATTAGTGCCAGAACCATGTGTTCTACTTCGGTAAATCCTTTTTCTGACGGGGTCATGACGCGACTAGAGAAGTAAATAGGGCGCATGAAAGAAGTTTTGGGGTCCTTTTGAATAAGCACTGCTCCGAGTGTATCACTTCCCACACTAGGGTTTACATAAAATGGCTCGTCCCACTTAGGATCAGGTGAAATAGTGGGAAGCTTAGCTAGGATTTGCTTCACCTCAGTAAACTGCTGCTCATTCTCTTCACTCCATGAGAAGACATCCCTCTGGGTGAGTTGTTGTAGGGGAAGGACCACTTGAGATAGCAGGTGAATGAACCTGCTTAAGTATCTTACCTTCTGAAGGAAAGAAATCAGCTCCTTGGCGGTGGTGGGTGACGATAAAGATACCAGGGCCTGAATCTTGCTACGGTCAGTTTCGATTCCTTTTGCTGAAATTACATGACCAAGGAGAGTGACTCTGCTTTCACCAATGTGACACTTGTCCACGTTGAGTTGGCCACCCAAGGTTTGCAGCCTGGTTAAGCCATCATAGAATTTACTTAAATGAAGGGCACATGAGCTATAAATGCAGAAATCATCTATGAAAACCCGTATTGATGTTCCAAAGTAGGGTTGGAAAACAAAAGTCACATAGCGTTGAAACGTGGCCAGGGCGTTAGTGAGGCCAAACGGCATCACTCTGTAGGCAAAACATCCCCAAGGTGTGATGAAGGTTGTCTTCTTCTGATCCGCCTTCGCAATGCTAATCTGGAAGTATCCTGAGTAGCCATCGCATACTGTGTATCGCTTGTGACCTGCCACTTCATTGAGTATTTCGTCCTGGAATGGTCGTCCTGAAATGGGAGGGGAAAGTGGTCCCTCTTTGTGGCTGCATTGAGAGGTTTATAATCCACACAGACTCTCCACTTACCATTTTTTTTGGTGTGACTACTACTGGGGAGACCCATTCTGAGTCTTTGACAGGGTAGATGAAACCTGCTTGTAGCAAACTTCTCATTTCTTTAAGCAATGCCTCTTGTTGGATTACTCCAAGTCTTCTGAGCTTTTGTACTACGGGTTTACTGCCTTCCTTGAGCTTTATGTGGTGTTGTACTACTGTAATTCCTGTGATCTTATCATAGCCATCAATGAACAAAGTAGTGAAGTTACCTAGCATGGAGACGTACTCCTTCCTTTCTTCATTGGTTAACTCATTTGAGAGCATTTTTTGTAGCTTACCTGCATCCTCCAAGGACTGCATACCTGATGATCCCTCTTGGTTTGTTGAGGTTGTTTCAGATTGTCTTAATCTGTTCGGGTCTTTAAGAATGACCCCCATTACTTCGATGCTACTGTCACTTCCGTTGGTGGTGGTCGTCTCTTCCCCTGAGGTAGACGAGTAGTCACTGGTGGACTCATCTTCTGAAGCCTCCAAGATCATGTTGCGCTGCTTTCCAATCCTCATGTCGTAGAATATGGACTTCCCTTTAGCATCCTTCATCTGGATCATCCCCGTGCTCCAGTCTTGTTTAGCTTCCATAGCCATAAGCCAAGGCCTCCTTGAAGAATGATGGGGTAGACCTCTCCTTTGTGTGGCATGACAAAGATGTCTACCTCTACTTCTGTATTGAATGCTTTTACTTTGACCGCATTTACAATGCCTACGCATTTCACTCTTACAGGTGAAAGCATGTTAACTTGTCATGCTTTTTCATGTCCCGGACAATGCTAACTAGCACAATTTTGACATATGCTAACTAGTACAATAACTTGAGCTACATCTCCAAGATCTATGACATATGATATATCAATAGAAAGCACTTGAAACAAGGAATCCAAATATACAACCTCCGACAAATTTTGATATTATTGTTAAAAAAACCTCCTAAAGAGGGGAAAAATGCCCCGCGGTCCTAGTGTGTTCACACACATCACTAGCACATGTATATGGTAACAAATACCCCCTGGAGTGATGCGGTGAACGAGAGCTGGCACATGAGTAAAGGGAAGTGTCATGCCCTGGGGACATGATCAGTCCACAAAGGGGAGTAAGCCCAAAGCTTTGCAAAAAGCTTCGAGCTTCTCACGAGACAATGCCTTTGTGAAAATATCTGCAAGGTTGTCCTGTGTCGGCACATAAACCAAGCTGATCTCTTCTACTGAGAGCCTCTCCTTGACATAGTGGTAATGCACCTCAATGTGCTTTGTGCAAGCATGAAAAATTGGGTTCCTCTCAACTGCCAATGCACTCTGACTGTCAGTCTAGATAGTAATGGCAGTGTCCTATCCAACACCCAAATCAGCCATAAGGCGTCTGAGCCATACACACTCAACCGTAGCTGTGAAGAGTGCCCTGTACTCAGCCTCACAACTAGAAGTGGCCACAATAGGTTGCTTCTTGCTCAACCATGATATACATGAACTGCCAAGAATGAAAGAAAAACCACTTGTGGACACTCGCGTGTCAAAACAACCAGCCTAATCTGAGTCCTAAAAAGCATGTAAGTCCGGCGCCAACGATCCCCCCTTGGGATAAAACAACCCAAGATCTAAAGTGCCACTATGGTAGCAAAAAATCCTCTTGATAGCCTGCCAATGCTTAGACCTTGGGCTATGCATAAATTTGCTGACCTATGAGACTACAAACTGAATATCTGGCCTCGTGTTGCATACATAAATGAGGCATCCAACAACAGCTTGGTAAAGAGTGACATCTGCAGGATCACCAGTATCATGAAGACTGAATTTTAAACCTATTTCCATGGGAGTGGCAATAGGTTTGCAATCCTCAAGTCCAAACTTACATAGTAATGTCTCTATGTAACTTTTCTGACACAAGGCAATACCACCATCACACTGCTTAAACTGTGTACCCAAGCAATGATGCAGCAGCCCCAAATCTTTCATCTTGAAAGTAGCATTCAAATCAACCTTAAATTCAGTAATATGTCTTTCATTTGGTCTAGTGATCAGTAAATCATCTACATAAAGACCCACAATGAGAAGTACATCACCCTCACGCTTTACATACAATGTGCTTTCTGTTGGACTGTTACGAAAGCCTTGTTTGACCAAATGAGTGTCAGCTTTCTCATACCAAGCACGAGGAGATTGCTTCAACCCATACAAAGCCTTCTTACATCTGCACACTTTGTCCTGTTGTCCTTTCTTGAGAAAACTACGAGGCTGCGCTACATAAGCTTCCTCAAATATGTCACCATTCAAGAAAGCAGTAACAATTTTATGATTGATGTACATCCCAACCAAAATGAGCTACCAATGCACATAGAAAATGCACAGTAGTCATACGATAAGTGGGAGCAAAAGTCTCTTCATAATCTATGCCTTTTTGTTGTGCATAACCCTTTGCAACAAGTCGAGCCTTATGGCGATCGATCTCACCATCCGGCTTGCGTTTCAACTTGTAAACTCACTTCGTACCAATGGCCTTTTTGCCAGGAGGCAAATCACATAAAATCCATGTGTCATTTTCTATAAGTGCATCATATTCTGATTGCATGGCAGCCATCCAATTTTTTGAATTATGTGCTTCATCAAAAGATAGAGGTTCCTCAACATCATGTAAGCTAGACATAGCCAAAGCATAACAATCTGATGCATAAGATGCAGGGCCAGAGCCTGTTGAACAAGTACAACTAGGAAAAGGTGCATCCAATTTACTGTCACGCAATGTATGCACTAGCCATTTTTCCATACCTCTAGCCTACTCATTTTTAGCCCTTTTCTCATCAAGTACATCAAGTAAATCTGCATCAATAATAGGCTAATCTGTAACATTTTCGAAAACCCCCATAGGCTATACATTTCCCTTATTGGAATTTACATTCGAACTTCCACCGCTGAAAAGAGGCAACAAAGTGTCATAAATGTCCTGTGGGCTTACAAGATTGTCTCTAGTACATGACAGCAAGGGCTGAAAAGAATGTTTCACAAACACTACATCCTGTTAAACCAAAATACACTTTATTTGCGGATGATACAGCCTGTAACCCTTTCTTTCAACACTATAACCAAAAAAAATACATTTGACAGCCTTATCATCCAATTTTCTACGTTGTGTTTGTGGCACCAAAGCATATGCCAAACAGCCAAAAACACGCATGTTCTCAATAGAAGGCTTTCTATCATGCCATGCTTCATATGGACTAATAGACTGCAAAGCTTTTGTAGGACACCTGTTAAGTACATAAGTGGCACACATGATGGCCTCTGGGGGTTATACCAATTGGCGAGTGGGTATTTTCGAGCAATGAAATGATCGAGCAAGTCCCTTCAGACATTCTTTATTACTAAGAGCAAATTGCAGCTGAAGTACAAGAGGTTTTTTCATTGTTGCAAACTAACCCCACAACCAAACTCAAATCCCATGATGACTAATCCCATGGAACCGAACTTGGAGCCAATTTCAATCATGGAACAAAAAAAATGCCCCCAGCTTGTCGCAAGTATCACGACACCATTCCACATTGGTGCTTGCGACAAGCCAAGGGCACCTAGCATATATTGTTCTAGCACTTTCCACATATATTATCCACTTGGAATACATTTCTATCTATAGTCTTCGAAATTCTTCGAAGTGCACTTTTTCAACCTATCAAGCATGACTCCCAAGTGCATACCATGTAATGTTCTATAGTGGGTTGTACCATTAACGTAGGCCTCTAGCATTCATTCTCCTATAGGTATCCATTTATCGAAGTGTGAAATGGTGTCTTAGAGTAATAAGTGATCAATGCCAACCAAGGGCCTAAGTAGTGTTAAAAAAAACTCAGAGTTCAGTGTATTTTAACCGACTGAAATTGTAAAATCCTAGCTGTTAGAATTTGAGCTTGCCTTTAAAAAACCAAGAAATTTACACATTTTAATGTACTAATCGGCAAAAGCTTCAAATTTTGACCAAAAATTGGGAGATTTTCAAGTTTGCCCTATCTTTCACTAGTTTGAAAAAATGTATTTTTCTAGCCCTGCGCCGCCTAAGCATTAATGAGCAAAACATAAACATTGATCAATTAGTAGTTGAGAGTACCTAGCATTCGAGAGCTTTTCTTGTCGTTTGTGGACAAGCTAGATTAAAGAAGTTTATAAACGATATGATTTCTTGAGCTTGAAGACCAAAGTAATCTGGCCGAATTCACAACAGGTGGCGACGGCGCATGTCATAAAGATAATCTATCCTAATGGCTCAAACTCACACACTCCTGACATATGATTAATGCCGGATTGCCACAACAACTCGAGCAATCATATAAGTTGCTACAAAATTGTAGCCGTGAAAATAAAAAACTTGCATGTCGTCTCGCATAATTCAAGACTTTGATGCATGGTGCTACAATCCCTTGGCTTTATGCGCTCCCTCCTTGTCCGCCCCCCACCTCACCCAATACTACTTGTCTGCATCGATTGGCCTTCTCCTTCACACTTAATGGTACTAAACCGCTAGTATCCTATTCAATTCTTTAATTTTTATATCTAAAATCATTGGCCCCTCGTTCGATGCTTTTAGTTTTTTATTGAAATCATTGGCCCCTCCTTACGTAATGGGTCTACATAAAACAACACACACATTTATTAAGGTAACAACAGAGCAATTGTATTCCACAAAGAAACGAAAGCTAAGTGAACTAACACCTTTGAGGAATCAACTACGATTGGCAAGTTCAAGAGATATTCCCTTGATGTTGCTATTTCCACCTCTTAACATAGAAGTTTATTGTTACTCTTCTCCATAATATGAGAACAAATCTCTCTCTCTCTCTCTCTCTCTCTCTCTCTCTCTCTCTCTCTCTCTCTCTCTCTCTCTCTCTCTCTCTCTCTCTCTCTCTCTCTCTCTCTCTCTCTCTCTCTCTCTATTGGCCTTTGGTGACCTTCACTCCCCATGTAGCTCTTAGCCTCCTCCTCTTTGGCCTTAATGAAAAACCTCCAACGTGGCTTCGAAAGCCTTCTACCGTCCCGTCTGAATCCGGCCTAAGCAAGCTATCAAGAGTCGCCTCTCCCGCTCTGACTGCCAGGTACAATAGCTGGCACCCATGAAGGCCCCCCACTTATGCCACTCCTCCAGCTTGCAAGGCTTTGCCGCTTGCTTCATTCCCCAAGAGGCTGCCAACAATTGGATGGGGTGGGAACCTCCTTAAAGACCAGAGCATGCGCTCCTCAGCAGCCGCCAAAGAAGAAGAGTCATGGATGGCCGAGGCCACCAAGGAGGCGTGCCACGACTAGTGAGAAAGAAAGAGGGAGGGCATCCGTTTGGCAAGCGCGTGCACGATGTACGTCTCAAGAGCCTATGATCTAGATTGCACCTTTGAGATCTACGTCCAGCGTGAAGCTGAAAGTGCCGATATCTCTCACCAAAATGAAGGCTTGCTGTTGAAAACCACAGAACCATCTCTCTCTCTCTCTCTCTCTCTCTCTCTCTCTCTCTCTCTCTCTCTCTCTCTCTCTCTCTCTCTCTCTCTATTAGATGGTTCCAAGAACATTGTTATTCGTGGAATTCCCGAAGAGAAGTTAGAGACACCTCCTTCTCTTGCCATTGTTATTGAAGATTTCTTCAAAACCCACTTTGGCATGTCCGGAGTTATGGTCTATGGAGCACATAGAGTGGGGAAGCAAGGAGCTCCTCGCTCGGGAGAACGGCCAATTGTATGCACCATGCCGGATGAGACCAAGCGAAAGATTATCCTTGATAATAGTTGGATCTATTTGAGGAATACAAAATGTTTTGTATGTGAAGATCGCACTATTAAGCAACAAAATATGCGTCGCAAGGCATATGAGGAAAAGAATAATAAAAACAAGGATATCTCTCATGAAGAAAATGTGCCCAAGGAGGAGGCAAGTCTCTCAAGCAAATAGGGATGCGTGACCTATGAGACCGAGTTACAATTGAAAATATGCTTTTGGAATTGTAATGGATACCCATGGAATGCGGGGGTTGGCATTGATGAACTAACAAGCAAAGCCGATGTTGTACTTCTTGTTGAAACTTGGGAGCATGATACACAAAGGATTAACGGCTTGGAGGATTACAATGTACATTCATTGATGTGGTCAAAGAATCTCAAGCAACGAAGAGGACAAGGAGGGTTAGCATGTATGGTTAAGAAAGGATTGGATGATTTTGTATCAATTGTGAAAGATGACAAGTACAAACGTTATGTATGGCTGAAAATTATGACACCAAAAAGAGCACCCATTTTTGTAGCCGGTTGCTACATTCCTCATCATGATTCTCCCTTTTATGCTTGCATGGATAGAGATCAACCATTTTCTGATTTGGAAGAGGACATTGCTTATTTCAAAGGTGAAGGTGATGTTATTGTATTTGGGGATATGAATGCTCGCACAAAAACATTGCAACATGATACTCAACAATTTGATATGCCATACATTTCAAGGGAGTTGGAGGAAGTTCACTTGTATGATCGTACTTCAATGGATGAGAAAGAGCCGGATCACTATGGAAAGTTACTTTTACACATGTGTAATAGCACGGGTATGCTCATTGCCAATGGTGTATCTTTGTGGAGTGGAACCAATGGATTTACATGTAGAAGACATAATGGGGATAGTGTGATTGACTATATGCTACTCTCTGAAGCCATCATGTATCGCATAAAGAGTTTTATGTTTGGTCAATGGACCCCGGAATCCGACCATCGCACCTTATGTATTGACCTTTCATGTGGAGAAGCAACTAAGCATGATAATCTCAGCCAAAGGAAAGAGAAGTTATCACTATGTATGGATTTCAAACGGGCACCAATGTACATTGAAATGGTTGAGCAAAAATTATGGATGACAAAGCTTCAATGTGATGCACCATTGGAAACTAAATGGGGAGCTTTCAAGAAAGCTATTTGTTCTTGTGCGGAAGAATGCTTTGCCATAAAGCATCTCCATGGTATCAACAAAGATAGATCACGCAAAAGGTGGTTTGATAAAGAATGTCAAGATGCTCGAAAGTCCTTGATAAAGCTTGATGCAACTATGGACAAAGACAACTATCAAAGTCATTTGCATACATACAAGGCATTGATTCAAAAGAAGAGAAGAAGATGGGAAGTAAAGCAACAAGAATTTCAAGTCCAAGAAAAGGCACATGCATGTGGAAGATTTTGGAGAAACTTGAGAGGCAAGCGGGTTGAGAATTTTGGTAACTTGAGTCTAGTGGATATGTACACACATTGTAGGCAATTATATGAGCAAGAAAATACTGAAAAAATGCCATTTTATGGTTCACTCCCATGTATGCCGTCTTTTTTTACTATTGAGGATGTATGCGGTGGGCTTGAAAAGTTGGCCACTCGCAAAGCGGGAGATCTTCAAGGTATCAAGCCGGAGATGATCAAATGGACGGGAGATTTTACCCATGAGTGGATGTGTGATATGTTCAACCTTGCACTTCAACATGGTATGCCTTATGATTGGAGTACTAATTGGGTTAAGCCTTTGCATAAAGGAGGGGATGTAAAGAATGTAAGCAACTACCGGACTATAATGATTGGGTCTCTTATGGCAAAGTTATTTGGGTGCATAATGGAGATAAAATTGAGTGATTGGGCTGAAGAGAATGACAAGCGTGCAAAGGGACAAGCGGGTTTTCGTCGATGCCATAGCACCATTGATCATCTTGTCACTCTTCGTGTTCTCATGGAGGAAAGTCGGTTGAAAGGCAAGCGATTGTATTGTTGTTTTGTGGACTTTAAGAAAGCCTTTGATATGATTCCACGTAACAATTTGTGGAGAAGGATGGAAGAACTCCAAGTGCCAAGTGAGTTTATGCTTGCGGTTTCTCGAATCTATGAGAAGGTGATTTGTCAATTGCGCATGGGAAGAGAAATTTCAGAAATTTTTGTAAGCACTATTGGGGTTAAACAAGGATGTCCATTGTCACCAACTCTCTTTGGTCTATGCATCGATCAATTGGAACAAATGGTACTTGACTTTATGCAAGAAGAAGGCATTGAAGAGGTCACTATTTGCAATGTGGTAATCATGCTTTTGTTGTATGCGGATGATGTAGTGCTTCTAGCACACACTTTAGAAGATGCACAAAAGCTTATGGTCGTCCTTGAGAACTTTTGCTTGCATAGTGGGCTGATTGTAAATGAATCCAAAACAAAGGTTATGCTTGTGAAAACCAACCATAAGGAGAAGCCATGCATTGTGTACAACAACGAGACACTTGAAGTTGTTGAGAGCTTTAAGTACCTTGGCCTTGAGGTTCCATCCAATCACAAGTGGCATGAATGTGCTATGCGTCGTTTGGAAGCGGGAAAGAGAGCATATTATGCATTTGAGAACATGTGTAATGCGGGAAACATCAAGTGTTGGGTTCTCAAGAAGTATCTTTTTGATGCATTGGTGACACCGGTTCTTCTTTATGGAGTTGAAGTGTGGGGTGGGAGCATCTCAAAGTCTACTTGGAAAGAGTTTGAGAATGTCCAAAAACGTTTTCTTACAAACTTTCTCCAAGTTAAGACACAAACACCATATATGCTCCTACTTCTTGAGTCGGGATCTCTTCCAATTGAGGTTATGGGCATGGAAAGGGTTGTGGAGTACATGATAAAGATGCGTCAAAACCCCTCACATCGACTTCCTACAATTGCATGGGAAGCAAGCAAAAAAGTTCAAAAGACACATAAAAGCAAGATCTTGAGCACGGGATGGATGCAAGACATAAAGAAGTGGTTTGGGAGATGGGATGCATTACACTTGCTACATGATGCTTCAATTGACTCTCAAGTGAATGAAGCTTTTCTACAACGCCAATGTATTACGGCTTGGGAGAAATCCGGTGGGTCACGCTTCATACATTACACCACCTATATTGCCCCCAACTACAAAACCATGTTCTTCGCTGAGAGAGGAAACCGTACTCACACTTACATGCTTGAGCCTATTCCCTTGTCCGCGATACGCACTATCGCAGCAATTCGGCTTAGCTCCCATTTCCTTCGATGCGAGATAGGGCGTTGGGGCAATGGAGAAGAGTCAAATCGATTGTGCACATTATGCTCACTGCAAGTTCGAGAGTCTGAGTACCACACACTACTAGAGTGCTCATCTTTTGATCACATCCGAACTTGCTTCTCTCACATTTTCAGCCATAACTTAGACCTACACACTTTCCTCTCCCAGCCAAAGTGTGGGCTCTCCATTGCGACTCTCATCACTACAATTTTGGAGCATCGAGAGTCACTCATCAGCCATACACATACTACATCACATGTAACTTTGGTCCCATAGGTCATATTTGACCTCCGAGGACGATAATAAAATCTATCTATCTATCTATCTCTCTCTCTCTCTCTCTCTCTTCTAACAGACAAGATTATCATAAACAACCAAGAAGTTCCAGCCTATTGCAGAAAATAGCCAGAGCGAAAACCACAGAACCATCTCTCTCTCTCTCTCTCTCTCTCTCTCTCTCTCTCTCTCTCTCTCTCTCTCTCTCTCTCTCTCTCTCTCTCTCTCTCTCTCTCTCTCTCTCTCTCTCTCTCTCTCTCTCTCTCTCTCTCTCTCTCTTCTAACAGACAAGATTATCATAAACAACAAGAAGTTCCAGCCTATTGCAGAAAATAGCCAGAGCGAAAACCACAGAACCATCTCTCTCTCTCTCTCTCTCTCTCTCTCTCTCTCTCTCTCTCTCTCTCTCTCTCTCTCTCTCTCTCTCTCTCTCTCTCTCTCTCTCTCTCTCTCTCTCTCTCTCTCTCTCTCTCTCTCTCTCTCTCTCTCTCTCTCTCTCTCTCTCTCTCTCTCTCTCTCTCTCTCTCTCTCTCTCTCTCTCTTCTCTAACAGACAGGATTATCATAAACAACCAAGAAGTTCCAGCCTATTGCAGAAAATAGCCAGAGCGAAAGAGACAAAAGTAGAGAAGAAAAGAACCATAAATGAGAAGGCTCTTCTGGCTGATGTGAGGGAGTTTATGCCAAGCCCATAATTTTGACTCTCAGCAAATCCAGCTACCTCCACACTCTTGGAGTTAAAATAAGGCTACCATGCACCGCATATGCCGGGGTATCGCCAATCTTCTAGTAAGTTTCGAAATTATGAACCTGCTGCAATGGGGTATGATGCCTCCCCTTTGGACTCCTCATATACGTAGCCACATGACCGGCACTCCCGCTTACCCGTGTTTATCACTGCAAACTTTTCAGCCGCTCTTCTGGCTCAACAGACTGAGGATCACGCTCGGCATATGTTTGTGCAGAATCTCTCTCCACATCTACCGACATGCAACGAGGTGTGCGGCCTCGGACATCTTTGAAACTTTGGGAGAGAGAAGGCCCCGACGCGCTAGAGAGAGAGAGAGAGAGAGAGAGAGAGAGAGAGAGAGAGAGAGAGAGATGTGTGTATGCATTGAAGTCTAGCAATGTCGTTTGCAAGTCTGCTAGTGGAATGCTGTGTGGTTCAGATGCGCTTCATATATCCATTCAGTCTCCACTGGAAGTGTGGAAGGTCTGCGCTTGGAGTCTAGCCTATAACCTCACTCCTTTGCACTTGCAACGGTAGCTCTAGTGTCGCCATAGACACCCCCTCCTCCCGAACACGAGCCACTTATGCAGCGCTCTCTCTCTCTCTCTCTCTCTCTCTCTCTCTCTCTCTCTCTCTCTCTCTCTCTCTCTCTCTCTCTCTCTCTCTCTCTCTCACACACACACACACACACACACTGGCTGAAGGCGAGCAGATGGTGTGGTGGGGACGGAGGTTAAGCATCCTGAGAAGGGGGGGTGTAGCGCCTGCAGGGGCTCTCCCCGCAGAGTTTTTTTTCGATGACTACAACCGCACCGGACCGGAGGAGGTGAGCTCGGCTGGGGAAACTTCCTGAAGGGTTTGGATCGAGCCGCGAACGGAGATAGTTATCAGCAAGCTCGGAGACTTTGTCTTCCTGCACAGGCACCGCACGCTTCTTGGTTTGCTACTGTAACCATTCCGCGCCGGCGCGGACTGGTTGCAGTAGAAAACCAGTGAAAGGGAAAATTACCAAAACACCCCTTTAAGTTGCTCTCAAATTTCAAAAGTTCCCAAAGTCCTGTTGTGTACACGGGAATAAGACCAAACAGAGTGTGCTTCCTCTATGAGAGTGCACCTCCTTATATTATGGAAGAGAGTTGGTTACAACCATAACGTGTCCGACCACACTAGGTGGCCTGACTCTACCTACACGACCACACACCACACCTCCCCCCTTAGGGAGAAAAAGATGGACATCTTTTTACAAGATTGAATTGAGAAGGGACTCCACATGACTGAAGTGACTGCATCATGAACTCCACCGCCTCATCCGGGGGGAGTGAGCTTACAATGACTTAGGGGCTAGAAATTGAACTTGGGGGCTAAACTCGACATCATGCCGATCATCATCAAAGCATGGCACTACAAGAGGCTATTCATATTAGCGACGCTCACACAGCGACGCTCAAAAAAAAAATCCCGGCGTCTCTATGAGCGTCGCAAATTTACTTGTAAATTTGCGACGCTCATAGCGACGTCGACTATGCTAAAAAAATAACAGAGAGCGCCCAAAAACTCAGATCTCAGATCTGAGTTTTTCGGCGCCCTCAAGCAAGGAGCAGATAACGCTCTCTCTCTCTCTCTCTCTCTCTCTCTCTCTCTCTCTCTCTCTCTCTCTCTCTCTCTTCTCCACACACACACACACACACACACGAGGAGAGGAAGGAGAGCCAGGTATGCTCCTTCCCTCTCCTCACTCTCATGTTCCCTTCCCCTCTTTCTCTCTCCCTCTCTCTCTCTCTCTCTCTCACACACACACACACACATAGTGTTTTTGAGAGAGAGAGAGAGTACAAACATAAACAAAAACGCACACACACATACATAAACAAAGAATGCACACACACATTGAAAGAGGAAAAGAGAGAGAGAGCATGCATAAACAAAAAACGCACACATTGAGAGAGGAAAAGAGAGAGAGAACATGCATAAACAAAAAACGCACACATTGAGAGAGGAAACGAGAGAGAAAACATGCATAAACAAAAAAACGCACACACATTGAGAGAGAAAGAGAGAGAAACTAATTTAACGTTGTAGGAAACTAATTAAAATTAAAAGACCTAAAGATCTAGCCGACGAGGAGTTGAACTCAAGACCTATTATTCAAGAGGGAAATGGCATAACCAATCTATCATACTTGGCATGGGTGATAGAAAGGTTATACCATTTATCTCTTTTTATTGGCACACATGTCCACACACGCGCACACACACAAGAAGAAGAGAGTTATAACGTCGTAGGAAACTATCCTAAAAGACGTTAAAGATTAGGTTAGATGTAGACTTACGTTTATTAGATTTAGGTTTATTTAAGTTAAATTAGATTAGATTTAGGTTTATTTTTAAATAGATTTACGTTTATTTACGCTAGATTTAGATTTACGTTATATTAGATTAGATTTAGGTCTCCATAGACTGCGATGCCTGCATGAAGCGGGTGAACAAAGCCCTCAATGGAATATAGGGTATTGCTGCCTTCACTCATGGTGGGCTGCGTCGATCCAAAAGTACTGGTGAAATGTCTTCAGAAGATAGGGAAGAAGGTGGATCTTCAGGGCGGCAAGAGTCACTACATCCCCGACACAATGACCATCTAGACAACCTCTAGTCATTCAACGGCAACTTCAAAGTTAGTAACAAGAGTAAGAACGGTCTAAAGGGCCAATTGCTGTCGTCAGATGTGGATGGAGATGAGGCAGCGTCACCGCCGGAAGTTAACTCTCACATCTTTAGTGATGAGAATGCCAACTCTTGCCGAGTTATGTGAAAAATTATGTGTTAAATCAGTTTTAAGGTTCTTATAATCCCTGTTAGTTTAGTTCTTTGTTTTTAATATAACATAATTTACGTTAGATTTAGATTTATGTTATATTAGATTAGACTTAGGTTTATTTAGGTTTACACACACACACACACACACACAAGAAGAAGAGAGTTTTAACGTCGTAGGAAACTATCCCAAAAGACGTTAAAGATTAGGTTAGATGTAGACTTACGTTAAATTAGATTTAGGTTTATTTTTAGTTAGATTTACGTTTATTTAGATTTACGCTTATTTACGTTAGATCGAGTCCACGCAAGAATTACTTATGGTTTAGGGTTTAGAGTTAGACGAACAGTGAAAAGATCTACTGTGAAAAGATGTTAAGATGCTGTGAAGTGCTACAGCTAGAGAAGAGGCAAAGGGGTTTTGTCCACTACATGCAGTATCATGTAGACGTGGGTCTGTAGATTTCTTGTACCCACAAATATAGGTATTGACCAATAAAGACGAGATTATAACCCGGTGGTTCTGATCTCCGTGCACCTCTAGACCGAGGTGTGCAGGGATTGGACATGACTAGAGAATGTGAGGTAAAGAGAGAGAGAGAGAGAGAGAGAGAGAGAGAGAGAGAGAGAGAGAGAGAGATAAGACGAAGAATGCCAATAGAATATTAAATTTGTTGTCCAGGTTATAAGATTTTTATCCTCATTATGAGTAGTGACGAGGATGTGGGACCGTCCAACCGAAACACCTATCTCTCAACGAGGGTCTTATGTCCTTGTAATCAATGCAAGCATGTTGTGCGACGGACAAGACGTGTTTCTTTGTAGCACGTTCGCGAATTTGGCGAGTTCGATCCATCTATTATAGATCGAGTTGTTGCCAATTATAACTCGTCGGACTCTGATGCTGGCCAACAAGCAGCAATCTTGCAACCCAATAGACGTGTTCGCAGGCTCTTTGGTCAAGCAGCATATGTGAGGCCACAAGATGTAGCCTCTGACAGCTCGGGGGATGATCATGCAGAGCACATTCCCAACGAGGCAATGTTTGAGCCCGAGATTGATGAAATGATCGAGACGATCATGGATTCAGAAAGGCTTATCTATGATGATATGAAAAGTGAAGCCGATACGCCATTGTATAATGGAGCACGTATGTCTAGATTGAAAGCACTCCTGGTTCTTCTCAACATGCAGGCAAAGTTTGGATGGAGTGACACTAGCGTCACAACGCTTTTCAGGTGATCTATTACAATTAGTTTACTTTAATAAAACTGTAAATGTATAATGATCTGATAGATTTTTACACGACTGTATCGTATTTTTATGTTGTGTAGATTGCTTAAAGAGCACATACTACCAGCTGACAATGTGATGCCAGATTCCCGAGATGAAGCAAGAAAGATTTTGCGAAACTTGGGGATGGATTACAATTCTATCCACGCTTGTCCTAATGACTGCATTCTTTTCAGAGGGGAATACATAGACATGGAGAAGTGTCCGAAATGTGATTCCGAAAGATATCGAGTAGATCTCCATGGGACAAAAATTCCACAAGAGGTTTTGCGACATTTTCCTCCGCTTCCTCGCATCAAGCATTTCTTCGAATGTAAGTCCATGGCCGCCCTAGCATCATGGCATGAGGAGAATAAATCTTCGGATGGTGTGCTATGAATTTCTGCAGATTGCGCAGCCTGGAAACATATAGATGGAACATGGTCGGATTTTGCCAGGGAAGCTCGAAATTTGAGCTTAGGCCTGGCTATGGATGGCGTAAATCCATTTGGTCAAAGATCAACATCTTACAGTGTATGGCCCGTTGTCATCGTCAACTACAACATTCCCCCGTGGTTGACTACGAAGAAGGGGCACCTATGGCTAAGCTTGATTATGCCAGGGCGATATAAAGTGGGGAATATGGATGTGTATCTTCGTCCACTATTGGAAGAGCTACAACAATTGTGGATTGGCATAGAGGTGGTGGATATGAGCCGACACACAGGACGACGGAATGCTTTGATTAGAGGCATTCTAATGTGGACCATGCATGACTATCCCGGGCTAACAGAATGCTCAGGTGATCTATTGACACTCCTCACTCAGACACTGTAAATCTTGTTTTTTCCCATAGTTGATCTATTATCATGTGTATACATGCAGGGCTTCAAACAAGCGGATACAGAGCATGTGTCACATGTGGACCTAAACTGAATGCACGTAGGGCGCCCTCACTGAAGAAGCAAATCTACGAAGGTCATCAAGCGTATCTTCCAGAGAATCATGTGTTACGCGACAGCTTTTTGGGAAGAGAGCCACCAAGGATGTCTGCACAAGTATGGTTAGAGCAGAAGGAGATGTGCGATGACGGATTGCCTCCAGGGATGAAGACACTATCTCTATGGTACGAGTTACCATACTGGCCCCAACTCATGATCAATCACTTGCTCGATCCAATGCACATATTCAAGAATGTGGGTAATCTACTATGGGACCATCTGACCGGCAAGAAAGATACTTTGGGAGCCAGAGTTGACCTTAGAAATGTGGATCGTATGGAGCAATATTGGCCGCAAACAGCGTCTGATGGATCGATAAAACTCCCTAAAGCACCATGGATTTTCACAGGAGCCCAAGAACGCAAAGTAAAAGAGACCATTCGATCTTTGCGGACCCCCACTTGCGTAATGCACTCGCTCCGAACGTGTTTTACTAAAGAAGGAAAGCTTACCGGTTTGAAGTCACACGATTGGCATAAAATGTGTCAGGTACGTTCATAGTGGAATTTAATATCATTGCATAAAATGTGGACTTTAATACAAAGCTGGTGCAATGGATCTCACAAAAGGAGATCAACGTAGACTCCATACCATTCGCCAAACTAAATGCTACGGAGCTTGTGTGCATGTTTGAGAAACATTTTCCTACTACCATGCTAACCATTCAGGTGCATCTTCTTGTTCACATAGTTGATGAGGTGGAAATAGCTAGCACAGTTCATTCTAGATGGATGTTCTTCTTAGAACGTTTCATGAAAACGCTTAAGGGATATGTGCGTCAAAAGGCACGTCCGGAGGGTAGCATGGCAGAAGGTTGGTTGGTATCAGAGTCCCTAGTGTACATTGGAGAGTGGCTAGACGGATTTGATAAAGCCCGGGACACGCTATGGCGAACCATAGATGATGAGCGCATATCTGGGATTGTTATGTGCAATCTCGGTGTTGAGAAGAAGATGACGGAAGATCTAGAGGCTAAAATCAACCGATTTTGCATGCTTCACAATCCAGTGATGCAAAAGTGGATTTCACAATATGAGGATGCAAAGCAAGAGCGACAAAGGGCACGAATCGAGTGGAGACGGGAAAGACGACCACCGATGCACTATCCGACGGTTCTGGAGAGCCTACCAACCTTCATGAGCTTAAGATGGTTGCACAACCAATTGAAAAGCGCACAACAATGCGGTGACGAAGTGACTGAGGAAGAGTGGGAGTACTCTCGGGGTTGCGCGACCAAGGTAAGTTTGCAATGTACGACTAGCTAGTGACTTTATTTCTAAATGTTTGAACGGCCACTCATAATCTTTGTTTGTTGTAGTATAAGTCATACACAGCAGCATGGTGTAAAGGTCGACATTTTAGGGTGGAACGAATCGACAAAAAGCGTTTTACTCAAGATTGTGGAATCATGGCAAAATTTGAACAGTCTAGTCGACGACGTTCCTTTGATGCAGATCCTGTGGTGGCGGAACTCACTTACTTCGGCACGCTGCAAGAGATTTTGAGGATCGATTACAGAGGATTTTTTGTCGACTTGTTCGACGTGCAATGGTTCAAGATAATCATGGAGGGTCGCAACGCTACTGTGCGTAGAGGAGAGTCTAGTTTTCTTGAGGTGGATTCTACTAAGAAATGGACAGACCTAAGAGACACTTTCGTACTACCCGAGCATTGTGAACAAGTAAGTATGTAAATAGTTAACATCCCCCTTTTACAAGTTATGTGCTTGAAAGCTCTCATGTAAGTTATGTGGCTCTGGCAGGTAATATTTCATCCTACAAAGTCTACATCAAACTGGTGGTACGTCATAGAGGTAGCCCCTCGTAGTGCAAGGACGTATGAAGGCTACCATGTCCCAATCACAACGGCATCAATGGAGGAGATCAGAGAAGATGCTCAATCAAAAGCCGCTGCGGTGGTGCCAGACGAGCATCAAGATGCTACTACTCTATATGGGGTGCATGTAGAGGAGCTACAAAATGAAACAGAGGATATGTGTTTAAACGGAGAGCTCTATATAGATATAGGAAGTTATGCTGAGTTATGCGCGGATGAGAGAGAAATCTCTTAAAGCCACAAATATTGTATTTGAATAGTTTTGCTCCGTGTTGTAAAAGCTCTGGCTCTCTAAGTACCTTCCATGGTGTATAACGCTCTTTTCTACTCGCGCTCACATCTTTTGATTGAAAATTCTAAGTTTTCGACTTGCCTCTTCTATCACTCAATTCATTGCGTCATTGTATTTATATGCGTTATTACGTCATTGTATTTAATGGTCTTTGCGTCATTGTCTACTCTATTCATTCAATATTAAGTTTAAATATTCGTGTGTTTAATGCAAGTATGGATGATGAGGAGTTTCTTTCTTCTTTGTCACCACAGCAGAGATAGTGGTACGTGGAGCGTCATCGCTCTGGCGCATCACCGCGCGTTCGTACTCCATCCGCATCTCCCTCTCTTTCGGAGCATTCGGCACGCTCCGAAGCTTCGGCGTCGACGAGACGAGCTTCACACTCGTCTAGACACCGGCGCTCTAGTGGTGGCGGTGGCGGTTGTTGTGGGGATTCCGCCACCGATGCCTCCACACCGCCTCGTGTTCGACGAGGCTCTTTACCCTCCCCTTCTTTGCCCGCCCCCACACCAGCCACAGCATCGCCATCTACGCCAGGTTTTGTACGGCTGACTGTTCCTAGCAGCTACACACCTCTACCTACTCCGCCAGGAGCCACCCCACTCGACACTCCTCGCTTCGGGGCCCAGACGCCGGTGGAGACACCTGACGTCCGTACCCCCATCGACACGCCGCTAGAGACCCCTGCCGGGACACCCAGGTTCACATGTCACCGGCCAGAGGGCTTGCCTTACTCCATCGACTTCAGCGGCGGCATCATCATGGATGATGACGGCAAGAAGGTGATCTCGCGCATGCGTGGTCTTTGCTCTCAGCTGTTTAGACACTACATACTAAACAAATGGAGTGAAGTACCAAGTGATTTAAAAAACAGAGTCATCAGCATACTTCATGATGAGTTTCCCGTTCCAACACGGGATCAGTGCTTCAATGAAGACCTGATGAAGATTCGAATGCGCGAATACTGCAAACACAAGCGCTCCGAAGTGCAAAAAGCAATCAAGCATGGGTGGAACAGGCCAGATTGGCTGGCCAAAGAAGATTGGAAGAATGCGAAGAAAGCAGCGCGTGAGAATCCCGACAAGTGGAAGCAACAAAAGGATGCAGCCAGAGCGCAAGTAGAGGCAAGGAGCTCGCACCACTTGGGGAGCGGTGGATGGGCATCATTTGAGGCCGATTTTGTAAGTGTTTTCGCATTGCTCTTTATGTTCGATAGTTTAGGGTTTATGAGTTTTTTAATTCTAACATAATGAAATCTTTGTATGTTTTGACAGTGGTCGATGACAGGACGTGATCCCACACCGTACGAGCGCGAGTACGGAGGCAGGAACGGATTAAACGCGCTGATGGACATTCTCAGTTCTCGCGGCGGCATGGTTAGTATTAGGGTTTACTCTTTTCTATTTTTTGTATTGTTTTATAAATGTCGTTATATGTTTATACTTACTGAAAGCTGTCTTATTGTCTTTTTTTGCAGAATCCGACAGATACGCCGCTTGGACGCGATGAGACATCTGACTAAACGACGTCAGTTTAGCCGTAGCTAGATAGCATTAGTTTAGGGTTTCTCATAGCTTATGTATCATGAGACGGATTTTATACGTCTTTTTGAACCATGTATATTATTACATTTGTCACCGCAGTTCATTTTGCGAATCAATTCTTTATGCCTATGATGTTGTACAATTGTCATTATTACATTTGCCAATCAATTCATTTGCCTATGATGTGTACAATTGTCAATTTTACGCTTGTCAATTTTGCAAACAATGCGTCTTGTGGGTGACTATTTTGGGTCTATTATCTACCCTTGCACTTTTTTAAAAAAGTGAATCAAGTACAATATGGTTGATGGGTGGCAGGGCATTCAATGCCCTGTCACCCAAAAAAAATTCTCTCGAGCGTCGCTATTTATGGCTCTGTAGCGTCGCTATGAGCGTCGCTATAGACTTTTGTTTAAACGTCGCTACAACCGTCGCTATATAGCGACGCTCATAGCGACGCATATAGCGACGCCTATAGCGACGGTTATAGCGACGCTCTCGTAGCGACGCTATTAGCGACGGTTTTAGCGACGCCGGGGGTTATAAAAACCCAGTGTATTTCTGTCGCTAACAGCGTCACAAGAGCACACAACCTCTTGTAGTGTGGAACTCGTACATCTCGCTTGTGCAAACATTAGGTCGCTATCCCAATGAAATGGACAAGACGAGGAACTTCTATAGGAGCGACGGTAAAAGATACAAATTTTTTGTGCGACATGCATCATCTCCAAAAGGGGCTTGGTGTGTGATGATAACAAATATAGATTGCGAAATGAGCTGCAGTTGAAAAAACTATCACTAAAAACATAAAGAAAGGATGAACTGTGTGGTTCTGTATGATAACTATGAGAGCATAAAGACTGGGCACCTCTGCAACGTGGTTGCAGTAACTCCCTTTGCTCGGCTCACTTGCAAGATCTCCGACTTGACTAGCTGCATAGGAATCTTGCAGCGTTGAGCCGGCCGATCGAGATATTTTGTTCTAGTTCTGCTATGAAGGACCTTTGATCTACACGGCGGCCTGTGATTAGAGAAGTCTTGCACCCATTGCGAGATCAAATGGAAAAAAAAAGGACTAAAACTCTTTGAAAAGCAAACTCTTGTGCCCTCCACAGTACTCGTAGCAACCCTTTTATGTCAGGAACGATGACATCCTCAAGACACCGCGATGAGGAGGAGTCGACCTTGAGGATTGGAGCAAGAACAACTGAGAGAGAAAGCAGCATAAGAATTAATGCACCCTCAAAAAGAATAGCTAAGGCTCTAGAGGGCAGGAAGAAAACAGTGTTGAGGAGCACGATGCTGAAGCTGAAGGCGTGTATTGCCAGAGAGGACTTGTTGCTACAGCTGAGGAAGAAGCGACAAAGAGAGCCAAAATTTGATGTTCTGCACCACCACCAGGTGTCACCAAAGGTCGTCGTCGACGTCATCAGTTTGCAAGTTTCTTTGCTCGTTTTCTGCCAAGGAAGAGGAGCTGCAGCAGTGAGGAGATTAGTTGTACTAGTTTTTGTTGCTTGACTAGCTCGAGACCCATGCTGAGGTATCTACTTAGTAATTCAAAAAGGCCCAACCCAGAATTTGTTGCAGGCGGTGCCCTATTTGCATGAGCAGTTGTGCTTGTTGGTAGCTGTGAAAACGCCACCATGCCATGCACAAGAGGAGCCTCTGATCTGCATTGATTTCCCAGTCAAAATGTCGATCTTTCTTCAACTGCCAAGCTTGCAACCTGCAACACTTCTGCGTCTTCTCAAATTGCAGCAACAAATGGACCTCAACTCAGCCTTTCTTGGAGTCCATTTGATCTGATCGCCAGCAACAACTTCTGGCTTTTCGGTAGCAAGAGCAAGAGCACTGTACTGAGTTTCAAGAACCGGACTTATCCCATTTCTGAGCTTCAATTCTTGGAATGATCCGAACATCATCTTCAATTGCTGGACACAGTGAGACTGGACGTGATTGCCAGCGAACTGGGAAAGTGAAGAAGAGAGTTGCGAGGAGTGAAGTGGCAACTGATCTGGCAAGAGCGTACTGCAGGATGAACACCAAGAAAAAGGCTCTGCAAGAAAAATTGCAGCAGACACGCTATGTTGAGCTCCACGTAGAGCTTGCTATGGAAGATGAGAGCTTTCAGTGATGAAGCTGACTGATCGAGGAGCTATGTCGGCCTGGCACTGGTTACATAAAATGCAAAACCAAGGATAAGAAGCGTGGGTGACCTGGACCGCTGAAGAAACTTTAGTAGAAGCAAAGAGGCTTGGAGGATGCACTAAAGTGTCTCTGCGTGCATGGCTTCAGCGTTAACACAGGCTGAGAGAGTGGTGCTATCACTCGGAATCGCAGAAGGCTTTGCTACCCTGTATCCCATGAGAAGATCGCCATCTTTGGCTTCCTAAGAAAACCAAGAAAGGGTATTTTAACTAACCCTTGCCCGCCTCCTCCACCAATGTGGTGTACACAGGAATAAGACCAAACTGAGTGTGCCTCCTCTATGAGAGTGCACCTCCTTATATTATGGAAGAGAGTTGGTTACAACCATAACGTGTCCGACCACACTAGGTGGCCGGACTCTACCTGCACGACCACACACCACAGTACCCTCGATCTTTTGTCCTAAATTCCCAAAATGCTCTCTAAAATACGCCCGGTTGTGAGATTAAATTTCTCCAAAGATATAAAAAAATTGAAGCTTTTCATAAGAAGACTGATTGTCTATCAATACAAGATGCTCAAACTAGAATTTGAGTTGGTTATGTAGGCTCTGGAGACGAAATGCTTCATTATTTTTGGAACATAATTGCCCTTTTTGTGAGGTAATTTGTGACAAAGTCCATGCTAAGCACTCAAAAACGTATCTCAATTGTCAAAAAGGAATAAAGACTAGAAAATCTTGAAGAATCCAACCAAAATAGATAGAAGGGTATTTTGGGAATTTCTAAAATTTTAGGGGTATTTTGAGAATTTTCACAAATTAGAGGGGTACTTTGTTAATTCTCCCTTGAAAAAATTCGCATTTGTCAAAATGAGTTGAATTCCAAGCTTCTGTAAATTATTTATTTTTTGTTATTTGTCTCACTTTCACCTACAATTGTTGCGTTTTGCCCATTTGCTGCTTCCTGCCCATAGGATCACGCCCACACAATCTGGCTTTTACTAAATATCAGACTCTCAAGGATATGGGATCCTTGAGAGCATGCCATGTAGCCACGAGGACAAACTACTTAGTAGATTAATCAATGAGCAACTTGTTCCACCAAACGTGTTTGAACATAGGCTACAAATAAGCACGAACTCTGTTCAACACAGCTCGAGATCCAAACTAGGGCGGCTACGAATGAGCACAAACTCTATTCAACACAATTCAGGATTCGAACCAACACTCTCGATTTATTCCAACATGGTATACCCCATAGCGCTAATGATGTTCACTTACAGTCCGATATTCATTCTAAGTCACAAACAACAGTACTGTGACAGATTGGAGGAACATTGGATTGTAGCCATAGACGTCGGCATGTAGAAGAAATAGTTCTATTGTACCTCTGTTCCTATGATGGTTGCTCTTATTTACCTATTGTGCAAAAGATCTAGCAGGCTTTCTCTGCATCCAACATGCAAATGCACCTAATACTTGGGCCTTTCCTGTGTAGAAGAACTTGCATTTGGCTCTAGGTCATATTGATTTTGTCTATTGATCTCACAATAGACTCGTTAGGCAAGAAATTGTCTCAAGGAAAGTGGTTCCAAAAGCATAATGATCAGATAAAGCAACAATTTGGAGATCCTGCAAGGCACCTTTTCAAGCTTTATTTTATCCTTAAATTTGCAATAAGGAGGGCTCAGAGAATTAAGAGGCAGCTTAGAAGCCAGTGTTTCACAAGCTACCAACAAAATTAAGCGAGACGAGAAGTTTTGACTTGAACTTTTGGTAATTAGTAAAATGGAGCTTGCCAAATTTTTTACAACTTATTTTTGAGAGGAAGTATGCCACATGGAATTGAATTGCATATGTTTCAAGTATAAAGAGATTGCTTGTGCCTCGGGTATTCAATTTTCATATTGGTTCTAAAGTCTCATTTTTTGTCGATTGAGTGTTACATTTGTGTAGTGAAAGTAATGTGCATGACATAATTTTTTTTTGTCACCATTGTGACATTATTATTATTTTTCACCATTTTTTAGAGGAGGTATGCCACATGGAATTGAATTGTATATGTTTCAAGTATGAAGAGATTGCTTGTGCCTCAGGTATTCAATTTTCATATTGGTTCTAAAATCTCATTTTTTGTCGATTGATTGTTAGATTTGTGTAGTGAAAGTAACATGCATGACATAATTTTTTTCTTTCACCATTGTTGCTATTATATGAATTTGCTCGAATTTGTCTTCGCTCGATTTTTTTTGCTCGGTGATTAGAAACCCCCGCCTCTGGAATTAGGGTTGCAGAGAAACGCATACAGCTTGGAGAAGACAAAGGAAGCTCAAGGCACACAATAGAGAGTCTCTGTATTACTTAATGTGCTATGAAAAGATAGATAGCCCTAGAGTGATGGGCGTAAATACAATGCACGGGGGAAAATACCTCCTAAAGAGGGAAAAAATGCCCCGGCAGTCCTAGTGTATTCACACACATCACTATCACATGTATATGGTAACACAGATAGAAGTTTAGAAAGTCAACCCAAGTGTTTATCTAGAAATCTGCACAAGCCAGCAAAACATACAGTTGGTGCATATGCAATCAGGGTCATTGTACATCGATTACAATGGTCAGATTTATAATCGAGAATCGAAATTTCAAGATCCAATAGATCAACCAATAGGAGACAGTCTAATTGGAGAACCAAACCAAAGATGGTACAAAGGTCAAAATGGAGGAAGACTTACTTGGATAGTCAAAGCCGTAGCTAGGTGTGTCTGGTAGGGATAGATAGTGATCGACAAATTATTCGGACGAGGAGGTGTGTGGTTGTAGTGAAGAAGCCTCAGAGCTTGGCAATGGCGCATGTGTAACAACAGGGAGGCATCGCGCAAGAGATTTATAAGGGACAATGCCCACTCGCCTAACTGTTATACGCGTTCGTGCCATAAAAGCTCCACTACCGTTCCTAGAGTCTTGTGCACCATCAGCGACGTGACATACATGCATTGGCTAATACTCCCCATGTTCCTTTTAATGATTATCACATGCAATCCTACTGGCCCTTTTTTCCATAAAAATTGATACTGGCTTGGATATGGGACTGTTTCTGCCATTGTCACTGTTTTGTCATGCTGAGACTTTTTTGACACCTTGACTGGCTCTGGTACTGGTTGTATATGAAAAAGATTTAGAATAACTGATTCTGAATTATCCTGGCCACTGTTCCCTAAATGCTAGCATCTTCTTCTCTAGAAGTCTCTTTCTCATTAGAATAATATAGTTTGATCTTGGCCCCATTATAAACACCTGGCAGCAGTAATCCAGATAAATCCTTTAACCTTACTGTGCCATTGGAAAACACCCAGTCAATTTCATATGGACCAGTCCAAGATATCTTTAAATTTGGTTTCTTAGGGCCCAGTTTGGATTGATAGAGCAGAACCAAGTCGCCCTTCTGGAACTCCCTAAGTTTGATTCGTCTATCATGCCAGTGTTTTCTTCTTTGCTGAACAATTTCCTGTTCCATCATAGGACGTTGCCTTAAATCATCCAATTGTGCTAATTCTTCCAATCTATTTTTAAGATTGTGCTTGAAATCCAATCCGTATTCTACCGCCATCCTGAGACTGGGAATCACAAATTCGATAGGCACTACAACTTCAGTGCCATACACCATTCTGAACGATGCTAGTCCAGTAGTGACTTATAAGCTGTCCTATAGGCCCATAGAGCAGCCCGAAGCTTAAGATCCCGTTGGTGTGGCTCCTTCTACACAATCTTGGTGAGAATGGTCTTGATGGTTTTATTACTGCTCTCTGCTTGGTTTACTGAGAGAATATCCATAGTATCATTAATAAAGTGTGTCCCTTGATCAGACGCAATCTCCACAGGACATCCATATCCCATATAATATTTTCAAATAGGAATACAACAGTGGACTTTGCGGTGTTATCTAGAAGAGCCTTGGCCTCCACCCATTTGGTGACATAACAAGTGGCCATCAATATATACATGTTCTTCCTTGGAGTGATTTTTTTGAATGGACCCATGAAATCCAGACCCCATTTCATAAATACTCCCAATGGTTGAATTGGAGTAAGAGGAGTCATATCGGCTGTTGTTGGTCTGCCCATCTTCTGGCATATATCACATGTTTTGCAAAAGCTTCTAACATCAGATATTAAAGTTTTCCACCACAATCCAGCTTGCAAAATCTTCTTTTAAGTAATATCAGTGGAGAAATGTCCTCCAGAATCCCCATCATGTGCCTCAAAAATAACTTTCATTCTCCCTTCCATTGGCACACACCTTCGAAGAACCCTATCTACTCCTAGTCTATAGAGCAATCCTCCTATGATGGTGAACTTTAGACTCTTAATAATCAAAGCCTTCTTCTGATTCTTAGTCCAATTTTCTGGGAATCCTCCTTTAGAAAGGAGCTGATATACATCATACCATTTTGGATCGGTGTTTTCCTCAGTTGTTACCTAAAACAGCTTTGCGTCCACTGCTCGGAGTAGCCATCAGTACTCCTAGATCAACACCACAATGGGTTTTACCGGGCTTATGAAATATGCGAAATTCAAACTCCACTAGGAACACCATCCATCTGATCAATCTTCCTTGAATAATGACTTTGTTAATAAAAAATAATAATGCTTGATGATCCACATAAAAAGAAATAACTTGGCCAACAAATAGTGTCAAAATTTACTAGCACTGAAAACCAGTCCTAAGGCTTCTCTCTCCGTAGTGGTATATCCTTGTTCAGCCTGACTGAATCTCCGACTGGCAAAATACACTGGATAATCGGTCCTCCCTTCTGGTTGAGCCAATATTTCTCCCATTGCCAGTCCTGAAGCATCGACATGCACATGAAAAATAACATCCCAATCCGGTTGTCAAAGTACTGGCTTACTGACAATGGCATTCTTCAAACTTTGAAAACTTTCCTCACATTCAACAGTCTAAATGAACTTGTTGTTCTTCTTTGTGAGCTCATACCTTGAAAGCAAACATATGAACAAATCTTCTATAAAAATTGATATATCCCAAGAATGAGCTTAAATCTGATGTTGTGCGTGGTGCCTTTGCCTGCTGGACACATTGGATCTTGTCGTTGGCCATCTCATGCCATTCCTGGACACTATATGCCCTAGTAGCTGTCCTTTCCAAACCAAGAAAACAAATTTGAATGGGTTTAGACAGATTCGCTTTTCCTTACAACACTGGAAAACCATTTCCAAAAAGAGCAAACGCTTCTCCTCAGTTGAATAGATAGTGAAGTCATCCATAAATATGGCAAGAAATCGGTGGAGGAAATTCACTGAATATTTTCATCATACATCTTTGGAAGGTCGTTGGAGCATTGCAAAGACCAAACGGCATAACCAGATACATAATGCTCCCCATTAAGTAATAAAAGTAGTTTTATTCCAATCTTCAGGAGCAACCTGTAGCTGATTATAACCACTATAGCCATCCATAAAGCTATACATCTCGTGGCCTAAAATTTCATCAAGAAGCCTGTTCATAAAAGGTAATGGAAAAGGATCCTTGATGGTCTGAGCATTCAACTTCGATAATCCACACAAACTCTGAGCTTTCCATTTTTCTTAGGCACTACCACAATAGGAAATAACCAGTCACTACTGGCAACTTCAGTGATAAATCCAGCCTTCAAAAGGTTATCGATCTCTTCTTTGTCCTTCTTAGCGTAATTTGGATTCATTCTATACCGTTGTAGTCTCACTGGTCTGGCATCCGGTTTCAGAGGTATTCTATGTTGACAGACCTCTGGATCTACCCCTTTTAGATCAGTATATTCCCATGCAAATACGTCTTTGTACTTCCGAAAAATGTCTCGGGCTTTTTCTTTCATTCTTGGGTCTAGATGCTTGTTGACTTTGATCAATCTAGGATTTTCCTCAGAACCTAGGTTCCATTCTTTGATTTCTTGATCATCTGGAAGCAACCAGCTAGGTTCACCTCCCTTCCTTTTGGTTGACTCCTCAGCATAATCCCAGGATGGACCCCTTAGTTCTGAACTGTCATTCGGAACTTTAGTAACTTCCTCAGAATGTGCTTGTTCAAAGGTCGCTGGCGTACTGGAATCGGAGAATTCTTGTGTAGAGTCGACTGGTTTCTCTGGCCTTCCAGTTAGCTGAATTGGTCGTTCTCCAGAATTCAGTTCAGTGAACTGACCTGGAAATTGCTTCCTTTGCTTTTTAGCCTGATCTTTGTCAAATAATACTGTATTTTAGGTCTATCTCGGCCAATGCAAAAATATTCATTGCTGCCAGCATCCTCTCAATTTTCTTTACTCCATACTTCTGGAAAAGCTCTTCCGGTCACAATGCCTTTCTCCAGCTTCTAGTGTTGTTCATCTGGATCTAAATTCTTCTACTGGTGCCCTGTATTGTTAGAGTTTGATTGGCATAGTCGTGAACAGCCTGTGTCGTTTGCAACCATGGGTGTCCCAATAGCATCCCATATGCGCCTTGCACATCTAGTACTAAGAAGCTGGTCTTGAACTTTTCTTTTCCCACCCTTATCTGCATACTCTCTATCATGCCAGTTGCCTGCACAACTTGATGATCGGCCATTCAAACTTTGAAAGGTGCTAGTTTCAAATTTGTGATACCCATCCTTTGCTGAAGGTGTGCCCCCATGATGTTTACTCCTGCCCCTCCATCCAGTATGACACCGGATAGTGGCTCCCACTGTTTTCTAACCTTGTAGTCTACCTAGATCACCTGCACTTCATCATCTCTGACAGTTGCTAAGTCAAGTGCTTTGGCTTCCGCTTCAGTCTTCCTTCGCTGTTTGATGAATTTAGCTGCTTCATGCAAAGTTTTTATAATGTCATCTAGTTCAACTATCCGTTTCTGAATTATTTCACAAATCTTAACATGAATTTCTTCTCTCTCTTTATCAAAGTTATTATCAAAACTTGAAGAATTGGGATTATCTGTACAGTGCCACTCCTCTATTCTGGTAACTATTGTGCCTCCTTCAGTGTTTCCTGTTGCAGTTATATCTTATTCACTATTCCCAAGTTCCTCCATCGGTCCTTGAACTACAGCCAACATAGTCTCAGGAATTCCAAACTCTAACTAATCTGGTTGTGTTTTCTCAGAATACTGGGTTGGTATCTTCTGAATGACTCAGGCATCAAAACTTTCTGGCTACTCTGGTAGCTTCTTAGCTATATCTTCTGTGATCTTAGACACCAGTTCTCTCTGCTCCTTCCATTCATCGACTACCTTCTCTTTGCCCTTTGCCTTCCATACCTCTCTCTGTTGAGCCCATTTGCTACTTTCATGACTGACTAGTTTTGCCGGCTCATCTGGGATTTCCTCAATGACTACACCTTTACTGTGCGTAACTGCTCATACTGGAACTGGCTCTGGGTTAGTAGCCGTAGTGCTAGGTGCTTCTAGACACTGAGCCACAAAATGCCCATACTTGCCACAAGTATAACAGTTAAGGCTTCGATTTTGAAAGTTACCACGACCCCGGCCTCGGCCAGTACCTCCCTGGTACATGTCGCCCCAGCACTAGTACCACTTGTTCCTGATTTCTCCTCTTGGGATACATTGGTTGTCTCCACTTTGGCTGGTTCAGCATTGGTAAATGCCACTACATACAAATCCTTTCCCTTCTTGAAGTGATGAATGCGAATACCACAATTGTTCCATAAATGACCATATGCTTTGCAATAGGTACATTGTGGACACTCATTGGAAACATGATCTTTAGATTTGCACCTTGAACACCAGGTTTCCATTCTCCTAACTGGTTGTGTGGTCTGGCTGATTTCAGCAATATGCCGGGCCATTTCATCAATCTTTCTGGACCAAGACCCCTTCTTGGCCTTGTCTCAGAATTCTCAGTGGAAGAACTTCTACTGCTGGACCGCCTCTTCTTGTGACTTCTTTTCTTCCTAGCTTGTTGTTCAAGCTTCAGAGCTCGCTGCACCAAGTCATTAAATTTCTTTGTTGGTGCAGGCACCTCCTGTTCTCTAAGGTTCGTACTGCGGAACCCATTTAAAAACCATGCTCGTAACCTCTTTTCTGATGGTGGCTCCTGCAACTACCTGGTTAACTCCTTAATTTTCTCAACATAACTTCTAACTGATAATTTTCCTTGCTTTATCTTATCTAGCTTGTAGAGGATGTCCTCATCACCTCTGTTGTCTGAATATTCCAGTCTGAAAGCCTTGAGCAATTTGTTGTATGATCTGAGTTGGCAAGCAAGGTAATGGTAATACCATTTCCTTTCTTCATCTTTTAGTGTCTGAGAAAAATATTATCCCCAATCATCTTCATCCATATTCTTCAACTCAGCATACTGCTCAAAAGCTTGGATATGAACATCTGGATCATCTTTCTTCCCTCCTTTGAAAACTGGGAAAGAGATTTTTAATGAAGAGGTATAATCATGCCGGTTAGCATCGTCTCTGCTTCTTTTGATCTTGGGAGCCTGGCTTCGTCTTGAAGACTTCTTGTAGTAGCCTGTATCAGCATCCTAGTCAATTTCTTCTTCAGTCTCGGTTTCTGTCTCTTCTCTGGCTTTTTTGCTGGAGCTATGATGACTACCCTTGCTACCCTTGGTCCCAACATTCCTGTCTGTGGACCGAGAACTCCTGGTCTTGCGTTCTTCCCGCTCAGCCCTTCTCCTCCAGGAATGACTGGAGTGCTGAGAGTCCCTGGCTTCATCAGCATGACTGTGCTCCTCCTGAGCCTCAGTCTCAATCACCGGGTCCTTCTTAGGATCAGACTCTCTTTCTGACTCCTCAAGAATAGGGTCCGCGCGGTTGGAATCAGTGTCTAACCGGGTTGACGGTTTACGACCACGGCTTTCTTTGGGCGCCATCAGTACAACTAAAAATTCTAACTAGGAGATAAGAGTTTTTTGGTCGAAGAGCAAACAGCTCCTCCCACCGTGATCGCCAAAATGAAATTGGAGCTGATCTCTTCAGACAGCTGATTGCAATTTTAGAATTTAAAGCTACTGGTTACGTTGTCAGTTCAATTAGCGAGACTGGGACAGAGAACTGGTTACGTTGTCAGTTCAGTTAGTGAGACTGGGACAGAGAACTGACTGAACTGAAATAGATAACTGAAGTGGAAGATTATACTGAAATGAGAGACATACTGAAAGACTGGAATGAATATTTGCAGATTCCGATTAATAGTTCAAGGACAACCAGTACAGTGTATAATGGGTTTAAGTGCAAACGGTTACAGTTTCAATGATTACATAGTGAAGCCAGAGGTGAAGAACTCGTAATTCGAGAATGCTTAGAGAGCTAAAGCCAAAGCAACTAAGCTAAGAAGTGAACAATTAAGCTGCTAAGAAGCCCAATTACAATGTAACAGGTCTTATTTATAGCTCCCAGGAGTTACTACAGTAACTGCATGCGATAATTACTGCTAGCATGACTGCTCCACTGTTCGGCCTTCTAAGCGACAATTCCCGCCTGCTGAGATTGTCCTCACCTTCTACACCCATAGCTTTAATCTTCTACTCAATAGCAATAGAGACTGATATATTCGCTTGCCCTCGTTGCATATGATTATATCGACCGACAATACACACACACACACACACACACACACACACACACACACACACACACACACACACACACACACACACACACACACACACACACACACACATATATATATATATATATATCATTGGTTCTATGCATAAGGTGCATGCACTACAGATGATGATTTTCTTCTATAGCAAACATACATGGCTTGGATATCGAGCAATTAGTTCATGTGATAACATGACTCTTCCAAAAGAGTGTCCAGGTTGGCAATCTCTTATTTTCATTACAGTTATGTGGACTTGTACCCACACATTCATTGATTGAGTTATGCAAATAAGATATCTCTCTTAAATCTAGGGAAGGCATATATTAAACAAAAACCAAAGAATACCTAGTATGACTACTTTCTTTTGGGTTTTGAGAATCTTTCTCTTCTTTCAATGGGGAGATATGATTGTTTTAATGATCCAAATGTGAATAAGATTCTAGCTTGTGAGGATCTCCTTCTTAGTCTATAGAACCGTTTGTCCATAGGAGCACCATTCTTTGGGCAGGACCCAACTTGCCAATGACAAATCACTCAATAAGTGTTGATGGTCACTTATTGGACTCTTTACACTTGTGCTTTCAAGGAAATAAGTTCTCAACTCCCAAGGGGTAGTAGATAAGTTCATTATACGAATCTGTTCGTAGCAAGCCTCTGAAAATCCCATCTACCTAGTGGTTTAAGTAGTATATCTTTGACCAAGGGTTTTAGGATTTCCAAGATATGACCAAGGATTTTTGGACAAAATAAAAACCAAGGGTTTTTGTGCTTACGCAACAACATTGCACAATTTGTTTTGATGCAAGTGACATTGTCATGCATAGCTACACGGTGTCGTGCAGCTCCGCTTCCATGACAAGAAAATGAGCAAAGGGATGCCAATCTGGTTTATTTGAATCCTACATGATTATCAGCAGTAATAAGGGCTTGATAACAAGCCAATTTTAAGTTAAAAGTGTGCCAGATGCTGATCTAAGGGCCAAAAGATGTCTTGGTAATGCTAATCAATGAGTATGCTTGAAGTGGTCATAGCTAAGATTTTATTGATCAAAGTTGAAGTACTTGAAGTGCTTTACAGGCGTGTCTTTACGGCTCATCAATCGAAGCTATAGATAAGAAGTTATGGCAGCTTGAAGTTTGAGTCGATTGCAGATCCATACCGGATTGGGCTGCAGCTGAGGGGATAAAAATGAAGTGAATGCACGGGCCTAAAGTGCTCGCTTTGTGGAGCGCCTCGGTCTTTTCAGATCAGTAATCGGATTTACGGTTGCCATTTATTGGCCGTTAAAGATTCACCGGGGACCGGTTCCGTGCCAGTCTAGTCGGCTCGGCCGGAGTGCCATCCGGGAATTTTTGACTTCGACCAAGTTTCGGAACGTCATGCAGTAATTCCTTGTTGAAATGTTGCGCCTGACAAAAATCTCATAAATACTGAAGATTGCTGATAGCAGGAAATGCCCAACACGGCTATGGCTTAAGCAAATACAAAGTCGGGTCTCTCTAAAAATGCAATCACCTATACTACCATCTTGAAGGTTGTGTCGCGGAAAATGGTGGCAAAATTCATGATGATAATGTTAGTCAAGGACTGATGGAAGAGAATGTCGTGCTTGGCATTGCTTTGGCCGGCATATGTATCAAATGTGGTGCCCAAAGCAATGGAATAAAGTTGCCAAAGGGGATTCGGAGTTGATGAGCTTGGCAATGCCTTGGTCGATATGTATGCCAAATGTGGTGCCCTTATGAGGGAAGCCAACTGCCCAAAGGCCAAGGGCCCATAGCCCAAACGCCCAAGGGCCCATAACTAACAAAGGCCGCCCATTATGCAAATTAAGGAAGGAGGGTGTGAACAAAGAAAAACATGGCGTGAAAGCCAGTGGTGAGCGGCGCAACAGGAGAAGAAGCGCTCGTGGTGGCACAGGGAAGCTCATACGAGTGCGCGAATGAAGTGGAAATTGCTCAACAGCCCATGGCGAACCCTTTCGGCGCCAGTCCCATCAAATTCTGCGCTGCCTCATCTAACCAACTTCCACGTCAGCTAGGGGTGCTACCCATTAGCGACATCGCTAATGGGCTGGCCATTTTTAGCAAGGCAAGTCCATGCAACCTATAAAAAAGAGGAGGCGGCTCTTTTTTGGCTCTCTCTTTTTCATTCATCTTCTTCTCTCCCAGGAAGAGAGCCAGAGGCCTTAAGCTCTGTAAACCAAGCTTCCATAAGACGCTTATACTCTTCTCGGATCTCATTAGTCATCCTAATCATAAGCTCTCTAAGCCAAAACTCTCCTCGAATCTCCTTAGCCATCATAATCCTAAGCTCTAAACCAAGCCATCATAATCTTAAGCTCTAAATCCAAGCTTCCATATTTCATTCCAATCTTATCTAATCCTAATCTAAGCCGCCCAAGCCCATTCGAATCCAAAATTAAGCCATAAATCTAAGCCGCAATCCTAAGCCGAACATCTTAAGCCTTAAACCTAAGTCATAATCCTTAAGCCGATAACCTTAAGCCAAATCGAAACTCCTAAGGCCATTAGAAGCCGAAGCTTCCATAGCCATAGCGGAAGGAAAATCAACTCTCTCAACCTTGAAGCATCAGAAGGAAAACGAAGCAGATCAAGGCAGTTTTTGGCAGACCAATTAAGGCAAAAGATTTTATTTGGTATTGTTCATTGGACCAGACATTATCATCATTACTGAAGCTTGAATTTCTTAATTAATTAGCACCTGGATTAAGGCAGGTTAAACCTTGTAAGGAGCATAAACTCCTCCATTAACATTTGATTAAACAAGGATACTATTATGTATTTGATTTGAGTTATCAGGCTTCATAATCTGAATCAAACTATCTGTTTAAAGCTCTATCCCCATTGATTGTGTTTGCTGCAACTCTTTTCCTTGCACCTCTCACAGCCAGGGGCCCTGTGCCTTCCCGGCTCACCTTCGAATACAAATCCCCCGACAACGGTAGTAGTTACGAGAAGGGATAGACGTTAGTGTATCGAGTACCTCCTCCGATATAAATTTTTCATTATCCTTGTTAGTTTTCCTTATGATGGAATCGAGAGTCCACTTTGGGTATTATCTACTCTTTTCGTGGTCACTTCTCTTACGACGATCAGAGGCCTTACAAGGTGGGAATCATTTTTTGGCACATGTTGTTAGTCACAAGATACACAACATGGTAACAAACTCACGAAGTTTGGTTTAGCTAGTGTGGAGCAAAATTATAAGGGTGTCTCTCATTCCTATTGCTGACTGTTTCTAGTTACCTCCACACACAAGTACTCTTCGAACTATATGAGACAAATTCAACATATGGAGAATATGAGTCTCTGGGATTGGCAATGGTGCCTTTTTCTTGATTATGTGTCGCAACAAAGTCCCTATGTGATAGTCAAATCCTTTCATTAGATTGTTTCAAGCATGTGATATCAGGTACAATTTCAGTGGTAAAAAATTGTCAGACATCTAGTAAGACCTATTAAAGTACCAAATAACAACATTCACGGATGGTTATTTCAACTATTTAGGTTGCAATTTTACATCCATGTTATGCACATAGCAAGGCTATGTCACGTGTTTCATTTTTTGTACCTAAATGTGGTTTATGTTCACATTCTATTATGGTTCAAATGTTTTAGCATGTATATTAATTGTTATGTGTAGCTTATTATGAATTGTTACGGTTCTCGATGGGAAGTGTTTAGTTTATTTGAAATGAGCTATTTACACATCTATTCCCTCAACTTTTATGTATTCTATGAGCATAAATTAAACCATGAGCATCAACAAGCACAAACCACTCCAAGGTTTAGATACATTTTTGCTAATGCATGCACACTATATCTTATTGGTCCTAGTGTTTAGCTTAAGCATATCTGCAGTGACATGCAAATTCATCCATTTGGCATCTTATGAAGCTTTTCAGTCACAAAAAGTGCAGTATATACTATCCATAGAGATACTCTCCCATTCACCATTGGGAATCTCTAAAGGATGTATGGATTGCCTCACAATATTGTGATCGATCGTGATTCCAAGTTTAACAATCACCATTGGAGGGATGTTTTAAAATGGATTAACGCAATTCATTCTCAGTATTGCAGATCATCTGGAGATGTATAGGCAGATTGTAAACTAACTCTTTAATTTTATCTGCTATGTATGAAGGCCTACCCCCTTGACTTTTTCAAGGCCTTCCTTATCCATTATGTGAAATAAAAACAAATATTTCTCAAAATGGTAATTTTTAGGCATTAATGAATCTTTACATTAGTTGACTTTTGACTAACTCTTTGAATAACATTTTTCAAGCAAGAGAATATGAGTTGCTGTGCTAGCTTTGCCAAGTAAAAGTGGTAATATTAACCTTGTTCATGAAGAGCGGACGAAATTTTAACCCCCTTTAAGAAGCAAAGACAATAAAAGGGAAACTTTTCTAGGATAAAAAGTCAGAGAATGATTGACAAGGGTCAACCACATACACACACAACAATTCTAAAAGTCAATTCTTCCATCCATGTTGGCTATGTATGGAAATCAAGTAGATTGGGCTAGAACCTCATAGATTGGGGACAAAGGGAGACTTGCCTAAATCTAAGGAATACATGTTGACTTTGTGCTCTGTTACTATATTAGGGTGGTGATATTTGTGTAAACACACTTAGACCGCTAGAAACTTTATTTCACGTTGTTGTTCCCCCAGCTTGTATATAACTCCATCACTCTAGGGCAAGCCTTATCTTTGTATTAGCATACCTAGTAATACAACTTCTTGTGTTGTGTGCTCTCGGGCTTCTCCTTCATCTTTTCCATCTTCACGTGCATTCCTGCAACGATATTGCCAATAGTCGATATCATATGGACAACATATTCATCTCAATATCTCCCCCGTGAGTTATTTATATTAGATAAGGATTGCACCTCTTTGGCACATGAATCCATGGTACTAAGACTTTGAATTGTGGATGTGGTCTTCAAGGGTTTGGGCACCTTTTGCGGCGTAGTGCCATTGCTGTCTCCAACAATAATCTTCTTGTGTTGAGGAATGTGGGCATCTTGTTTGGCAAAGTGCCATTTGAGTCCTTAACCTTGTGTATGCGGAGGCCCGAGGGGGGAAGACTCTCCACACACACACACACACACACACACAGAGAGAGAGAGAGAGAGAGAGAGAGAGAGAGAGAGAAGAACATAAGAGAGGAGATTTTTTAGTTTAGCTCAAGAAAGCTAAGTCGATAGAACGCGTTTTGAGCTCAAGACCTGTTTTACCTAGCATATGTATTCCAGTTAAAAGGCTCGCTGGAAGGAGCTGGTGAACATCTATGGGGCCTTGTGCTGCTGCTACGTGCTTAAGAGCGCAGTCTCCTCTACTCCCCTCGAAGGCATCGCGCCGTTCATCATCTCCCCCTTCGTTACCCACCTTGTCTTGCAGAGTTTCTTCCTCTTACAACAGTGAGCCCATTTGCAGCCACCTTAAAACCGGCCCTTCCTCGCTGGTACGTTGCGTTTACCTCTAGCTATCTTGAATTTCGTTTTTCTGTGATTCTTGATGACCAAGTACTGTTTATGTGACTCTGTTTTCCAAGATTACCGTCAAATGGAGGCCACATTTTGCTTGAATGTGACTTCAACAGGCTTGATTGGGTGGGTGCAATAGCGGGGTTTGTGTTTGAGAAATGTTAATGCTGTGGAATTCCTTGCCCGATGGGAGCTTCAGTCAGAGTTGTGTCCCATAATGCAAAACATGATATGAAAGCAAAGCCTCATCCATCCGTGCATATAAGTTTGCTACCAGGAAGTCTGCCGATCATAAGACGATAGTGGATGACATGGGTCCAGAATCCAATTCTGTTCACACGATAGAAATCATGTTACACATACTTTGATGAATTCAGGTCCTAGGATGGGGTAGCCAGACTTCTGGACCCTGGTCATTCTATGTTTTTCTGCGATTGTTTCCATCACTTTACAAATGCATTTTAAGCATCAAGCCTACTCAAAAACTCAGTTTGGTATTTGAACTCTTCATCAAATGGTAAGAATATATAGCAGCTCAATTTGTTCTTGAGAAGTGCTTATTTGTTCTATCGGCAAGCGGTTCTCAATGCAAGAGATGGTCATATATGGGCGCATGGACCATGTTTGGTACACGTCTTTGAAGTTGGTGTTCTAATGCTTTAGATGTTTTGGTATCTTTGGGAGGACTGAGGAGAGATTGATCTCCTTATGCTTCAGGAGCACCATCTGTGTGAGAGCCGCATTAGACGTTGTGGTCAGCTCTTGCGTGGACGATATGATACTTTTTGGTCAGCTGCTTTTGGACCTGGAGGCATCCAGGGTGCCTTATGTATGACTATGACTATTGCAGACTCTTTGCAGTAGGCCATTGTGGGCAGTCTTTGGACAGAGAGCTTAGACAGGCAAGATTCTCCTTCTGATAGAGTGGCCTCAGGCCTTACTCAGATTAGCCGTTTTTTCCTCCAGGAGTCCCTGGCTCGTTGGGCTGCAGCGAGAGAGGAGGAGCAGCGTCTCAGACGGGGCATTGCTTCATTACAGAGGATGCAGGAGCAGCATCCAGACAGTCCTTGGTTGGAGGAGCAGCTACAGCAGGCTCGACAGGAGCTTGTTAGCACAGAGGAGAGGCGACATGAGTTTGCTTTCCACCGAAAGGCATCTTAGTGGACCCAGGTGGGCGACAGAGTGACTGGTGTTTTCTTTGAGGCAGTGGGACCTCGACATTCGTATGCCAAGGTCAGTCAGTTGAGGAGGCCCGACGAATTAGTTGCTTCCGAGCCTGAGGATATGCGTGCAGTTGCTACTGACTTCTACTGTGAGTTACTGTCTGCAGAGTCCCAGTCAGAGCGTCAGGATGCATGCAGGGAGCAGGTTTGGGCACAGATGCCTTGTCTTGTGACTGAGGAGATGCGTCAGAGGCTTGAGCTGCCACTTCAGCTTGAGGAGCTGCACACGGCTCTGAGGGCCCTTCCCCGTGGTAGCTGTCCAGGTGAGGATGGGTTGACTCTCAGTTTTTTCTTGGAGTACTGGGACCTGCTTGGCCCAAATCTCTGTAGTGCTTTTTAGTACATTTTGCACACAGGAGTGATGCCTGACAGCATGAGTGAGGGCCTGATCTACCTCATTCCCAAGGAGGGTGGCTCCTTGGATGAGATTCGACAGTGGCGTCCCATCACCATCCTCAACTCAGCCTACAAAATTCTTGCCAAGGCTTGGAGTTTGAGGATTCAGCCACTTCTAGAGAGCCTTATACATGGGACTCAGATAGGTTTTGTCAAGGAACGTAGTATCCTTGACAACATCTTTACTTTTTGGGAGGCTTCTGCCCTGACATGGCTCCGTGGTGAGGACTCGGCGATTCTTCTTCTCGATTTTGAGAAGGCATACGACAGAGTTGAGTGGGACTTTTTAGAGGGCACTCTACGCAAGATGGGCTTCTCAGATGCTTGGATCAGAGGGGCGTCAACTTTGTACAGACAGGCTCACAGTCAGGTACTTTTGGTAGGAGGCAGAGGTGATCGCTTCATGCTCACACGTTCGGTCAGACAGGGCTGTCCTCTTGCCCCCTTCCTCTTTCTGTTCTATGCTTAGGCGATGAGCAGGTCTTTGGTGTTGTAGCAGGTTGGTCTACGGGGCTTAGCACTCCCTATTCAGGGATATGAGCTACTGGACACTGAGTTTGCCGACGACTCAGCCTTGTACTTAGATGGCCAGGAGGCCAACCTTCACAGGTGTGGGCAGGCTCTGGAGACCTGTTGTGCATCGGGTGCACTGATCAACTGGAGAAAGACAGTGGCTTTCTCGGTTGGTAGTGCTCCTGTGCCCGATTGGATGCCAGCCTCCAGGAGAGGGCTTTAGGTGGATTCCCCCAGGGACTGCAGTTCGGTACTTGGGCTGTCAGGTTGGTTTGGACTTGTCTCCCGAGCAGCAGATTGCTCCCCTTTTCCTGTCTATCAGGAGAAAGTTGTTACATTGGAGCTTAGCACGACTTTCTTTGGCTGACAGATTAATAGTGGCCAACTAGGTGTTGTTGGCGACTATGTGGTACATCACTTCTTGCTGGATCTTCTCGAGTTCTTGTATCAGCCAGGTAGAGAGGCTGATCAAGAACTTCCTTTGGTCAGGACGTGACACTCAAATAGCTCGAGCCAAAGTAGCTTGGCAAGTCATCACTCTTCCTTGTTCACAGGGAGGGCTTGGGATCATTGACCCAGCACAGCAGAGCAGAGCCCTTCTTGGGAAGTTCATCGTCAGAGGACTTCTTCGAGGTGAGGAGCCTTGAAAGGAGTTCTTGCTACAGCGGCTTCGTGCTAGGGTGCCTCAGGCAGGAGGCCCCTGGCAACCTTCGACGAGATGGATCTTCATAGAGATGCGCAGAGTTGATTTGAGCAGGAGACTGGAGGACCGCTTCGCTCTTGGGAGCTCTTGCGGCGAGGCCTGGAGCAGAGAGCCTACTTGCACGGAGGAGCGCCTATGACAGCCCCTTGTCTGGAACCCCATGGTTAGCACTCAGAGAGACCACTTGGTTGGTAGTCGGCCTCATGTTTCCTGGGGTCCCATGGCAGCAAGTCCAGCGCGCTCTTTAGGTGACTGGTTAGAGTTCACAGGCTTGTCAGAGGAGGTGCAGGGTTTCCAGCTACATGGCATGAGAGGGGTGCAGAGCATATGCCAGGACATCTCAGAGGCAGTTCCAGCTGAGCGATTCACGTCTCTCGAGCCAGTAGCACCCAGGTGGATGGGAGCCTTCACACGACTGGAGGTTCTCATCTCAGTCAGGGGCTGCTCAGAGACTGTTCCATCCCTTTTCTTCGAGCTTCAGGATGGGGGACGCCTACAGCGAGTTGCAGTAGAGGCCCCGCAGGTGGTAGAGTACTGTTTTCAGAGGATCCGAGTAATAGGCATTTGTGGGAGGACTTGTGTCATAGATCCTGACCCAGCAGCTCTTGAGACTGGACACTGGAGGCTATGGGCTTGGGAGTGTTGTCCACTGGCACGAGTACAGTGGGATCTTGGTGAGTGGCTCTGGAGGGACCCCTTCTCTTCTGCAGACCACCCAGGAGTCCCTTTCTTTCAGTACACTGTTCGACTGGGACGTCATATACTAGCAGCACAGAGAGAGGCCCGCCCCGCTGTAGCACCTCATTGGCAGGAGGAGGGTCTCACAGCTGAGTTATTGGCAACCTTTTGGGAGAGGTTGTGGGACTCCAGACAGCCAATGCGAGTCACCTTGTTTCAATGGCTGGTCGCACACAGGTCGCACACAGAGCTAGAGCAGTTGGGAACTGGCTAGTGCATAGTGGTCTCTCGGCCGCATGTGCAGCTTGTGATAATCTTGTGGAGAGTCAGCGTCACTGTCTTTGGGACTGTCCCTTGGCCCAGCAGGTGTGGCTGCGAGTTCTTTGGCTGATGCCTGCTCTCTCCACGGCTCGACAATACACTTGGGGAGGAGCGGTGTGGTCCACCCTCACGGGCCCGACACTTCAGTTTGAGCTATCTTCCACCAACAGGATGATAGTGATGTAGGAGGGGCGACCTACACTCCAGCCTGATACAGAGCTTACTCCACATGAGTGGTGCAGTGAGAGAGAGGAGTGTTTGGAGCTCATCAGTGGCTTGACACTCTGGTTCATCTGGTGGGCCAGTTGCCTCCGCATCTTTGAGGCTTGCCCTGTGCCACCAGCAGAGACTTCGCGATTTTTGGCTAGAGCTGATCCATACTCTCAGAGGACAGCTTGAGGGACTACAAGGCAGCTCCGACCGCATGCGGGAGCGCAGAGAGGCCTTCCTTCGACTCTGGCGTCTTGGGCCTTTTTACACCATGGTCCAGGGTGTACTTCGATGGCACTACCGACCACCTGTGTGGCGTTTCCCTCCCCCTATTTCTTGATTTAGCCTCATTGTACATATGCTGGTTTTTTCATTGGGAGAGTCTCCCATCATGTTTGTTGTAGCCCTCTCTTGAAGAGGTGGTTGTACCCCTATGGGCAGTTTCAGTAACTAATAAAAGGATCTTTTTCTCCGGAAAAAAAAAAGTCCAATTATGAAAACACAACGCCTGTGAACCAGGTGCATTTGATGCGAAAGTTGGTGAATGTGCAGCTTGATGACTCGAAGTCAGCTTCTGAGCATTTGAGTGCTTTTACAGGTGTGTTGAGTCAGTTGCAGAACAGTAGGCTTCAACAATTTAATGATAAGCTGAAAGCTATTTTCTTGCTTATGACACTGCTAGATACTTGGGATATGTTGGTTGTCTCCTCGAGCAACAGTCTCACCCTCACGTATGACGGTGTGAGAGGGTCTATTCTCAATGAAGAGATTAGACGCAAGTCTAGTGGTGAAGGTGACAGTTCTGCCTACAATGCAAGAGGTAGAAATCAAAAGCGTGATGCAGGCAACAGGACTCAAAATAGAAGTAAGTTCAAGACAAAGGATAAGGATGTCACTTGTTATCAATGTGGCAGAAAGGGTCACAAGAAACTCGATTGTAGGTATTTCAAGAAAGAGCAGGAAAGGAGGAAGGAAACGCAAGATAAGAAGAAGAAAGATGAGAAGAAAGGGGAAAAATCAGCAGGTGATTCCTCCAGGGATATTGAGAATGCAAATGTATCCTCTAGTGTGGTCATTGAGGAGTTGTCAGACGTTGGTTGCGGCTTGATGTCCCTCAAATTTGGTGATAGCTAATGTAGAAGACATGCTTATCTCGAAGAAAGATGTAATTGATGCATTGCTTAGTGCTAATGATAGACTATCCCATTCTTGGATAGTGAATTCTGGTGCTTCATTCCATGTGACTCCATCTTTGGAGTGTTTTGCTACATATGTTGCAGGCAATTATGGCAAGGTGTACCTTGGTGATAATTTTGCTTGCAATATTGAGGGAATGGGTACTATGTGTTTGGCTCAATGGTCAAGAGCTTGTGTTGAATGATGTCAGGTTTGTACTAGGCATTAAGAAAAGTTTACTATCTGTTGGCTAGTTAGATGCACATGGTTATACTATCATCTTTGTTGGGGGTTCATGGAAGTTGCTTAAGGGCTCTCTGCTTGTTGCAAAAGGGTCTAAAAGAGGTACTTTGTACTATCTTCGATGCAAAGCTTTGCCTTACAAGTTTCTTGCTGTTGTTGAAGTTGCTTCACACACGGAATTGTGGTATAAGAGACTTGGCCATATGTGTCACCAGCGTGTGACTACTATCTATCCTTTTTGTTGATTTCTTTCTTATTATCTATTTACTTTCACTTTTTGGAAACACCCCTCGGGAAATCTAATTGCCGTGCATTGCATAGCTAGTGTGGAACTGTCCAGAGGGAGTCCAGGCTTGAGGGCAAGAGAGCACTAAGGTTGGACAAGGACTATGGTTAGCCAAGTGGGGTCATTGACTAGCCAAAGTGGAATCCTTTGCTACAGAGGCTACATTTCAATTCTGGATGTGGCCGCAGTGTACAAAGAGGGTCGGATGACCTAGAAAGATACAATGGCAGCATCTCCTAAAATTTAGGGAACTGCTATTTTGGGACCTGAAAATGTCTTCGCGTCATTACGTGTAGTTTGACATGGGGATCATTTTGTTACTCTGTGGCCAAGTCAACAGAGGCTGCAGGTGAGATATTTTTAGACCGGAGGGTCTAAAGTGGGAAAATGCACAAATGAGTGACACTTGGCTCTCTGATGCCAGTTTACTACTTATAGAGAAGGCAAAAACGTGATTTATAGCTGGGAGGCTCATTCTGCAAGTTCCTGTCACAGGTTAAGAGCTATGGAGTGCTTGCTTTCCCTCCTATGTATAGTGCGGTGCCAGGAGTGATGCCCTGCACGCTACGCACTGCCCTCTCTCTCCTCTATGGCAGTATGTTATGCCCCACTAGTGGGCTTTTCATTTGACCAATGTACAGTTGTGTGGGTTCATGCGCGATTGCCGAGGCAAGAGCCTCTTGCACAGGTACTGGATTAGCTAGCGGCTAATCCCCCCGCAGGTACAGGTGAATTTGGAGAGGTTTCACGCCAGAAATCTCGTCCGATTCAAAGGGCAAGTAGCCCTACAGGTGCGGGAGCTCGAGGACTTGCTACGGATGCGACCGGCATGCGAAACGGAGCCCGAAACAGTAAATTACAGCCTGCTGTGTATTTTTGCAGGTTTAGGGTTTTAGCCCTAAACGGACCCTAATACCCCCAGGAGGTTCGGGGACGCAAGGGGACCGCTGCACAGGTGATTTGGCGCATTTTCAGGGCTGAAAACAGAGAATTCAGCGTGCTGCAGATTCTCGCCAGGTTTTGCAAAGTGCCCGTATGCGTCGGGAAAGTCGGCCAATGCGTGGGAATACTGACTGTGAAGGGTTCTAGTACAATTATGTTGCCGAAATCGGGCTGGAACAGTGGAAATTCAGCCGAGTTTGTGCGGGGCAGCTTGTAGGGAACCACAACGTTTATTCCCTCTTTTGAACAATAAAGAAATACCGAAAGGGGCGCCTAAGTTAGGGGCCAATCTGGTGTCGGTCTTCTCATACAGGTGCATTCTAGTATCTGTATCCCATTCCCCTCTCTTGTGTCACTAAAGTACATGTAAAATAGACGACTAATAATGGGTGAAAGCTAAATCAAGGTTTGAAGTAAAGTCTACCGCCCTTTTTGGATTGAACAGGCCGGTTTCAATATGAGGCAAAAGGATATTGATGTGCTTTCCTCTTTGAAGAGGATTGATGTAAAAGGAAAAAACTTGGATTTTTGTAATGATTGTCTTTATGGAAAGCAAAAGAAATCTTCTTATTACTTGGGTGTCTCTCGAAAAGCTAATCCTCTTGATTTTATTCACTCCAATGTATGCACTATGCCTGTTAAGTCTTTTGCTGGTGCATTGTATTTTGTTACATTCATTGATAACTGTACTAGGAAAGGATGGGTGCATTTGTTGAAAAGTAAGAGTGAGACTTTTAATGCTTTTAAGAAGTTTCATGCTTTTGTCACTACTCAAGAGAGTGCTAAGATTAAATGTCTCAGATTTGATAATGGAGGAGAGTATGTATCTGCTGAATTTCAGCGTTTTTGTGACGAAAATGGGATTAAAAGGGAGTTGACAGCCCCTTATAATCTGTCTTCTAATGGTGTGTGTAAGGTGCAGCGGTAGTGAATGTTGAACTTTGCTCAAGATGAGTGCTCTGAACTGTGCTCAAGGTTCCTTTTACTTACAAAAGGGAGAGCCTTCCGTCCTTTAATGAGAGAGTGCAAGTGATCACAAACAAGTGAATAGACACTGTGCGTGAAGGTGCATGAGACTTAAGATAGAGAGAAGAGAATATGACACCAGAATGTTGTCAAACCTCCTCCGAAGGCCCCACTCTCTATGGCGAGAGCGGTCTACTATTGATTGCACAAATCTCTACAATGCTTTGGACTTGCCGACATAGAGAGAGCGGTCTACTATTGATCGCACAAATCTCTACAATGCTTTGGACTTGCCCATGATGTCGACAACGATGAGGACGACGACGAAACGGGCTAAAATCTGAAAACGCTAAGGGCTGAAATCTGCAAATCTTTATCTGCTGAATTCTGACTCTACGACGGCGATGACGACGACGCGCTGAAAACGCAGATGCTGAAATCTGTGTTTTCCGGGCTGAATCTGTAAACTACGCGGGATCTGACCGTGCGGTGAGGATCTGCTGCGAGAAGGTGAGATCTGCGAGGTTCGGGGGTTCTACTACGGGTACTAAATGTTGAAAACTGAAAACGCCGAGTCTAGGGCTGATTCCATTGCGAAGATCTGCAAAAACGCTGAGGCGTCTGGCTGATGCAAAAACGCTAGGGCTGATTTGTCTTGATCTGCAAAAATGCTGCTGATCTGCTGTTGTAAACTGTTAACGCTAGGGCTGATCTGTCTTCTGCTGTCGCCAGGCTGTTGCAGATGCAAAAACACTGGCTGATCTGGGTGCAAAACGCTAGATCTTCTTGCAGATGCAAAAACGTTAGGCTTGCTAGGGTCCTGCTGAGAAGGTGCTTGTTGAACTGAGTTCCTGCTATCTCTTCTGCCAAAAAGTGCTAACTCTGGTTTGCTTATATATTATCTTAGCAAAATTGCCTTACCTAGTTCCCAACAAAAGTCACTTAATAAATAAGTGAAAAATGTCAAAATTAGGGAAAATAGGTTTAATGACCTGGAAAATTCCCCTGATGGATTCTGATGGGAATACTGATGATCATGGTGTTTGCAACCGGAGGATATGCATCTAATCTAAGTGACTGGTCATGCACGGTTTGCGAACAGACTCACAGAAGTGCCAGATCACTTCCTATTCTAGACTGACTTGACGGAACTGAACCCTGGTCATGCTGTAGCTTGTCCACGGACACATAGGGTTGGATGTGTCACGTGACATCCCCTCCTTTTCAAAGTGAGGTACTGGTACCGATCTGTATGGCGTCGAGGGAGATCGCCAATAGCATCCGGAATCCTGGAAGGGACTCTTCGCCGGCCCACTCTGATGTGTGGGTTGTGCGGTACTTGAACTTCATAAAGGTTTGCAATGCTTGCTTCTTTGGGCCGCGCCAAAAGCGACACAGTCTTTTGTGGCTCCTTCAATGCTTCAACTTCGTCCAGAGTCATACTTCTTTCTTCTTCAAGAATCTCCATGGTTGAAAATTCCTAAAACCACTTCCAACACAAAAACATGAACATACCTATTCTATGTAAAGTGACTGGAAAAAATCTTGTCTTCCTCAAGGACTGTGCATGTAATGTAGATGAACAAAGAGACGGAGTGCCAAACCGTTCACCACACACACGCAAACAATGAAATCACATCTTTCGCTTTTGATCTGAAGCAACCAACTGTGACAATTCACAACGGAAATGCCGATGCTTGGTGCTCATACTTTCATGTGCTCTTTCTACAACTGTGTCGTGCCAAGGGAGACATGGAATGTGACTTCCTTGAATGATTACTTTTCAGCTTTTCATGAACAATCCGCATACATCCGTGCTCATTCATGAGTGAAACGTGCTCAACGTACAATATGTCATGCCTAGGAAAAGGGATCACATAAAGACGCTGACTAAAATTAGGAAACGATCGCGAATGAAACACTTGAACAATGCGTGCTGACTAATCATTCTAGCACATAGTACTTCCTGTAAGGGTTCTTTGGACCTAGGCTCGAGAGCCAAGATCGGTTCTTTGGACCTCGGCTCGAGAGCCAAGATCGGTTCTTCGTGATTGATCGAATCTTCTTGTGGGGGTTCTTTGGACCTCGACTCGAAAGCCAAGATCGGCTCTTCGTGATTGATCGAGTCTGCAATGAGGTTAGCTTCACTAGAAAAAGCATCAACTAACTCATCATTCTTGTGAACAATCACATCTTCTTCATGCAAATCATCATGCTTGTGAGAAATCAAATCTTAATCATCATGCAAATCATCATGCTTGTGAGAAATCACATCTTGATCATGCAAATCATCATGCCTATCATTATCATTCAAATCATCATGCAAATCATTGTCATTCAAATCATCGTGCAAATCATGTGTGTCTTGCTTTGGAGAAGTAGAGACTGAGAGAGTCTCCTTTTCCTGATTCTGTGCAAAGTGCACCTGCACTTGAGAAAAGAGTCGCAACATCTCTTGCATTCTTGCTCTGTTCTCGCGATCAAATCTTGCTTGTCTTTCTTTGTTCTTGCGCTTGTGCTCACGCTCTATGGCTTCCATTTTTGCGTCGTATTCATGATCTATGGTTGCCATACTTTCTTTGTAGGCCTTTCTTTATGCTTCTCTTGCTTCGCCTTCGAACTTCTTGTCCATAAACAACTGCGTCAACTCCTTCATAGGAGTTAGTGCAATCCTTGGCGTAGATGGGAAAGGGGGAGGGTCGGAAAAACCTCCTTCTTCGCCTCTTTCATGCTCATCACCTCCAAGCGAAGTATCCATTCCGCTTCGAGTGATGACCATCCACTGAAGTCTTGGGTTCTTGTGGGTTCTTGTGGTCTTGGGTTCTTAAGTTCACGAGGAACTTGGGTTCTTGGGGGTCTTGATTCTTGGGGTTCTTGAGTTCTTGAGGTTCTTGCGGGTCTTCTTTCGCTTGCAATTTGTGTTAGAGAAGGATCTTCTCTTCACCCGAGTTTCGCTCTTTTCCGCGGGCGCATCCCTTGGCGGCCTTGCGCTCACACCAAGGTTGCTTTTTTCCACCTCACGTCGATTGGCCGGCCGCTAAGTGCACGGTCCGCTCTCAATGAGTGAAAAGAGGCACAAGGGAAAGCTGGACAAGCCCTTCTTTCTTAGGTTTACTGTCACTCTTCAAAAACACGATTAGGAATTGACACGCCCAAGTGAACTTGGGTTCGTGCGACCTCAACAAGCAAAAAAAATTATGTGGTTCTTGTGGTTCTTTCCTTGAGTGATACAGAACACTGCCAAAGCTCTGATACCAATGTAAGGTGCAGCGGAAGTGAATGTTGAACTTTGCTCAAGATGAGTGCTCCGAACTGTGCTCAAGGTTCCTTTTACTTACAGAAGGGAGAGCCTTCCGTCCTTTAATAAGAGAGTGCAAGTGATCACAAACAAAGTGAATAGACACTGTGCGTGAAGGTGCATGAGACTGAGAGATAGAGAGAAGAGAATACGACACCAGAATGTTGTCAAACCCTCCTTCGAACGCCCCACTCTCTATGGCGAGAGCGGTCTACTATTGATTGCACAAATCTCTACAATGCTTTGGACTTGCCGACGATGTCGACAACGATGAGGACGACGACGAGACGGGCTGAAATCTGAAAACGCTAAGGGCTAAAATCTGCAAATCTTTATCTGCTGAATTCTGACTCTATGTCGGTGACGACGGCGATGACGACGATGCGACGACGACGCAGATGCTGAAATCTGCGTTTTCCGGGCTGAATCTGTAAACTACGCGGGATCTGACCGTGCGGCGAGGATCTCCTGCGGGAAGGTGAGATCTACGAGGTTCAGGGGTTCTACTGCGGGTACTGAATGCCAAAAACTGAAAACGCCGAGTCTAGGGCTGATTCCCTCGCGAAGATCTGCAAAAACGCTTAGGGGTCAGGTTGATGCAAAAACGCTAGGGCTGATTTGTCTTGATCTGCAAAAACGCTGTTGATCTGCTGGTGTAAACTGCTAACGCTAGGGCTGATTTGTCTTCTGCTGTCGCCAGGCTGTTGCAGATGCAAAAACGCTGGCTGATCTGGGTGCAAAACGCTAGACCTTCTTGCAGTGCAAAAACGTTAGGCTTGCTGGGGTCTTGCTGAGAAGGTGCCTGTTGAACTGAGTTCCTGCTGCCTCTTCTGCCAGAAAGTGCTACCTTTGGTTTGCTTATATATTATCTTAGCAAAATTGCCCTACCTAGTTTCCAACAAAAGTCACTTAATAAATAAGTGAAAAATGTCAAAATTAGGGAAAATAGGTTTAATGCACTGGAAAATTCCCCTGATGGATTCTGATGGAACACCGATGATCATGCTGTGTGCAACCGGAGGATATGCACCTAATCTAAGTCATTGGTCATGCATGGTCTGCGAACAGACTCACAGAAGTGCCAGATCACTTCCTATTCTAGACTGACTTGACGGAACTGAACCGTGGTCACGCTGTAGCTTGTCCACGGACACATAGGGTTGAATGTGTCACGTGACTGTGTGGCTGAGAGGTATAATCGTACTTTATGCGAGAGAGTGCATTGCATGTTGTCCACTGCTAATCTTTCCCAAGAGTTTTGGGGGGAGGCATTGAAAACTGTAGTTCATATTTGCAACCTCTCTCCTAATAGTACGCTGAAAAATGACATTCCAGAGAAGGTTTGGTCTGTCAAACCTGCCTCTTATGATCATTTGAGAGTATTTGGCTGCGAAGCTTTTGTTCATGTACGCAATGACTTGAGAACAAAGCTTGATATGAAGTCCATTAAAGGAGTCTTCCTAGGTTATGGGGAAGAAGGTGAAATGGGCTATAGAGTGTGGCTACCACAGATTAGAAAGGTAATATGCATCCGAGATGTAGTGTTCAATGAGGCAAAATTGCTTAAGAATGCTCCAAAATCTGATGCTGACAAGAAAACAGTCAGATTTTAGCCTTCCGTGCCACCCATTGATGTTGAAAAAGAGTATCATGTTTCATTACCGCAAGCTGAAATGGATAATTGGCCGGTTAACCTTGAGCCAGAAGAGGTAGGACATGATATTGATGCTCCTAATGAGGATGGACAGCCACCTGAATTGGCTGAAAATGATTTTCAGCAGCATGATAGAGCTGAAAATGAGTTGTCCTATGATGTAGAACCGTTGCCTGAGAATGTAGATCATCGGGTACGCAGGTCAACTCGTTTGAGAAGGCAACCGCAGAGATTTAACCCCTTGTAATGTTGACAGATGAGGGTGAACCTCTTACATATAAAGAGGCCAAATCATGTTAATCAAGCAGTAAGTGGGAGCTTGCAATGCAAGAGGAAATGAAATCCTTGTATGCAAATGATACTTGGGATCTTGTGCCATTGCCTAAAGGAAGAAAGGCTCTTCCTAACAAATGGGTGTACAAGATTAAGATTGTGGATGAAAAACCCAAGTACAAAGTAAGATTGGTTGCAAAAGGATATACACAAAAAGAAGGAATTGATTTTCAAGAAATCTTTTCCCCTGTTGTAAAGCTTACAACTTTATGTGTCCTTTTTGCTCTCGTTGCGGTGCTTGATTTGGAATTGAATCAAATGGATGTAAAGACAACGTTTTTGCATGGTGACATTGAAGAGGACATATACATGAAACAACCTGAAGGTTTTCTAGTTCCTACACGTGAGGAACTTGTATGCAAACTGAAGAGGGCTCTGTATGGTTTGAGACAATCATCACGACAATGGTATAAGAAGTTTAACACTTTTATGCTGTCTCAAGGATTTAAACGTAGCCATGCAGATCATTGTTTGTATACGAAAAGGGATGAAGATGGTAGTCCCATCATACTTGTTCTCTATGTTGATGACATGCTGCTTGCCAGGAAACATAAGACTAGTCTTGATGCTCTGAAACGTAAGCTAAATTCAGCATTTGCTATGAAGGATTTGGGTGATGCAGAGCATATTTTGGGCATGCGTATTAAAAGATGAGAAAGTTGAAATTGTTGTTTTTATCTCAAGAAAGGTACATTGCAAAAGTACTTGACAGATTTAATATGGCTGATGCCAAGTCTCTTGGGGTACCTTTACCTCCATACACTAAGCTTAGCAAAGCAGATTGCCCAAAGGATGAGGTGGCATTGAAAGCAATGAAGATGCATCAACTTGTGGTTCTCTTATGTATACTATGGTTGCCACTCGTCCCGACATTGCTTATGCAGTGGGAGTTGTTAGTCGATACATGTGTAATCCTTGCAAAGCGCATTGGGGAGCTGTCAAATGCATTCTGAGATATTTGAAAGGTACACAATCAAAGTGTATTTGTTATGGCAAAAGTGACTTGAAGCTGCAGGGATATTGTGATGCAGACATAGCAGGTGACATGGATACCAGGAAATCTACCAGTGGATATGTATTTGCCATTGTTGGTGGTACAGCCTCTTGGTGTTCTAGGTTACAGAAAATTGTGGCATTGAGTACTACTGAGGCTGAATATATTTCAACCACAAAGGCTTCAAAGGAGGCCATTTGGTTGGGCAGACTTGCAAAAGAACTTAGCATATCTGCTCATACACCCGTGTTGGGTTGTGATAGCCAGAGTGTTGTCTATTTAGCCAAAAATGCCACGTTTATGCGCGTACCAAACACATAAATGTGTGGTACCACTTCATACGACAGGTATTGGAGGATGGTCTAATCACCTTGACTAAGATCCATACACAGGATAACCCTGCAGATGTTCTCACCAGGAGTCTTGCTAAGGCTCAACATGAGCATTGCATACAGCTAGTGGGAGTTGGTTAACTTAAGTGTCATTTATGCCTTTAAGTGGGAGGTTGTTGGGTTAAAGGCCTAAATAACCCCTTTTTGTACATTTTTATACATTGTTCAGGTTCTGTTCAGGTTCAATATGAACCTGGACACATTTTTAAAAGTTACTTATAATAAAAGTGGGAAAACCCAAAACTCACTTAGTGAGTTTTCCCCAAAAAAGAGCGTGCCTTCTCTCTCTCTCTGCTTCGATCCCTAGCGCTTCCTCTTTGCTGCACTGCGCCTCCTTCTTCTTGCCCCAATCCTGCACTACATCGTGATGCGCACCTACCGGTACCCTTTGCTTTGCGCTTTCATAAGTGAGGCTCCCCAAGGAACATATATAAAGGCCCTTGGCCTCGGCTTTTACGTAGGCCAAGCAACCCTGAAAATCTAGTGCTTTTAAAGGCAAAAGCTCATAAGCCAATGCTTTTAGTAACTTTCACCCAAAAGCTGCCAAAAGCCATCGACCTATTACCACATCATCAACCTACGATTTGTGGTGCAAATCCCATCGCAAATCGTCGGCTTCCATGTGTCTCCTTATCCGGTGTGGGGCCGCTTGAGACTCGACTCTTCCGTTGTGGTGTCACTAAGGAATTTGCCGTTCCAAGAAGCAAATGGTCCTACTTCCACTACAAACTTGCAGCATGGAAGCGGAATCATTGGAAGAGTGGTATGTGACATGCCGCTGATGTGTTCTCATACATGATACTGAGGTGCCATCGATAGAGCACCGGATGGAGTAGCTGATATAGCAGATGGAGCCCCAGAACTAAGTACAAAAATTTGAGCATGGGTGGTCAAAAATACGGCACAAAATGTAGGACTATACTAATTCTTGCCGAGTCACAATTTTACACTGAGAGCTTTTTCTCTCGCTAGTTAGTAAAGAAGTTGACTTTTGAAAACTTCAATATAGAGATATCATATGATTTAAGTGCATTTACCACCTATAAAAATAACCAGTGCTCTTTAAACTTCTTTAGGCCAAGTGCCTGGGTAGGGCCCAAGCTGTAAAACAAATCTGATGCTTGTGGTCACACAAAGCATTTGTAAACTCTCTTCATTAATAAATACGCCAGGAGCGCTCGACTTGAGTGTCACTACTCTTTGAAGAGGAACTCCGCTTCTTTCATGTCACCTCCATTATGATTCAGTTGTTTAAAGTGTGTATGAGTGATTCTCTCGTTGGCACGTGGTGCATGTAGCCGCGCATCAACTCCTCCACTATGTGTAGCATCTAAATATCCTCATGATCATATACCTCGTACTGTCTGCTTCGTGCATGGGCTTTGAAGTCTCCCAGGAGGAAGATCTTACCTAGAGTGCAATAGTACATGATGTCTTCATATAGGCATGCGTATCGTATTTGGCCCCGTATCCAGTTCGAAACTCCAATGTGTGACTTCACAAGTGGGCTAGGCTAGTCTATGTCCTGTAGGCCACGAACTAGTAATATGTGGACTGACAATCATAGTCACAAGGGACGCATTCCGGGACGGGGGAACGGGGGACGGGGCTGAAATGGATTTTTAGTGTAAAAAAGAGAGCGGGACGGCAAGTGGGGACGGAAAAGTGGGGACGGGAAGCCCGAAAAAGGGCGTCCCCTGTTACTATGCTGACAATCAATGAGGACCTGACCGTTTCTGTAATAGGGCTTCTTCTACCCTCGACATGCATGCTCACTAATGCTCTATCGCACCCTTGTGAGGTCATTATCAAGAAAAACTAGGGCTCTCTCCAAGCCGTGAAGCATGACTCTATTCCTCTTGAATAGTGGGTGCTCTTCATCCCTAGATTGGAGGATGAGTGCTATCCTCTAGGCTCGTTTTACTCTCCAAGCTTTGGCAAAAGGAGAGGGTCCTTGTGTAACAATCCAAGAGAGTGAAAATGAGATCTTATACAAATGGAAGTCCCAATGAGTCTTTAATACTCACTTAGGGACAAGTGATCTAGAGAGATGCAACAGATGGAGCGTTCTAAAAGTCATGCCAAAAATATAAAGCCTGTACTAAAATATGGGCGCCTTAGTAAAAGAGGGTTAAAATGCTTTAAAATTGGTGAAAGTGACCATAAAATAGGCTTGGGCAAATATGGACAAACAAGTATCCAGAGCCAAAGTGGTCATACCACCTTGAGATGCAAGCCTAAGTATCGGCAAAGATGCAAGGTGATCTTTGGTTTCTAAAATAGTCATGTTTTTTATCTCTTTACAAATTAAGTGTTTTGGTCTTAAGTATCATAATGAATTCATAGCATCATTTTCTTTTTAAACAAGATGTATTATTGTCATCATAGACACTCTTTTTATTTTTGAGATAAGTCATTTTCACTGAGTATTTTCTTTTTACTTGCTAAAGCCTCCTTTCTTTTATTGTTTTGCATTCGTTTGAATTTTATTTTGTATAAAAGCTGTCCTTTCTGGAATTTCTTCTATTTCCAAGTTGTAGTTTTAGGTCTTTTACACCTGGTGAAGGTTTATCTGCTCCTTATTTCATGGCGTAAAATGTAGCCTACAACTATTGATGGTTAATGAGGAAGACAGCTTATTGGTTCTTAAGAGGAGATGACTCAATAGCTTGTAGTCAGCTGTCATCTTTGGAAGAGCTAAGCTGAACTGTGCGTTGTAATCTGCGTGCTGCAAGAACGAAGGTTACTTTGCCTTGGAGTTAATGGCTAGTGACCATGCCAGTATTGCTCTCATTGATTCAAATTTATGTATGCACACTAGTACCACTGTTTCGTCTTTAATCTGTACTTGGTTCCTTTTGCCTAGAAGTTTGTGGAGCATATGCAAACAGCAGGATAAACAGGGTTTTTTAAAATTGGGGTTATTGGTTTCAGATTCAGACAAAACTACGATCAACTGCTTGCTGGGCATCCCTTGCCGCTTTTGTTTTAGCAGGCACAAAAGAGGCTTTGGCTCTTGAAGATGGGGCTATGGCATCATCAGGATTATCTTTAGCCAATCCAGAAGTCATGTATGCAATTCTTGCCATTGAAGCTATTGCCCTTATTGGAGCAGCTGTGGGAGGTACTTGAACTCTCTTGCCTTTTGTACCATGTTACCCCTTCAGCTTTGGAGCAACTATGAAAGCATTGAGGTTTGATTATTGTTAATTCTGATTAAAAACCCTATGTAAAGAATCATCAAGAAACTACTGACTAAAAACCCTATGTAAAGAATCATCAAGAAAACGAAGTGTTTCAGAAGGGTACATCATCAATTGGTTTCAAGCGGATATAATTTTGATTTCAAAAGTTGGAGTGAGACAGTTTTTGCCAAAAGCACTCTTGAATTGTGACCAAGTCTTTGGAGCAGAGAGTTTAGCAATAAGGGCACTCTGCCATTGCCAAGCATTCTCTCTAAGAAATCCCGCCACTCTAGCAAGCTTGGAATCCTATGTGTAATTCTTTTTATTGAAGATGTGGAACCACCATTTTTAATGGTTTGGAGCCTTGCAACATGGGTGGAGGTTAATAGGGAAGTAATCTGGATACATTGGGTAAGGTCCTTGCATGGGAGTATCCAACGGTCCAAGTGGTGGTGGGGGTGGTGATAGCACAAAAGAAATTGTAGAAGCAAGAGGAATTTGCAAAATATGATTCTTGTTGTCCATGGTGTGGAAAACACCTCCCATCAAAGAAGACTATGGAGGAGTAGCAACAGGAGTACAAACTGGAGGAAGAATTTTTTTAAAGGTGTAACAGGGCAATTGAGGAGGTGAGGTCCCACGGACATTGGTAATAGAGGGAACAGGTGGAATAGCTGCTGCAACAGAGTCAAAATCTTGGAAAGGTTCCGGAAATCTTCACTCTTCACAAAAGGTGCAGACTGTTCTGAAGCAATAGATGTCTGCAATTCTCGAACAAGGGTCGCCAAATATTCACAGTCAAAGGGAATACTTGGGGGAGTCTTAGGAACAGTAGGGTTTTGGGGAGCTCTATTGGTTGCCTCTGCCAAAGTTGAGCTGGATACGGATTTTTTTCCATCGGAAGTGATCGTTCTTCTTGTGAAAACAAGAAGAAGGCTGATCTCTGATACCACCAGATTCCTCTTGGGTTGGGTTATTCATTCAAATACACAAAGCTGTAGCTTAAAGACTTGAACAGAACAGAAAAAATCAGAGTCGAACTCTGTAGATGACATGAGAGTGGTGTAATTCCCCTCAAGCCAAGCACTCTTTGTGGTATTTCTTTGTTAATTATCCAAGATAGTTTACAAGCGTGTGCGATAACGTACTACTAGGGCTTCAATTTATAGGCACTTTGGCCGGAAAAACAACTTAAAAATCGTCCTATAAAAATTAGTGCACTAAAAGCACCTGAAATAATCTAATAAGTCATCTGCTTTATCAGTAATTGTCGCCCAAAAGTGGCCTGGCCAACATTAAGCTTCTTCATGATCCCTGCCGTGAATCCCGGAGCAGGTTCTGCCACAGAATTTGGGTCTCTGCTCACGGGTCTTGGTCCAGCTTGGCTTGGGTCTTTAGTCGGATCTTTCTCCTCTCTTCAGGTCTCATGCCACGTCACCAAGTGGTGATGCACACCTCCCCTTAGAGAAGAGTAATCACCCCCAATTACATTTCCAATTCTCGAGTAGACATTGACTTCATGTAGACATGCCAATGACCATCCCCTCGGAATAGTACATTCTCTAAACATGCATCCTCACAAAATCCAGTTTCACATAGTTCACACTGAACATTGATCTATCTGGTCATCCCATCCTTCTCAAAACTCTTGATAGTCGTCTCATCCTTTCAAAACTTTAATGCACCAAGTTCACCATTTGTGTAGTCATCTCATCCAAGCCGGAACTTTTGATGCACTAGAATTAAAGTTATCCAAAGTTCATGCTTCAAGATGCAATACAATTCACAATTGCATGACTCTCAGATGCATTCACTTGGACACGACTGAATAAAGTGCATTATATACTGAGTAAGATTTGAGAGAGAGAGAGAGAGAGAGAGAGAGAGAGAGAGAGAGAGAGAGAGATATGAGATGAAATGTTATATTAAACGTCTTCAAAAGGCCAAAATGACCTATGAGACCAAACTGATACAATCCTTATGGATCTAATCCAATGTCTGGGTACAAAATTAAAATGAAGTAAACTAAAAGACTAAAATCGTCATACTGAAATCATCGTCGTCATCATCATCATCCATGCCTGAGGATGCCCGGCATTGGGCGTTGTCCGAGAAAGTATTACATCGGTCACTGAAGAGCGGAGACAGGGAGGCGACTCTACATTGCAAGATGCTATTTTGCCCCCAGCACATCTCATTATGCATCGCCCAAGGGGGAGTCACCCTACATGATATTGGTTGGATGAGGACATATGGGAGTTCTCTAGGGATGGAGGTGTCGTTCTTTTGGGAGACTTCAATGCCAGGATGGGCCAATCTTAGACACCTTTCTACGAGACCTCAGAGGAAATGTTGAGAGAATTGGATATCAGTGATATGGGATTGGCCAGGCGTTCGCAGAATGAAGAGCACACTCGATATGGGGGATATCTGACAGATTTGGGGACTGCACATGGACTGGCCATCTTGAATGGCCTCTAGAGATTTCCAGCGTCGAGTGGGTTCACTTATTTTCCTCATAGACATGGGGCCAACACAATGGATTCTGTTTTGGCTCAGCCCAGTTTCATACCCTCTATTCAGGACTTTGCAGTCGGGCCCAGGCCTATTGGGGCAACAGTAGATCATGCTCTCCTCACGTTTACTGTCTCATTCCAGTTCAACACAGCTCGACAAGCACAAACACCTACGCATAACTGTTAGGGAATAAAGGCCTAAGTGCCTTGTACTTATTAACTTATAAGTTAAAAGACTTATAAGTGAGGGGGCCCAAGTGTGAATGGCCCCGTAGTCACTTACTCATATACTCAAAGGTCAAGCCCAAATTGGTGCTAGCGTGACTTCTCCCAGATTCTGACGAGCGTTCTCTCTCTCTCTCACGTTCTTCTCTGCGTGTGCTTCTTCAGCGCCTCTCTCCTCTTCTCCTTCACTCTCATTGCATAGGATAGCAAGTGGGCTCTCTCTCCTGCTCCCCCAAACATGGTATCAGAGCTTTAGGGTTTCCAAGAGAGCCATCTTCGCAACACAGATCAGAATTTTGTTTTTGCTCGCTGCGGGAAGGATATTCAACCGTTTTCGATCAACTCTGTCGCGAAGGGATCCTCTCACCGTGTAGAATCGACCTCCGGTGACAGTTTCCCCAAAATTAGGGTTTCAAAAACTGGCGAACAGCAGCCTATTTCTGCTGAAATTGACCAATTTCGGGGTCAATTTGATGCAATTTCATTAGGGCAAGTCTCACAGGTCAATCTTACAGGTGTTTCCACCAACGAGGTTCTGAAAATTCAGCAAAACAGGTGTTTACAGGTCTGATTTTTGCCCTAAAACAGGGAATTTCAGCAAGCAAATGATGTATACACCTTGTGGAAACCTTTGGTAAGGGTCTGGCAGTGAATGTACGCCGTTTTGGGGTGATTTCGCGTGAAATTTGCTCGCTGTTTTTCTGTAACAGCAAGCTGTTTTTTGCCCGATTGCGCACATTTGGGCGTGTTTAGGTCGGCAAAACAGGGTTTCAGTGATTGCAAACACTGAGTGTTTTCAGTGTTTTCAGGGTTTCAGTGTTTGCAATCACTCAGAATGGCTTCTAGCAGTGAAAGTGGCAATTTGTTGCACATTCGCAAGCTTGAAGGTGCCCATAACTTTGCTATATGGAAGAAGCAATGTTATAATGTGATGTTGCAAAAAAAACAGGCGAAACCTATTAAGTTACAGGGTGTGAAACCGGTTGATATGGAGGTTGAAGAATGGGAAGAAGTGGACGAGTTGGCTCGCTCCACGATCATGCTTTCGGTGTCTGACAATTTACTCTTCAATGTAGAGAATGAGCAGACAGCATGGGGCATGTGGAAGCGTTTAGACGAGTTGTATGCACAGCAGAGTGCTGCCAGTAAAGTGTATTGGCTTAAGAAGCTTATGGATCTCCGCATGAAGGAGGGCACGCACATGTCAGTGCACCTCAATGAATTCAATTCTATTTTCAGCCAACTGACAGAGCTGAAATTCACGATTGATGAGGAGTTCAAAGCCACTTTTCTGCTATGCACATTGCCCGAGAGTTGGGATGTATTCCGGACAGCTCTTAGTAACTCAAGTGCGTCACTTAAGTATGCAGATGTAGAGAGTTCTCTCTTGATGGAAGAGATGAACAGGAAGAACACCACAGGTGGGTCTTCTAATGCATTGCACTTGAGAGGCAGGTCTCAACAGAGGGAGAAATCTGACAGTAAGGACAGGGCACGCAGCAAATCTCGTAGGAAAGATGTTGTGTGTCATCATTGTGGAAAGAAAGGGCATTATAAACGGGAATGCTATGAGTGGAAGAAAGAGAAGAACAAGGGTGCTGAAACTGATGCAAAGGACAAGGGAAATGCCAAGAAGAGCACTGTGTTGATTGAGGAAATCAATGTTGCTAGTAGTTGTGACAGTGACAGCAGCACTGATGTACTCAATGCCTCTTCTGTGGATGCACATACCCTTGCTATGGGTTCTGATGTGGACATGCATACTTGGATTCTTGATTCAGGTGCCTCCTTTCATGTAACACCTCATAGGGATTGGTTTACACAGTACTCAGGTGAGGTGCAGGGCACTGTTTATTTGGGAGATAACTATGCATGTGACATTGCAAGTATTGGCAGTGTCCAGTTTTCCTTTGCTGATGGTATGACTTTTGTTTTGCACAAAGTGCGCCATGTGCCACAACTCAAGAAAAGTTTGATTAGTACAGGGCAGTTAGATGATGCAGGCTATCACACCACTTTTGGTGATAGCAAGTGGAAAATTTGTAAAGGGGCTCGGATTGTAGCCAAGGGTTGTAAATCGGACACTTTGTATCCTTTGCATGTATCTAGTGTGCGTGACCATGTTGTCGCCGTAACCGAGCAGCCAAGTGTTTCTTTGTGGCATGGCCGGTTGGGACACATGAGTAAAAGAGGAATGGAAACTCTGTCTCGTTGTGGTTATTTGCCGTGTTTGAGGTATGCTGATTTTTCTCATTGTGAGCACTGTATTTATGGTAAGCACAGTCAAACACCGCACAAAAGGTCTATTTCTTTGAGGTCTGACAGGTTAGACTTAGTGCATTCCGATGTATGTGAAATGCCACAGTTGTCCTTAGGGGGAAAGAAATATTTTGTCTCGTTTATCGATGATGCTACACGTAAGGTGTGGGTGTATCCAATACGTGCTAAAAGCGATGTTTTGGATACTTTCAAGAAGTTTCTTGCGTTTGTTGAGAATCAAACTGACAAGAAGCTTAGGTCTTTGCGCTCAGACAATGGGGGGGAGTATGTATCAAAAGCATTTATTGACTTTTGTGCTACTAAAGGTATTAAAAGAGAGCTCACGGCTCCTTTTAATCCCTCTCAGAATGGAGTTGCAGAGAGATTGAACCGGACTATCCAAGAGAAAGTTCGGAGTATGCTCTCACATGCTGCATTACCTCATGGTTTTTTGGGCAGAAGCTGTGCAAACAGCTATTCACTTGATTAATCGCTCACCTAGCAAGGCTTTGGGTGGAAAGGTGCCTGAGGAGGTGTGGTCTGGCAAGCCACCCTCATATGCATATTTAAGAGTGTTTGGTTGTGAGGCCTATGTTCACATCCGGAGTGAACTGCGCACCAAACTAGAACCAAAGTCTCATAAATGCATTTTCCTAGGATATGGTGAGGATGGTGAAATGGGGTATAGATTATGGGATCCCGCATTACGGAAAATCATACGCAGCAATGATGTCATCTTCAATGAGAATTGCATGCACAAACAGCCCACAAAGGTCGAGGAAGTGCGCCGGGTTGTTTTTCGTGAAGATGTTACATATGGACAGCCAAGAAGGCCCAATGTTCAGCAGCCTTTACATGCTGAAAATGGTGCTGAAAATCAGCCATTAGCTGCTGAAAATCAGCCCCAACAAGTTGCCATTGATGCACCACAGGTAGGGGAACAGGTTGATGCTCCTAGACCGCCCGTTGTTGCGATGCAACCGGCTGAACAGCCTGCTGTTTTTGATGGTTTACAGGCTGAAAATCCACCTGTTATGGATCATTGGGTGCGTAGGTCTACTCGGGTGACAAGGCCCCCCGATAGATATGAACCGTCTTTGGACTATGTCATGCTTACTGATTGTGGCGAGCCGTCTTGCTATAAAGAGGCTATGCAACGGGAAGACAGTAAGAAATGGTTCAAAGCAATGGTTTCGGAAATGCAGTCTTTGGAGAAAAACCATACATGGGACTTGGTTGATTTGCCTAAAGGGCATAAGGCTCTGCCATGTAAATGGGTTTACAAGACCAAGGTCACATCTGATGCTTCTTCTAAGTACAAGGCACGTTTGGTTGCTAAAGGGTACAAGCAAAAGCATGGTGTGGATTTTGATGAGATTTTTCTCCTGTTGTAAAGCTTGCCACATTACGTCTTGTTTTAGGCCTGGTTGCTTCTGAAGATATGGAGTTAAAGCAAATGGATGTCAAAACAGCGTTTTTGCATGGCGATTTGCTTGAGATGATCTATATGATGCAGCCAGAAGGTTTTGTGTCGAAGGGGCAAGAGAAGAAAGTATGTAGACTCTTGAAAAGCTTGTATGGTTTGAAACAGTCTCTCCGTGCATGGTATCACAAGTTTGATACATTCATGAGGTCTCAAGGATACAAAAGAAGTAATTCTGATCACTGTTTGTATATCAAAACGGCAAGTGATGGATCTCTTCTATTGTTGATTTTGTATGTTGATGACATGCTTATTGCGGGTAAAAATGTCACGGAGTTGAATGCACTACAGCAAAGCTTAAAGAATCGCTTTGACATGAAGGATCTTGGTGATGCTAATCATATTTTGGGCATGCGTATCTCTCGAGATAGACCCAACAGGCGTCTGTATCTATCTCAACGAGATTATGTTAATAAGGTGCTACATCGTTTTCATATGGATGGGGGAAAGGCACTTGGTACTCCGCTGCCTCCATATGTAAAACTGACTGCACATGACTGCCCAAACACAGATGATATGCGGGCTGAAATGGCCAAGATTCCTTATGCATCAGCCGTTGGCAGTTTGATGTATGCTATGGTTGCTACACGTCCGGACATTGCATTTGCGGTGGGAGTGGTAAGCAGGTACATGAGCAATCCTGGCAAAAAGCATTGGGAAGCAGTGAAGTGTATCTTGAGATACTTGAAAGGCACTAAAGACTTGTGCATTTGTTTTGGGAAGAGTGAGACATCTGTGCATGGCTTTACAGATGCAGATTTTGCTGGACATCCAGATTGCAGGAAGTCTACCTCTGGATATGTGTTTACATTCATAGGAGGTGCAGTTTCTTGGATCTCTAGACTGCAAAAATGTGTTGCTTTGTCTACCACTGAGGCTGAGTATGTGGCTGCCACTGAGGCATGCAAAGAAGCTTTGTGGCTCATGCGTTTGGTAGAAGAGCTTGGCATTAAGTCACCGGTTCCTGTGCTACACTGTGATAGTCAGAGTGCTATTATGCTTGCAAGGAATCCTGTTTTTCATGCCAAGACAAAGCACATAGAGGTGAAGTATCATTTTATCAGGAGTGTGCTTGATGACAAGAGCATTACACTTGTCAAGGTGCACACAGATGACAATCCTGCAGATCTTTTGACCAAGAGTCTTCCAGCAGAGCGGTTTGCATATTGCCGACAGATGATGGGTGTTGGATGAGTAAGTGCATGATCAGCCGATGTATCATAGTTAGTTGATTCTTTGATCTCCCAAGGTACATTGCCTTTAGGTGGGAGGTTGTTAGGGAATAAAGGCCTAAGTGCCTTGTACTTATTAACTTATAAGTTAAAAGACTTATAAGTGAGGGGGCCCAAGTGTGAATGGCCCCCTAGTCACTTACTTATATACTCAAAGGTCAAGCCCAAATTGGTGCTAGCGTGACTTCTCCCAGATTCTGACGAGCGTTCTCTCTCTCTCTCACGTTCTTCTCTGCGTGTGCTTCTTCAGCGCCTCTCTCCTCTTCTCCTTCACTCTCATTGCATAGGATAGCAAGTGGGCTCTCTCTCCTGCTCCCCCACAATAACCGATACAGTTTTACTTCAGAGACCGATTCTCTCTACATAGATGGTATCTAAAGACACTTATGCACAGAGGATCCAGGAAGACCTTTAGGGGAGCTCACTTATATATTGACAGAGCCACTACAGGATACAGCAGCAGAGGCATACCCATACACTGAGCCTGAGCAGCGACAACGTTCTGGGAGCACACCCCAAAATAGCTGGTATGATGAGGAGTGTAGAGAGACCAGAGCCCGACTTCAGAGGGAGGTACTTCTAGCAATCACGGATTGCTTCTCGACGTTTGGTACGTGTAACAGACTTGGACACTCCAAGTCCAGAATCAATCGCGACAGCACCAAATAACCACTTCAAAACAGTTCACAGTCACAATTCACAATAGATTTGCACTGGCCTGACGGAGTTCCGTGCCTAGAGATATTGGCCCCAAAGACTGGCGTCCCTTTCGGTATTTCTTTTTATATTAATCAGTGTTCAAAGTACAAGAGTGGTTGGGTCTCACTCTCAGACTCTGCGTCCAGATGCTCTGCAGAGTGGGAGCCCAATCCACAAAAGCTTCAAATCAAAAGCCTAAAAATAAAGCAGAGTTTTTCTGTCTCACAAACTCTCTGGAGCTTCTCTGATAATTTGCGTAGAGAAAAAGAAGCCTTCCGTAAATCACGCCGCAAAAAGTGGATCCTAACGTACGATGCCACGTCATCCTGTCTCCGCAAATTCTGGGATTCAGCCCTACTGCCATTAGGATTAGGGTTAGGGTTTCTAGCAGGTTTTAGGGTGAGGGTTTCCAGAATTTAGGGTTTCAGCAGCAGTTAGGGTTTCAGCTCTCGGGCAGCCACGTCATCACTTTGTGACATACCCCCCTCTTGAAAGCATTGTAATCGCCCTCGATTATGCCTACAAAACAGACAGGCCATAAACCGTCTTAGCAGACACTGATTGTTAGTACCTACGTACCAGGAACACACATCTAGCACATGTACCAATCGACAGTCACATCATAGGACATCACATGACATTCAACATTCATTCGGATCTTAGACCATGATTTATCGGCAATGTAGCTAGCAATCGCATCTAGATCCAATTGGGACCTCATCGATGTCCGATTGACTAACCCCTATTGCAACCATTGGTTATTCGAGATCAATCGGACCAAAATGTTGCAGTCATTTTGTCTATCAGTTCCTGCACTTAAAAAGAAGTCAATAACAAATCAATATCATATTTAGGAATTCCGTTTCATAAAGTCATACAGCAGAATACTGTCAGCTTTCAGTATCCAGGAAGCTCAAAGAGACATCAGTGTCTCTAGTATCAAAATCAAGGCATCTGTTGACAAAGCAACGGAGTAACTCCCCTCTTGTGCATCCCACTGCACTAGATCTCCGGCCAAGCTGAATTCTGGGTTCCATTTGGAGTAGACTATGCTAAACCAAAAGCCTTGAGGTAAAGTTTCACAATCTGAGGAGTATCTGCTAGGTCCTCCTCCTCCATCCACTTTGCATCCAATGTAGGATAGTTCTTGAACTTAACCAAGAACCGCCTTTGGACTTTACCTTTATTCTTCGTATCCTTATGTGCCAAAATTTGTTCAGGAACAAGGATCTCCTCGTTTTCTTCCACTTCGGGTTGCTCATCAGGCTCCCCATCATTAGGCACGTCACCTTTAAAAAGTTTCAAGAGACTCGCATGAAATGCATTGTGAATCCTCCAAGTGTCAGGCAGTTTCAGTCGGAAGGAGACATCATTTATCTTTTTAGAGATCTGGAAAGGTCCGTAGTATCGCATATTAAGCTTTGGAAAAAGCCTCTCCTTTCCCTTTTTCTTTCTCAGGCGTGCCTTCTCAAAACATAAGAGCACCCAATCATCCTCCTTCAATTTCAAGTCGCGACGATGGTGATCCGCTGTCTTTTTCTGTCGTTCTTGAGATTTCTGCAAAGCCTCGCGAACCTTGGCAAAAGCCGTATCTAAGTCTCGCGTATATTCGTCCGCTTCAAAAATCTTATCTTTCGTGCTTAGGAAGGGTGGAACCTTCGCAACACCTTCAACAATCTCAAATGGCGCCTTCCCTGTCGAAGAGTGTATCGTGTTATTGTAGGCAAATTCCACCAAAGGTAGGTACTTTCCCATTGAGTCTTCTGATCCAAGATATAAGACTTCAATAGATCTAAAACCACTGAATTTGCAATCTCAGATTGCTCGTTAGTCTGTGGGTGGAACGATGACGAGAACTGCAACCGTGTGCCAATGTTCTCCCAAATTGCATTGCCTTCCAAAACAAACTCGTAAATCTGGGGTCCTTGTCGGAGACAATCGTCTCAGGCATGCCATGTAATCTGAAGATCTAGGCCACAAACAATCTCGCTAAGTGATCCAGCTTGACTGTTTTCTTCACTGGAATGAAATGAGCCTGTTTGCTAAATCTGTCAATAACAGTCCAGATACCATCATGACCACTTTGTGTTCTCGGGAGATAAAAAATGAAGTCCATTGCAATACTTTCCTAGGGGCGGGTGGGTATGGGTAGAGGCTGTAACAATCCCAGTGCTTTATGCCTGTCAAACTTGACCTTCTGGCATACTAAGCAACTGCGCACAAACTCTTCCACATCCTTTTTGAGTCTCGGCCAAAAGAAGTATCTCTCTACCCCTTTCATGGTGGTAGCAATGCCGCGGTGACCCGTAAAAGGTGGACAGTGGCATTCAGTCATAACCTTTTCCCTCAACGGCTGTGTAACGCACAATATGGTTTTTCTCATCAAGTAGCCATCCCAAATGGAATATCCCACTACTGTCTCCCCATCCCATATGCGTGTGAAAACGTCTACAAAATCTGTATCTGTGGCATACTGGTCGACCATATCCTCGAAGCTCCTATGATGTATCGCGGAAATAGCCAGAACCAACGACTTCCGAGACAAAGCATTTGCCACCACATTCTTCTGTCCCTGAACATGGACAATCTGGAAGTGAAACTGTGACAAGATGTTCGCCCACTGCATCTGCTCTTCCGATAGTTGCTTCTGCGACAAGAAGTAGCACAAACTCTGATGGTCTGTAAAGACAGTAAAATCTGCTCCGAGTAGGTAATGCCGCCACTGAGTAAGAGCATGGATAACCGCCAAAAGCTCTTTCTCATAAATCTGTGCTGTCATTTCCGGCCTTGAGAACAATCGGCTCTCGTAAGCAATGACATGGCCTTCTTGCATGAAGACCGCACCCAGACTATGACCACAAGCATCACAATATACTTCAAATGACTTCTGCAAGTCTGGCAAAGTCAAAACTGGTCCCATAGTCAATTTCTCTTTCAATGTCTGAAAGGCAGTCACCTCTGTGAGTCCCTACGAGAAAGGGACTCCTTTCTGTGTCAAGATATGCAAAGGGGAAGCAACCTCTGCAAACTTTCGAATAAACCACCTGTAGTACGAACACAGTCCCAAGAAGCTTCTAACTTCATGGACATTCTTCAAATCGGGCCAATCGCGGATAGTCTCTATCTTGGCCGGATCCATTTGCACTCTCGTTGCTGAGAGTCGAGACAATGTGTCCCAGAAAGTGTATCTCTGGTAGGAAAAATTCACTTTTCTTTGCATTAATCACTAACTTGTGATCTTGTAATGCTTGAAAGACCTGAAGCAGATGATCTCTGTGTTCTGCCTCATTCTTGGAAAAAACAATGAGATCGTCAAAGAAAGTGCCAACAAATAGCCTGTACTCTCGACAAAACCTGTTCATCATCCGGTTAAATGTCGCAGGGTTAAGCCAAAAGGCATCACCAAAAACTCAAATAACCCAAAAGTCGTCCGAAAAGCTGTCTTGTTGACGTCTCTCGGCGTAATTCTGATCTGATGATATCCACTCTTGAGATCAATCCTGCTAAAGCACGAGGATCACTGTAATCTGTCGAGTATATCATTGATCCTAGGAATCAGAAATCTGTTCTTGATGGTGATTTTGTTGAGAGCTCTATAATCGATGCACATTCTCCAAGATCCGTCTTTCTTCAAAACCAACAACACTGGAGAGCAATACGGTGAAGTACTAGGCTGGACAAGACCCTTTTCCAAGAGGTCTTTCACCTGGTTCATAATCTCTTCATTCTGTGCTCGGCTCACACGGTAAGGTGGCCGGTTCGGTGGTGTGCTTCCAAGTATCAGATCAATGGTATGATCTTCTGGACGAGTAGGTGGTAACTCGCCTGGTAGGCCCTCTTAGAAGCAATCGGCGTGAGAGTGGAGAAAATCTTGGTTGCTCTTTATCAAGTTTAGACATGTCACATATTTGTCCTATCCTTATCACTCAGTTCTTTCATAAAGATCAAGTAAACAAACAGACTAGATTTTATTAATTTAGAGATGACCGAAGCTGATACAGTAGGGACAGACTCGCCCTTCAGTTTAATGTCAAGTACAATGGTTCTGCCCTTCTCTGTAGTCAATGTCGCTTTCCTCGCCCGATAATCGACCACAGCGTTGTTCTTGTGGTACCAGGGAATCCCTAAGAGAACATCACAACTTTCCAAAGGCATTATGAAAAAGTCCTCATGCCCCAAATACCCCCGACAATGCAACCGAAGTTTGCCAATGACAAGTGTAATGGTTACGTCCCTGTCGGGTGCTGCTAGGACAGCCTCCGCAAGTGGTCCCATCCGATCAAGAGTCATCTCGAGCCGCGCCGCCAATTCTGGTGAAATGAAGTTGGCCTTGGCTCCTCCATCAAAGAAGATCAGGGCCTCTTGGTCTTTCACTTTGCCCCAAGCTCGGCAAAGTTCTGTACTCTCGTTCATGGTGTTGGGATCAGTACCCACACAATCTGGAACCACTCCTCTTTTCATCTTGCCTTTTCTTCCACGTTCCTCAGCTACTCTCGAACTCTCAGGCCTTTCGTCCTCCTTGTCATTATGTTCTTTCTGTGCCTTTTTAGGGCACTTCGCGGAGATATGTCCATGTTCCCCGCATCCAAATCACTTCGCTCCCTGACGAAGCGAGCTCTCTCCTCAGGAGTAAGCTTGGGTCGTGCATCCTTCTTTTCTAGGTTGCTCTTTCTCTTTCTACTTTCATTCGCTGAAGTCTGTTCAGCTCGTTGTGTCATGACCTCATCGGTGGGGTAGGTCAGACTGCCAGAGTGAATGGCAAAGCCCCGTTTCGCATGACTCATCAACTCCTAAATAGAAGCTGGCTTCTGTTCCAAGCAGTGATCTTGGGTCTCTGTAGGTAGACCCAAGGTAAACCGCTCAATCTGTTCTCTGAACGAGATCTTCTTGAATGAAGAGGCGGGTAGAAAAGAGCTCCTATATCTCTCGCAATACGCATCCACTGTATCTCTCTTGGTCATCCGAAGATGGTTCCAAGCAGCTCATATATGGCGTTCATACTCTTGAGTCAACCAAGAAGAAATAAAAAGCTTCTTAAATTTCAGCCATTTAACTGGCGCAGTCTTGTTTAAAAGAAGCGTGGACCACCAAGTTCGAGCATTCCCCTTAAAATAAGAGGCAGCTCTCCGAATCTTGGAGTGCTCTAAGTAGCGTCCTCTCGCGAAAGCGATGTCAAACTGTTGTATAAAAGACAAAGCCTTCGAAGCATCTTGATATCCTGAAAAAGTGTCAAATTTGATCGACTGTCCACTTTCCTTAAACTCTGGGACTTTCTTGCTTTTATCTTCCAGAAAGTCATACTCGATGGCTTTATAAAAATTCTTCTTGTTCGCATAAAAGTTGTCGTCATCAGAGTTTGAACTGTCTGTAGACGAGTCCTCTGTAGAACTGTCACTCACTGGGTGAGATTTAGACTTCTCTGCCTTTTTCTTGCCCTTTCCGAAACGTTGTTTCTTGCTTTGCTTTTTGCCTTTTCTGTCTTCTTCGCTTGAATCTGAAGAGCTAGAAGAACTGTCAAAAGAAGAAGAAGAAGAACTAGGTACTCCTTCAAATCGAACACGCTTCTTTTGTTTCTTTGCCTTATCAAATGTCGACTAACGACCCAAATAACCCGGGGAGTCAGTGTCTTTCTTCTGCTTTTTGCCGTGCTTTTTATCTTTGTTCTGCGCGTCAAAAAGCTGAGCAATCCGTGCATCAACCACCTCTTCTAATTCCTTCTCTGAGTATGTCTTGTGAGCAGAAGGTTTCTTGGGAGCGGGTTTCGGGGGTGGTGGTGTGGTTTTCTGCCACTGCTCGTGTACTTCCTGAAAAGAAGTCTCGCTCATATATTTTGCCAATTTTGGCTCCTTCACAAAACTGAGCATCATCTTTGTTGCATCGCCGATCAATTGACGACGCTTCATCTCTCGTTGCTCCGCCTGAGTAGGCCGAGGCGGGCCATACTCTCTACAAGAATCTTCGTTGTGATCCCTGCCCGCATCTCCAGATGCAGAGGGAGTCGACTGATCCTTGCGTGAAGCCATAGGTGCCGCGGGAAAAAAATTGGGATCGGATTTCCCGTAGAAGAGAAATCGGCCGTGCTTTGATACCACAACAGATTCGGACACTCCAAGTCAAGAATCAATCGCGACAGCACCAAATGACCACTTCAAAACAGTTCACAGTTCACAATAGATTTGCACTGGTCCGGCGGAGTTTCGTGCCTAGAGATATTGGCCCCAAAGACTGGCGCCCCTTTCGGTATTTCTTTTTGTATTAATCAGTGTTCAAAGTACAAGAGTGGTTGGGTCTCACTCTCGGACTTTGCATCCAGATGCTCTGCAAAGTGGGAGCCCAATCCACATATTTATTGTTTACAAGGGGTGCCAAAAGCAAAGCCCCAAGAGCTTCAAATCAAAAGCCTAAAAATAAAGCAGAGTTTCTTTCTCTCTCACAAGCTCTCTGGAGCTTCAAAAGAAAAGCAAGAGATTCTCTCTCTCTCTCTCTCTCTCTCTCTCTCTCATAATTTGCGTAGAGAAAAAGCAGCCTTTTGTAAATCACGCCGCCAAAAGCGGATCCTACTATACGTCATCTTGTCTCTGCAAATTCCGGGATTCAGCCCTGCTGCCATTAGGGTTAGGGTTAGGGTTTCTGCAGTTTTAGGGTTTTTGGTAGGTTTTTGGGTTTGCAGGTTTTAGGGCTAGGGTTTCCAGAATTTAGGGTTTCAGCAGCAGTTAGGGTTTCAGCTCTCGGGCAGCCACGTCATCACTTTGTGACAGTACGACGGAAGAAGAGGCCGTTTCTAGCTCAACTAGAGCAAGATTTATATCAATTGTTTTTGAGCCAGGATTGAGGCGAGGCATGGCGACTCTTCCATGAGCACTCCCCCCCACCGATCACCACTTCTACGGAGGTATGGGGTCAGTATGCATCATCTCTCTACACAATCTTGGGGCAGCCACCTCTTGCAGATCCGCTAGAGCCATGCCCACATACAGGTGCTTTCTTTACCGCCAAGATGGTAAAGAAAGCCATTGACAGGATGAAGACTAGGAGAGCATATGATCACAATGGCCTGTTAGCAGAGCATTTTATATATACCAGAGATTTGCTTGCAGAGCTTCTAGCAGTGATGTTCAACTGTGCCATGTGTGAGGGCCTAACTGATACTTGGAGTTTGTCCACGATCATACCTATCTTCAAGTCAGGGGACCCTATAGAGCCTCGGAACTACCGCACTGTCATGATTAGACACACATTGGCACGTTTGTACGCGTCCCTCCTTTAGTAGCAGTTGAGTAGATCGGCACGTGGAAGACGACTCTATTGTTGCTTTATGGACTTCCGGAAAGCCTTCGATACAGTGCCCAGAGCTAAGTTGATGCGCACACTGCAAGAGATGAGGGTACCCAAAGAGGTGATTTGGAGAATCATGGCTCTATACAAGTCAATAGTGGGGCATGTACGCACTCCAGAGTGGATTTTTTATTTGGTTCACTCCACTATTGGAATGAAACAGGGTTGCCCGCTATCTCCTACACGTTCAGCTATGCTCTATAGGGTTCAGATTGGGGGGCCTTCAGTGGACCACCAGGGTAGATCTGGTAGCACTGATGGATGGAGAATTATGGAGAGGCCTCTAGTCTCCATGATCTCTCGGATGATTTGAGCTAAGGCCTCAGTGCTACATGAGATTATTCCAACTGAGCTAGCTGTCCCCCATCTCGTAGTTGAGGCCCTTACTAGATCAATTCCTTCATGCATAATTTATGGGACCTCCCCAAAGACAGATATGCTCGGCTAGCCCTTGAGTCATCTCGACAGCTAGCACTACAAGGAGACACAACATGTTGTTATGGGCAGATGACATCATGGTTTTAGTCACATGGTTTTCAACATGGATAGATTGCCTCCATTTCAGTACTCCTTGGATGCACCCTCCCTTTCTCTCACACGGACAAAGATCACTCAACTTATATGTCAGGATTTGATTCAACTAGATACCAGAAGCACATGGATACAAGCGGTACAAGAGTTGGGCACGAAGATGGCTTTCTATAGAGGGCATCTCCTCCAACAAACAGAGGATGGATATGTGATCAGACTGGCCTATATGGACACTCATTTATCCTTTGGGATACTGTCACAAACTGCTGACGTGTCAAAGCCTAAAGAATGGAGCCAACTTACAGATGCCGGCCGAGGGACCTAAACCCTAGGAAGAACTAGCAGAAGAAGAAAAAGTCCTACCAACTTATGGGGACCCCGTCTGATGGGGCCCCAAGGACATAAAGGGATTAAAATAAAGCAGGACTCACACACACACACTCACGCAAAGCTGATGACGTGGTAGCTGTATGGAAGTTTCGGAAATTACGCTGACTGATGACGTGGCGGGCTGTACGGATTTCCGCGTTTTGTGTTGGCTGATTACGTGGCAGGTTGTACGGATTTTCGTAAATTACGCTGGCAGCTTTTGGCATTGCTTTTGGGACCAGAAGCTTTTAGTTTGAAGGCTTTTCATGTAAACTGCTTTTCACAACCCAAGGGCCTTTAAATATGTGCTAAGGGCTCATTCTCCAGTATGCTTCCTAGAGAAGGTGCAGAGTCTGGAGTATCGGCTTGTACTGTGTTGATGCAATATAAAGAAATACCGAAAGGGGCGCCAAGGTTTGGGGTCAATACTCTCTAGGGTGGAATTCTGCCACTCCGTGTCACGTGTCGTCTCTCTCTCTCTCTCAGTTCAGTTGTTATTGAAGTGCTAAAAGTCTGTTTAGTCTGTTCTTTTCGATTGGCACGTGGTGCCTGTCTTGTGATAGTGGTATCAGAGCATTAGGCGTGTGCTTTTCTAAAAGCATACCGGTCCTATAAAAGAGCAGACAAAGCTATTGGAATTTTATTTGAGGTATCTTTGGCCTCCGGGCCCGGACTTATTGGTCACTCCCACCCTTACTACATCGCGCATCGGGCGCGCTCCCGTCTTCACCGCTCATGTCTTATTGGGCATAAGCCATAAAAGATCACTTGCAAGAGAAGGATCCAAGATTTGTTTCGAGCTGCTCTTTTTTCTCAGAGGCAGTGCCATGCAGATGTTGATAGCTACCAAGCAGCATACTCCAAGTACTTGGCAAGCTTTCAAGAAAATTTTTGCCCAAAGTCATATGGTTTATGACATCTTCCTTCGGAGTGCAACTTCTGGCAGAGTGGGGTATCTTGAAATGCTTTCCATGGAAAACCTAGCAGATTATATCTTGAAATTTCTCGACATCTCTCAGTAGATGTCTCATCTCGAGTTGATAACCTTGGAGGTTCAGTGCGATTGCTATCTTGGGACTACCATCGCCGCCAAAGAAACACTGTTTGTCCAAGAGCTGATAGACCATGCTGTGCTCGGCTACGACCTTACGGAATGAACCTAACCCTAATTTTTGGTGATCTTGATGTCAAGATTACTTTTTAAGTTTGAAATTTGTTTGAGAACTCGTTTGGTGATCCTGTTTGAAATTTGTTTGAAATGGATGGTATCTGATTTGAACCTGTTTTGGTGCCGATTTGAAATGTTTGACTCTGGTTTTAATACTCGTTTCATTGATTGGTGATTTTTACTCCCGCGTGGAAAAGTGAGAACTACTGTTTTGGTATTGTTTGAACCTTGGAAGGACGCAAGCCGATGCCTGGGGAGCGTTCTGTTGTATGCTAGAAAACCTCCGAACGACGCAGGCCAATGCATGGGGAGCCTTTGGTTATATGCTTGAACCTCCAAGCGATGCAGACTGCGGTCTGGGGAGCGTTTGGTTGTACAATCTTCTGAGCTCATGGCCCGGCCTTTTTTAGGTTATTTGCGGGGGGAATGACGAGGTAGTCGCTGAGTAGCTTCATACCGCAGACCGTTTGTCTCGGGGGAGTGCTCAGCGGCGGCGTTTGTTGTGTCTTGTAACTTGCATATGTAAGCATTTGTGTTGCATTGTGATGTGCCAATTACTGAATATTCCTAATTGGATGAGATTGCCTAGGTATGTAATTTTAGTGCATCATGACACTCATAGAAGATCATTACGGTTTGGGTGTGATGGCTAATTGTACTACGCCGGAATATAAAGAGTTCCGATATGGATGAAAGGAGAAGCTAATTCCTTTTTTTTTTCCGAGAAAAAGATCCTTCTATTAGTTAATGAAAACTGCCCATAGGGCTACATCCACCTTTGCAAGAGAGGGCTACAACAAGCATGATGGGGAGACTCTCCCAATGAAAAAACAGCATATATACAATGAGGCTAAATCAAGAGATGGGAGGAGGGAAGAGCCACACAGGTGGACAGTAGTGCCATCTGAGCACCCCCTGGACTATGGTGTAGAAAGGCCCAGGGCGCCAGAGTCAAAGGAAAGCCTCGCGGCGCTCCCGCATGCGGTCGGAGCTACCCTGTAGTCCCTCAAGCTATCCTCTGAGAGTATGGATCAGCTCTAGCCAAAAGTCACGAACAGTCTCTGCTGGTGGCACAGGGCGAGCCTCAAAGATGCGGAAATGCGGGCCCGCCAGATGAACCAAAGTGTCAGGCCACTGATGAGCTCCCAACACTCCTCTCTCTCACTGCACCACTCCTGTGGAGTAAGCTCTGTAGCAGGCTGGAGTGTAGGTCGCCCCCCCTGCACCACTATCATCCTGCTGGTGGAAGATAGCTCAAACTGAAGTGCCGGGCCCGTGAGGGTGGACCAAGCCGTTGCCCCCCAAGTGTACTGTCGAGCTGTGGAGAGGGCAAGCATCAGCCGAAGAACTCGTAGCCACACCTGCTGGGCCGAGGGACAGTCCCAAAGACAATGACGCTGACTCTCCACCAACTGGTCACAGGCTGCACATGCGGTCGAGAGACCACTATGCACAAGCCAGCTCCCTACTGCTGTGGCTCTGTGTGCAACCAGCCACTAAAACAAAGTGACGCGCCTCGGCTGTATGGAGTCCCACAGCCTCTGCCAAAAGGCTGCCAAGAACTCGACTGTGAGGCCCTCCTCCTGCCAATGACGTGCTGCAGCGGGGCGGGCCTCTCTCTGTGCTGCAAGTATATGACGTCCAAGCCGAACAGTGTACTGAAAGAAGGGGACTCCTGGGCGGTCTGCAGAAGAGAAGGGGTCCCTCCATAGACACTCACCAGGATCCCACTGTACTCGTGTCAGTGGACAACACTCCCAAGCCCATAGCCTCCAGTGTCCAGTCTCAAAAGCTGCTGGGTCAGGGTCTATGACACAAGTCCTCCCACAGATGCCCACAACTCGGATCCTCTGGATACAGCACTCTGCTACCTGTGGGGCCTCTACTGCAACTCGCTGTAATCGTCCCCCACCCTGAAGCTCGAAGAACAGGGCTGGGACAGTCTCTGAGCAGGCCCTGATTGAAATGAGAACCTCGAGTCGTGTAAAGGCTCCCATCCACCGGGGTGCTACTGGCTCGAGAGGCGTGAGCCACTCAGCTGGAACTGACTCTTAGATGTCCTGACACATGCTCTGCACCCCTCTCATGCCCTGTAGCTGGAAACTCTGCACCTCCTTTGACAAACCTGTGAACTCTAGCGAGTCACCTAGAGAGCACGCTGGACTTGTTGCCATGGGACCCCAAGAAACATGAGGCCGACTCCCAACCAAGTGGCCTCTTTGAGTGCTAACCATGGGGTTCCAGACGAGGGGCTGCCGTAGGCGCTCCTCCGTGCACGTCGGCTGTCTCTGCTCTAGGCCACGCCGTAAGAGCTCCCAAGATCGAAGCAAACTCACAGCGAAGCGGTCCTCCAGTCTCCTACTCAAACCAACTCGGCACAACTCTGTAAAGATCCATCTGGTCGAAGGTTGCCAAGGGCCTCCTGACTGAGGCACCCTGGCACGAAGCCTCTGTAGCAAGAACTCCTTCCAGGGCTCCTTGCCTGGAAGAAGTCCTCTGACGACGAACTTCCCAAGAAGGGCTCTACTCTGTTGTGCTGGATCAATGATCCCAAGCCCTCCCTGAGAACAAGGAAGTGTGATGCCGACCAAGCCACCTTGGCTCGGGCAATCTGAGTGTCAAGACCTGACCAAAGGAAGTTCCTGATCAGCCTCTCTACCTAGCTGATACAAGAACTTGAGAAGATCCAGCAAGAAGTGATGTACCACATAGTCGCCAACAACATCTGGTTGGCAACTACTACTCTACCAGCCAGCGAAAGTCGTGCTGAGCTCCAATGTAACAGCTTTCTCCTGATGGACAGGAGAAGAGGAGCAATCTGCTGCTCGGGGGACAAGTCCAAACCAACCTGACAACCCAAGTACCGAACTGCAGTCCCTGGGGGAATCCACCTGAAACCCTCTCCTGGCATCCAATCTGGCATAGGAGCACTGCCAACCGAGAAAGCCACTGTCTTTCTCCAGTTGATCAGTGCGCCCGATGCACAGCAGAAGGTCTCCAAAGCCTGCTCACATCTGTGTAGATTGGCCTCCTGGCCCTCTAAGTACAAGGCTGAGTCGTTGGCAAACTCATCGTCCAGAATCCGTATAGGGAGTGCTAAGCCCCTCAGACCAACCTGCTGTGACACCAAAAATCTGCTCATTGCCTCTGCATAGAACAGAAAGAGAAAGGGGGCAAGAGGACAACCCTGTCTGACCGATCGTGTGAGCATGAAGCGCTCACCTCTACCTCCTGCCAAAAGCACCTGACTGTGAGCTTGTCTGTACAAAGCTGACACCCCTCTGATCCAAGCATCTGAGAAGCCCATCCTGCGTAGAGTGCCCTCTAGAAAGTCCCAGTCACCTCTGTCGTATGCCTTCTCAAAATCGAGAAGAAGAATCACAAGGTCCTCCCCACGGAGCCGTGACAGGGGAGAAGCCTCCCAGAAAGTGAAGATGATGTCAAGGATACTGCGTTCCTTGACAAAACCTGTCTGAGTCCCATGTATAAGGCTCTCCAAAAGTGGCTGAATCCTCAAACTCAGAGCCTTGGCAAGAATTTTGTAGGCTGAGTTGAGGATGGTGATGGGGCGCCATTGTCGAATCTCATCCAAGGAGCCACCCTCCTTTGGAATGAGGTAAATCAGGCCCTCACTCATGCTATGTGGCATCACTCCTGTGTGCAGAATGTACTGAAAGGCATTACAAAGATCTGGGCCAAGCAGGTCCCAGTACTCCAAGAAGAAGCTGGGAGTCAGTCCATCCTCACCTGGACAGCTACCACGAGGGAGGGCCCTAAGAGCCGTGTGCAGCTCCTCAAGCTGAAGAGGCATCTCAAGCCTCTGGCGCATCTCCTCGGTCACAAGACAAGGCATCTGTGCCCAAACCTGCTCCCTGCATGCATCCTGCCGCTCTGACTGGGGCTCAACCGATAGTAACTCACGGTAAAAGTCAGTAGCAACTGCACGCATATTCTCGGGCTCACAAACAACTGACCCATCGGGTCTCCTCAACTGATTGACCTTGGCATGCGAGTGCCGAGGTCCCACTGTCTCAAAAAAAGCACCAGTCACTGTGTCACCCACCTGAGTCCATTGAGATGCCTGTCGGTGAAAGGGAAACTCATGACGCCTCTCCTCTGTGCAAGCAAGCTCCTGTCGAGCCTGCTGTAACTGCTCCTCCAACCATGGTCTGTCTGGATGCTGCTCCTGCATCCTTTGTAGTGAAGCAATGCCTCGTCTGAGACGCTGCTCCTCCTCTCTCGCTGCAGCCCGTCGAGCCAGAGACTCCTGGAGAAAAAAGTGTCTAAGTTGAGCTAGGCCTAAGGCCACTCTGTCTGCAGGTAGAGCCTGGCTGTCCATGCCCTCTGTCCAGAGAGCCTCTACCCTCTATCTGAGTGCTGAGTCCAACAAGACCCGCTCTGGGATGCGAAGCATCGTGCTCCCACTCCTCTGCCTGTCTGCCACTGTGAGGATCACTGGTGCATGGTCCGAGAAGGATGTCCCTACCAGGATGCCCACTGATCCCCCCAAGTCACTGAAGTGGTCACTAGTGTAGAAGCGATCTATCCACGATAGATTCACTCCTCCCACTCTGCGGTCCGATCTAGAGAAGGCAAGACTCTCTGGAGGCCTCACAAAGCAAGAGTGCTGCCATGTATCTGAGACCCTCAAAGTCATACACAACCTCTCCCAAGCTGCTAACTCGACTCCATGCACAGTAACATGGCTGCCTCCAATCCTGTCAGAAGGGTCCTCCAACATGTTGAAGTCCCCTCCTACACACCAATGGTCAGCCTGTGGCAAAGACTCAACAATCTGTGACCAAAACTCTGCACAAGCACTCGCCACATTGGGCGCATAGATGTTCAGGAAGCCCACAAGGCCACCCTGAACCTGCATAGTAATCCACTAAGCCCTGCCTGACACAATAATCCCTCTGCCCACAATGGCCTGCTGCAATGAGTCCGCAATAGTCATACATACCCCACCCTGGATGCCTCCAGGTCCAAAAGCAGCTGACCAAAAGTATTATATCGTCCACGCAAAATTTGACCACATCGCCGAATGCGGCTCTCAGACAGATGGTGCTCTTGAAGCATAAGGAGATCAATCTCTCCTCCCACAAGGCAACGTTGAAGCTCCTGACGCAACCGGCCCCGTTGTCGCTGAAACTGGGGCCCACCTAGTCCCTGCACGTTCCACGAGACGATCCTCATGGGGAGCGAGAGAGAATAGATGCTGCCGCAGCAGCAAGACGGGCTATCTTCGAGGCTGGCTTGGATGGGGAGTAATCCGCATCCGAGCGTCCTCTAGATAGGCGAGACTGTAGTGAGTGCCTAGCCCAAGCCCAAGCAGAGCGAGCCGTGCATAAAGCAACCTCCTCTGTCCAGGAGTCCTCATGAATGTATACATAGCAAGGCAAACACAGCGTATCAGCAAAAAAGTACACCACAATGTGCCTACATCCTGCTGAGTCTGGGGGTGTCACCGCAAACTTGGCCAGTGGCCACAAAGTCTGCAGCAAATCTGTAACTCCAAGTTCTCCCATGTGGTGAGAGAACTCGAGAACCTGTGTATGCAACCATCCCACCACTAAGTTGAGGGATCACTCTGTCTCGGTCCTACCACAGAGGGGGAAGGAGAAACCAACCGCTGAGTCCAAGGCCTCTGTCCCCCTAGCGGCGAGGAACAAAGCATGGACCCTGAAGCAGGCTGCCTCGTGGTCTGCTGCGGAATCACCGAGAAAGCGAGTGAACCCGTAGTCGAAGAAATGCCAGCGGCGTCGGAGGTCAATGCTCGTCAAACCACGAGGGATAGCTGCAAGGGAAGATGTCTGAATCTGCAGAGGGGGCTGCAAGAAGGGCTGACCCTCTCTCGCTAGGCGACTCGTGGCAAAGGCGCTGCCAAGAGATCTCCTAGCCGCCGGCGAGGGACCAGTCTCCTGAGTTGACTGTGGAACTGGAGCAGGCGGGGGGGGAAAGCGGGGTGGGGCGACAGAGGTAGAGGGGCGAGGTGGGGAGTGGATGGGAGCAGAGGGCAGGGGGGAGGATGAGGAGGAGGAGGGGAACTCTGAAGGGGGGGCGGCTGGCGAGGGTGAATCGGAGGTGGAGGTTGGTGTAGGGGGCTCCTCCTGCTCAAGAGGACCAAAGCGGTTCCCCGTGGGAACCACTACTGCTGAGTAGGCACCTGAGGGCCACTCTGAGTGCCAGGCTGTCGCTGTGGCCCTTGGCGTCGACGGCCACGGGCCTGCTGCCACCCCTCCTCCGCTGGAGCCCCAGGCTCGGAGGGTGGCTCTGAATCTGTGCGCTGCGCCGCTGGCTGTGGCTGCGGCCCAGCCTTGGCAGGCTGGGGCTGAGGCTGAGGCTGAGGTGCAGGTCGTGGCCTCCTCCGTGGACAGACCTTCGCTAGGTGTCCCATCTGTCTGCAAATGAAGCACTGGTTCGGGAGACCCTAGTACTCCACACTCTGTCTAAACCAACCTCCACTCACCCGAGGCAGAAGGATGACCTTCGGGAGCGTGTGGGTATCTCTGACCAAAACTCGAACTGAGGGGATGCCAGCCGCCTTGGCAGCTACTGATGCTGCCGTACGAGTTGACTCCAGGACAGTCCCGATGGCGGAGCCAATCCTGGAGAGAAGTGGTAGGTACTCCCTCCGTAAACCCAGAAAGCAGACTGAGATGGGGATGTCTGCCTCCTCTACTAGCACATCCGAAGTCGGGTCAAAACCATGTCGCCACTGTCGAAAGTGGGCGCGTGATGCTCGAATGGCCAGTGGACTCATAGCTATGACCTTGGAAGCCATCTCGGAGGTCTCGAACTCGATCTGGTAGTACCCCCGTCTGAGAATCTGGACATCCAAGATCTTGCCCACCTCTGCGAGAAGGCGGGCCTGGAGAAGGTCTCGCAGCTCTCCTCTGCTAGGACAGGTGTCGAGAATTTTGCAGATGACCAAAGTCGCCTTCAAACGCTAAACCTCAGCGGCAAGGCTCGCTTGCTCTGTCGGCGATAGAGCAAGTCGAATGGTGGGCTCAGCGGGGTCGGGCGAGGGGGCTTCGGATGAGTCCCTCTGTGGCGGACTCCATCTGTGTCTACTGCTGTGGCGAAGAAGCGGACGGTGAAGAGACTCTGCAACCGAGCACGCCGAGCACTGTCCGAAGAAACAGTGTTGCAGAGCCAAGTGCAGGAACCTTCGGGAATGACGAAGACGGGGGGGGGGGGGAGGATAAGGCAGTGAGCGAAAATTCAAGGGGCAGTGGGCGGGGGGATGGTGGCGCGAGAAGGGGGCAGCACGAGGTGAGGGTAGCGGGCTGCTGCGCGCAAGGGCAGGCGGGGCAGGCTGGGCTGATGCACGCGGGCGGGCGGGCTGGGCTGGGCAGATGCGCGCAAGGGCAGGTGGGGGACGGGAGGCAGCAAGGGGGGGGGGGGGGGGCGAGCAGCAATAGCGAGTGTCTGAGAAGCTAATTCCTTGATCAAAAGAACCGAAAGGAAAAGCTAACTCCTTGATAAAAAGAGCCAAAAGGAGAAGCTAACTCCTTAACAAAAAGAGCAAATTGATTGTCCGTCAGAATGTCCCTCGGAATGACTCTCGGAAATTTTTGATGTAACTTGAGTTGTTTTGCAGATATGTTGTAATCGCGGACGATTACTCTCTTTCAAGAAGGGGAGATGTCACAAACTGCTGACATGTCAAAGCCTAAAGAATGGAGCCAACTTACAGATGCCGACCGAGGGGCCTAAACCTTTAAGAAGAACAAGTAGCAGAAGAAGAAAAAGGCCTACCAACTTATGGGGACCCCGTCCGATGGGGCCCCAGTGACATGAAGGGATTAAAATAAAGCAGGACACACACACACTCACGCAAAGCTGATGACGTGGCAGTTGTACGGATTTCTGCGTTTTGCGTTGGCTGATGACGTGGCAGGCTGTACGGATTTCCGTAAATTAAGCTGGCAGCTTTTGGCATTGCTTTTGGGATCAGAAGCTTTTGAGTTTGAAGGTTTTTCATGTAAACTGCTTTTCATAGGCCAAGGGCTTTTAAATATGTGCTAAGGGCTCATTCTCTGGTATGCTTCCTGGAGAAGGTGCAGAGTCTGGACTACCGGCTTGTACTGTGTTGATGCAATATAAAGAAATAGCGAAAGGGGTGCCAAGGTTTGGGGCCAATACTCTTTGGGGTGGAATTCCGCCACTCCGTGTCGCGTGTCATCTCTCTCTCTCTCTCTCTCTCTCTCTCTCTCTCAGTTCAGTTGTTATTGAAGTGCTAAAAGTCTGTTTAGTTTGTTCTTTTCTATTGGCACGTGGTGCCCATCTTGTGACAGATACGATGTGCTATTGGTCACATGCGCACATCATCGCATCAGCTAGAGATTGAGACTGACAGATTTAGGAGAGTACCAACAAAAGCCAAGATATGCCAGACGTGTCATATAGAGCCAGAGACACAGTTACATCAGATTTGTCATTGTCCAGTATACTATGAGATAGGAGGCCGCTTTCACTGTCTATTTAGGGAGGGCTTTGGACCATTGGCTAGAGTCATGAGATATCAGGATCAAAGATGCCTCGGGTTGTTTTTTCTAGAGCTGTGCAGACACAGCGAGAGTCTCTTGAGGAGACCAGGCAGTGGGAGACATCCACAGACGGAGATCACCGACTTCTTTAGAGCAGGGACTCAGCAGCCAGATGAGCATGCTTCATAGGAGACTTCATAGCCCACTTCTAGCAGAGATATATTAGTGGACAGAGCCACTGAGCTTGGGAGAGCTAGACGCCCACGTCTAGGGGGGCGACCACGGCATCGACGGAGGTTCCATCAAAGAATCAGGGCTATTCTAGCACGACATGGAAGATGCCCAGTACGACTATTTACAAAGGTGGACATTGACGAAGCTCTCACTCTGACCCACATATATTTGGCTTGCTCATCCTTTCGAACAATACGAATGAGGGGTTGCGGCTCCTCCTTGAATAGGACTGCCACACCTCCTGACCCCCGTCCTCTATGCGTTGTATCTCACTTCCTGCCTACATGTAGTTTCCCAATGGTATCCCATCACTCCAGGTAATGTGCTGTCAGGCGTCTGATGCGTTTTTGAGTAAAAAATAATGTCTCTTCCCTTAAAGCTATCCTCAAATGCGCCTACATCTAGCTTCATTGATCCGTTACAATTCCATGCTACCATTTTAAGGTTGTTCCCTTTTCCAGTGTCTTTGAGACCTATAACACTCACATGAAGGGCTCAAGTCTTTCTCTTTTGCTCCTCCTCAATTGTCATATTGATGATAGTCGATGTCGGTGTGCTTCAGGCATCTTATCTTTTCCTTTCTTTGCGTCCTCGATCCACTATTCAGCTTTATCAACCTTCTCTTGTGTTTTGAATAGGTGCTCCGCCCATGAAGAAGTGGTTCGTGCCTTTTGCTCTCCTCTTCTCGTAGAGTTTTCACCTGCTCCTTAATGCTTTGGAGCTCCTTGATCATTGAGGGTTGACTTTTTGCCTCCGTTGCGGGGGTATTTTTCCAAGCTGCAAGGTCTCCCTTAAGTGCTTCGATCAATGCATCCTTTTCATTCATGCGTTCTTCCATTTTTTATTTCCAGGATTCAAACATAGCAAGTGCATCCTCTAATCTTTTCTGCATCATACATTCCATTACATTCACTTCTACCCTCACAATCGTCTGCATTTCGGCCTTCAATGATGTGTACATCTATCTCGTCACGCTTACTAAGCATCTCTTTGTCCAATTCTTTCCTCATATCTGCATACATAGCTTTTTTGTAAGTTTCCACATTTGCATACATCTCTTTTTAAATGTCACCCCTCAAGAGGCTCAGCTCCGCCTTAATCATCACTTGTACTACCTTCTCATACATTAAGTCATGTGCGACTCTAGAAAGTTTCTCTGCTCTCACAGAACTTGGCGATAGTGTGCTCTCTCGAAACCTCCGCCTAAATGTCGCTTTCGATTTAGGCGGGTTTGATAAATGTTGTCATCGTTGATATCGATTGATTGGTTCATCCTCAAGCACACACACAGAGAGAGAGAGAGAGAGAGAGAGAGAGAGAGAGAGAGAGAGAGAGATAGAGAGAGAGAGAGAGGAGTGTACGACCTGTTCTTTATTTCTGCAAACCCTGAATCTGTGCGAGCCCGCTTTCCTTTACTTTTGCCGCGTGGGCGTGCTGCATAGTCGCTAGTCTGTTGCTGGTCAACGCACCCTATTTGGGCGTGGTGGTGAGAGCTGCTTTGCGCTGCTGTTCCAACGCACATTAACAATAAACGCAAACAGGCCTGAAAGCTGACGAGCAAGCATCCTAAGGTTTATTGCGAACCCAAAACCACGCCTATAATTTTGATACGCCTGGTTCGTGAAGCTATTAGCTGGGCTGTTGCAGGCTCGCGTGCAAAGAAATGAAATGAAATGAAATGTTATATTAACGTCTTCAAAAGGCCAAAGTGACCTATGAGACCAGAAAGTTACAATGTGGTGGATCTGATACAAAGTCAGAGTAACAAAATAACAACATAACAAAACAAAGATATATACTATGGGATCCTACACTGGTCGATGTGAACTAAGCAAAATGGGCGGCTTGCTGGGATAGCTGAATCACAGGAGATCTAGCATCGGTCGTTGACGGATCTCATCAATCTCCTCCATGGTTAGTAGTTTGACCGGGCGTCGTGCATGCCTGGCCAAAGTGCTCCGAATCTTCTTACGTAGCTTCCGTCGATGTTATGTAGTCTTCCGCAGTCGTGGGCGCCTGGATTTCCCCAGCTCAATCGCTCGGTCAATCAGTGTGCCTCTGGTGTGAGACGAGAGGGAGCTCTACTGTGGGAGTGGCTCCTGCGGCTGTCCCGTGTCTGTTCTGAAGAAGTCTGCGATCCGTCTTTGAGACTGGCTAGCCTCGCCACTCATCAGGCTATCTCTGTGTCTGCGTAGCTCGAGCAAGAACAAACCCAGGCATCTCTGATCCTGGTATCCCATGACTCTTGAGAGTGGTCCAAAACTCTCTCTGAACAAGCAATGGAAGCGGCCTCGTATCTCGTAGTAGACGGGGCAGCGGCATGTGTAGTGCAACTCTATCTCAGGCTCTATGTCACACAAGGGGCATGTCCTGGCCTCTGCAGGTACTCCGTTGTATCTCCGAGTCTCAATCCGCAGCTGGTGAGAAGATGTCCGTAACTGGCCAATAGCACATCGTATCCCATGAGACAAGTGGGTGTCCATGTATCTGGGTCTCGTCACAAAACCATCCTCCGTAAGCTGGAGAAGATGGTCTTTGTAGAAAGCCATCTTCGTGCCCAATTCCTGTGCTGGCTGTATCCATGTCCTCCTGGTGTCTAGCTGGGTCAGGTCTTGGCGGATGAGCCTGGTGATCTCGGACTATGTAAGAGTGAGAGATGGTGCATCCAATGAGTACTGGAATGGTGGCAGCCTGTCTATGCTAAACCCATGCGCCTGAAACCATGATGCCATCTCCCCATACCAGCATGTTGTATCTCCTTGCATGGCTGTCGAGAGGACTCAAGTGCAATGCGAGCATATCTGTCTCTAGGAAGTTCCCATGTGCGGTTTATGAAGGAGACTGATCTGGTGAGCGCCTCAACCACTAGTGGGGGGGCCACTAGCTCTGCTCGGATAATGGCCTGTGGTACTGATGCCTTGGCTCTAATGAGCCGCGAGATCATAGAGACGAGAGGTTTCTCCATGTTCCCCCATCCATCAGTGCGACCTGGCCTCCCGTGGTGATCCAATGAAGGTCCTCATATCTCAGCTCCATAGAGCAATGTAGAAGCCACCAAAGTGTCAAAGAGCCAGAGCTTCGTCTGGGGCTCCTGAAACTAAACCTGCGAACACATCCTCTCCAATCTACCCAATGCTGCGTGGGCTCTATCAGTCTGGTCTCTGCTGCTCTACTAAGTGAGAATGCAGGTCCGCTAAAAACCACTCTAAGGTAAGTGTAAGCATCTGTGTACTCCAGAGTCTCCTGGCCGTATGTGAATGTAGGTGCTAACCTCTTGATCCACTGTGGGGTGGTATTAAACACCATAACCTTGGTTTTACCAAGGTTGACAGACAAACCACTTTCGTAGGCAAACCTATGCAAAGCATCCAATTGACGTTGCATTCCCTCCGGAGATTCCGAGATCAACACAATATCATTAGCATATAACAAAAGTGGAATCCATGTCCTTGCCATTTGTGCACCTCTATCACCATCGCTCTCAATGTAGTCAGAAACCTCATCCACATACATACCGAATAGAGTAGGAGAGAGCGGGCAGTCCTGCTTCACCCCAATAGTGGAGTGAACCGTTGTAGATAGTCCCTCAGGGGTGCGTGCATGCCCTACTACTGATCTGTACAATGCCATGATCCCCTAAATGAGCTCTGTGGGTACTCCCATCTCCTGTAATCTGCGCATCAATCTAGCTCTGGGTACTGTGTCAAAGGCTTTGCGGAAGTCCACAAAGCTACAATAGATCCATCTCCCATGAGATCTGCCCTCCTCGATGATGGCCCTGAGTGTCAAGATATGGTCAAGAGTAGAGAAGCCTCTCCTGAACCCTGCGTGCTTAGCTGCACGCATTCCTTCCCTCTCTGCCCAGCTACTCAACTGTTGCTCAAGAATGGATGCATACAACCGTGCCAGTGTGTCCAATCATGATAGTGCGATAATTCCCAAGCTCCATGGGGTCTCCTGACTTGAAGATAGGTACAATCGTAGATAGGCTCCAAGTGTCCGGTAGGCCCTCACACATGGCACGGTTAAACATAACTGCTAGAAGCTCTGCTAGTAGGTCTTTGGCATGCATGGAATGCTCAGCGACCAAGCCATCATGATCATATGCTCTCCCAGTCCTCATCCTATCAATGGCTTTCTTCACCATCTTAGCGGTGAAAAAAGCACATGTGTGTGGGCATGGATAGGGTTGGGAAGGGGCGGCTGTCCAGGTACTGTGTACAAAGATGATGCGTACTGACCCCAGGTCTCTGTGGAGGTAACAACAGGGGGGGGGGACTGCTCATGAAAGAGCCGCCACGCCTCACGCGAGTCCTGACTCAAGAATAGCTGGTATAGATCCTGCTCGAGTCGAGCCAAAAATGCCCTCTTCTTCCGCCGCACTAGGCGTCGGAAGTCAATCTGTGACTATCTGTGAGTGACGTCCCCCAAAAGCACCTCCCTCTGAAGTCTAGCTCTAGTCTGGCAGCACTCCTCATCGTACCAGCTGTTCTGAGGCATGCTCCCTGATCGGCGTCTCTGCTCAGGCTGGGTGTGTGGGTATGCCTTTGATGTTGCATCGTGTAATGTCTGTGTCAGTATAGTAGTTAGCTCCTCCAGAGGTTGCCCCGGTTCCTCAATGCATAGGCGTCTGTAGATTCCGTCTATGTATACAGAATCCGTCTCCCGCGTGAAGGTGTAGCGAGTAGGGGCTGCTACCCGTGGCCTGTGTGCTACACTGAACTGGAAAGAGATGGTCATCGACACAAGAGCATGATCCACTACCACCCCGACCGGTCTGGGCCCAACTGTGAGATCCTGGATACTAGAGATGAGATCCAGATGTGCCATGACATAGTCCACTGTGTTGGCTCCATGTCTGTGTGGGAAGCATGTGAAACCTCCCGCAGCAGGAAACCTCTATAGGCCATTCAAGATGGTCAATCCATGTGCGGTGCCCATGTCTATCAGGCGTCGCCCATACTCAGTATATTCCACATCGTGTGATAGTCTGGACAGGCCCGTCTCTACAACATCTAGCTCTCTCAGCATCTCCTCTGAAGTATCGTAAAACACTGTCTGGTGATGGGCAGTCCTAGCATTGAAGTCCCCTAGAATGATAATTCACCATCTCTAGAGAACTCCCATATGTCATCATCCAAAATAGAAAAAGGGGAGTGTCCTCTGGGTGATGCATAGACTCATGTACTCGGGGGAAAGTAGCAAATAGCAATGTAGAGATATCTGCCTGTCTCTGCTTTCAATCTCACCCACATGTACCTAGCTTGCTCATCCCTACGGGCTATATGTATCAATGGCTGCAAATCCTCTCTAAATAACACTGCCACTCCCCCGGAGCCTTGTCCTCACTGCTCTTAGCGTGTCTCCTGTCTGTAAGCTATCTCCCACCTGTATCCACTGATGTGAGGCATGGATTGCCCAGGGGCCTGGTATGTCTCAGAGTAAAAGATGATGTCTCTTCCAGTAAAACTATCCTCAAAATGCACCCACATCAAGACGCATAGATCCATTACAGTTCCAGGTAGCCACTTGGAGTGTGGTCCCAAAGTCTCGCACCGTAGTGTGGAGCGTCGCTCTAGTATTACCACTCTTCCATCTCGGTAAAAGGCAATCTTGCCTTTTCCCCTTGCCACTCTAATCTCCGGCATTACTTCTTGCATATGAGCGATCTGCGAGAGGGTAAGATCATCCCCGAGAAAGATGCCCATCTCTTTAAGAGTCAGTCTTTTCTTCAAGAAGGACTTTTTCGCTTCCATGGAGGGAAAACGAAGGATGAGTGCTCTTTCTTTTGAGGTTTCCCCACTGCTTCCATTTTTCTTTATGTTGCCCACTCTCCAGGCTCTTGTGTGCGTCGGCTCATGAACCCCCATCAAGGCCATGAGTTCTTTTACCTCTTTGTCCACATTGCCTTTGTCTTTAAGACCGCAAATTCTCACATGTAAAGCGCGCACACGTCTTCTTTGCTCCTCCTCTAGTGTCTGATTAATGATAGTGGGTGTGGACGTGGACGTTATCTCCTTGCCTTTTCCTTTCTTGGCCATCTTGATCCATTTCTCGGCTTCATCCGCCTTCTGTTGAGTTTTGGTAAGAACTTCCACCCAAGAAGTGGTCATCTCTTTGTGTTGCTCTTCTCCCTCTTTGATGGCCCGCACTTGCTCCTTGATCGTGTTGATTTCTTCGATTACTGAGGGTTGCAGTTCGCCCTCTTCTAGTGTGTTTCTTGATCATGCTTCGGTGAGATCTTTCTTGAGTGACGCAATCTCTTCATCCTAAGTCGTCACTCGATCTTCCAGTGTATTTATCTTGCTCTCTTGGATCAGCACGCGCCCTTCGAGCATTTTTTTTGTGCCCAAGAGATTGCGGTTCATCTTGGTAATGGTCTCCGTCATTTCCTCTTTGCACTTTTGAATGGCATCCTCTAGGGGGTCGGCTTTATCGTTCAACTTTTTCATGCTTAATCGCAGTCCGAAAAAGAGCCACTAAGCACACATATGCATCCACACTATGCATACATTATCTCCCGCATCAAGCGTGCATCCGCATTAAGCATACATTTGCCGAGAAAAACTGCTATCTGAATTTCTGGATCCCTTGTGGAAAACTGCTGGACCTGTACTAGGGCAGCGGGCGTGGTAGCTGGGCGAGTGGGGGAACGCGAGGAGGTATGGCAGGGGAGGAGCAGCGCAAGGGCGTGGCAAGTGGGGGGGGGGGGCAGCACGTGGGCGGGGCTAGGCAGGTGGGGCAGCTCGAGGGGCGTGGGAAGCTGGGGGAGGGCGAGCAGAGGGCATGGTGGGGGGGGGGGGGAACTGGGCTGCAGAGGGCAGCACGATAGAGTTGAGAGAGAGACAGTATGATAAGCAAAAAATTAAAAAGAGAGCGATAGAGAGAGCGCGATAGAGTTGAGAGAGAGAGTATGATAAGCAAAAAATTAAAAAGAGAGCGATAGAGAGAGCGCGATAGAGTTGAGAGATAGAGCACGATAGGCCAAAAAAAAAAAAATACGCGAGAGAGAGAGAGAGAGAGAGAGGGAGCGCAGGGGCAGCGGGTGTGGGTGCAGAGCAGGGGGCAACGGGTGCGGGTGCAGAACAGGGCAGCAGGCGAGAGAGAGAGCGGGAGGTTGGGGCAGGGGGGAGGAGCACGCGGAGGGCAGGCAGGGCCGCCAAGGGACGGGATGACAGGGGCGCAAGAGGCGGGCAGAGGAGGCAGCAGCATTGAGGGGGGCCGCGTGTATGGGCAGGCAGCAACAGCGCGCAGGCAGCAGGGGAGCGCGAGGGCGGGGGGGGGGGCGACGGCTTGAGAGAGAGAGAGAGAGAGAGAGAGAGAGAGAGAGAGAGAGAGAGAGAGAGAGAGAGAGAGAGAGAGAGAGAGAGACCTTCGACCTCTTCAGCCCTCCTCAAGCCTTCGATCAGCGTGGACATTCTCAGGACACCAGAGAGAGAGAGAGAGAGAGAGAGAGAGAGAGAGAGAGAGAGAGGGGTTTGGCATGGCAGGTACATTGGCTCGTCAAAGGAAAGAAGAGCTTGAACGGTTAAATAGCCAGCTCCGGAAAATTAATGAGTTTTTGAGAAGCAAGGCGATGATGGAAACTTATGCCCCAGGTCTAGTGTATGCACCAGTTGGCAGGCCAATGGATGACAAGGTGTTGACTACTGAGAGAGAATCACTGAAGAGCCTTCTCAAGGCTGGGAAGAAGCATCTTCGAGAGAAAAACCCACAGCTAGCCTATGAAGAGTTCAAGAAAGCTCTTCCACTTGCGCAACGAATTGGTGATCCGATTGAGGAAAAGAAGGCAGCTAGAGGATTGGGTAAGATTGGTTGGTTTCAGCATGATCGTAACAACCACATATTTTTGTATGCCTGTGTATGTAGACCTTTATGCGATGTATGTTCGTGCATGCGCATGTCTGATTATGTGGGCACAATGTGAGATCATGATCATGTATTGGTACCTAGTTTTACACCCACTATTGGGCACTGATGATGTTAGTGGCGTTTTGTGTGCGCATGTGTATGGGAGTTTGTGAATATGTGCGTGCGTGCAGGAATAGTGTACGGGCACATACACACATTATACCTAGATCATGATCATGGATTGATGCCTGGTTTTACACCCACTACTGGGCACTGATGATGTTAGTAGGGTTTATGTGTGTGCGTGCACATGTGCATGTGCGTACACTGTACAGGCACATTTATATGCATGCACATACACACATTATACTTATGCATGTGGATATATGCATTAACCTAGATGGATTATCATCTAGAGTAATATAGCCATCTACAATAAAAACCATCAGTTCACATACACAAATACGGAGTTTTTACTTTCCCTTGGGGTTGGCATCATTTTGGGCGCTCAGAGGGGGGGTCAAGTAATAGGATGTCAGCTATGCTTTTCTCCAACAAAAAAAAGAGAGAGACACACGCACGCACACAAAAAGTAAGTATGCACTATCTTCATGCTTTTCCTGCAGGTGCATCATGCCAACGGCAAGGCAAATATCGTGAGGCCATTGATTATCACAATATGGTTATAGAAATTTCCAAAAGAACAGGTGTGACGTCAGGAAATGCAGAAGCATTTGGATCAATTGCAGATTGCTATTGTGAACTTGGTGATCTCGAGGCGGCCCAAAAATACTACAATCAGTATATTGATAAGTTGGCTACTGATGATGATTAGAAGTCTCGGAGCTCCTCTACTGTCGTAGTCTGAAAGGTGATCAAGTTTTGTAATGATTTTGTCCTTTGCATAGTATGTCTATCGAGTTCACAAAGGGGTTTCTTGTCTTTTAGGGCTCCCCTAGAGTTGTCAGTGTTGTACTATTCCTCTTATCTCGGCCACCGGCTGTACCTAATGAGAGTAGGTAAGCATACCCACAATTTTTTACACCTTTTCAGCACGTGTGAATCCATCCTCAAGTTCTGATAGTTCAGTATTCTTTTTATGTAAGATCATTGAGAAAGAGCTGTAAGATTTAAAAAACATCACTAAAGTTATGTTTTCATGGCTTGCTATGTTGCAACTTAGGATCGCAACAGATCAAAGATGATAAAGCAATGCCTATTTTAACATTATTGTTTATATAAAGGATGTTAACAGTCCAATTCTTCTTGTCCTGGTAATGGTAGTGTGTCAAAATCTTAAATTTGCTATTTTTACTGATTTGCAAGCTTGTATGGCATACTTCATTGCCATTAATTTCTCGTTTGAACTCTACACGCGATACTCTGTGTGAACTCCCAGCCATTTTATTCAATTATATTGCTTTTCTTTACACCTCTCTGAGCAAACGCAGGAGTTGGTTCAATCGTGTACCGTTTTTGTTAAGGTGTAACAAAGGTTTTTCTTGTATTAATTACTACACAATATCACAAAGATGACAATAAGCTCCCTTGGAAACAAAACTTATGTCCTCTCTTCTCTTTATATTAGAATTTTGTACACTTTATGTAGATGGATGTACTCACATCTTAATAGTACAAAAGGTTCCCTTTGCAGTAAAAAAGTATCTTTCATAGTCTAGCAATGTAGAGGTTAAGCATCACCACCACAGGAAGGGAAGTTCTTGCTTGCATCCACTAGCATAGAATACCTATTGTTTATTTGTCCATTGGGTATTAGAGGTGTCGAAGAGATCCTCATGTTCTAGATGTCACCCAATGGTGTTTTACCTTGGCCTATTTTCATCAAACTTGATTGTTCTTTTGATCTTAACATCATCTTCTTAGATTAGATCTGATCCTTATCCTCAAGTTAGGATCAAGTGCAATAAAGAAGTATCTTTCATAGTCTAGCAATGTATAGGTCAAGCAGGGAAGTTCTTATTATTTGCATTCATTAGTGTTGTTAGTATCATTAGGTGTTGAAGAGATTCCCACATGTTCTTATTTTATTAAATTTGATCGTCCTTTTTATCTTAACATCATCTTCTTAGATTAGATCTAACCCTTATCCTCAAGTTAGATCAGTTGCAGTAATGAAATATCTTTCATGGTCTAGTAATGTACAGGCCAAGCATCACCACCACAAGAAGGGAAGTTCTTATTACTTGCATCCATTAGTAGAAAACATCTTTTGTTTAGTTGTCCATTGGTATTATAGGTGTCAAAAGAGATCTCATGTTCTCGTGTCACCCAATAGTGTTTACCTTAGCCTAATTTTTATCGAATTTGATTGTTGTTTTGATCTTATTATCGTCTTCTTAGATCAGATCTAGGTTTATGTTGCTACAAAATAAACTAGTCTTTTTCCTTGAACCATAAATTGTTATCTTATTAGTCAATTCCAAAGCCACAATTTAGAAAATGATATAGGCGCTAAGACTTCTTTTCAAATGTCAAAGTTATTTTCTTTTTTAAAAGAATTTGCTCAAAACATCCAACAATCCATAGGTTAGAAGATACATTTCTATTTCAACAAAATAAATTAGTCTTTTTGCCTTTACCATAAATTGTTTATCTCATCGATAAAAGCCACAAAAATTCAGAGGATGATATGGTTTCTAAGACTTGTTTTCAAAATTACCTCTATGTTTCTTTTCTTTTTGAAAATCCGTGATATCCAAAGAATTAGTTCGAATAATCTAACAATCCCGCTTTATGGTATGTTGGACTGTTGCTATCAATATTTTCTTTCAGTATAATAAAGAAGCAAATTTTGGTTTTTTTTTTTTTTTTGCCAGGGCTTTGATTCTTATGAGTAGCAAATCGTTAAGAGCTTTAGAAATTTATGTTAGGACAGTAACCATGCTACTATAGAGAATTGGCTCCAATTTAATCATCTCTAATGTCCTTGCTTATCATTAGATGCTTTCTACTTAGGTACAAAAAGCTTAGAGTATCTTCATGTGCAACCGAACCCAAGCAGAGAAAAGGTCAAGTTTCCCAGGTATTCTGATTCTTCCTAGCATCTTTTCTTATAATCTTGCATGATGAGTCCTAGGTTTCACATCAAGTATGCAGATTTAGGATAGCTTTGTATTTCCTTTCATGCTTTTTTACTGTAATGCAACTAGTATGGGATGCCTTCATCCCACATGCCATTGTGTAATCAGCAAAGTTTTATTTAACGCTCAAATTTTAGGTCCTTAATAGTAGCACCAAATCCTTCAAAATAACCTCTCGGTAGAGTACTAATAGAGGCTAAAAGAATCACCCCCTTTTTCTATAACATGTGAGTTTTTCTTTTCACAAAATAAAGAGTCTTATTATGAAATTTAGAGCTAGGTTTCACTATTCTTACCAAGTATTCCTACCATTATTTAATAGGATTTCATGCTTAGCATTACACCCTGTTGACAAAGGCTAAAAGTTTACACACTTTCTCATCCTAGTGTTTAGTTATACTAACTTAAGGGCAATCATATCAAACTAATATCCTCTCACTTTGTTTGTTTTATAAAAAAAACTAGTGTATCAAAAAATTAATGACTTTAAAAAGTACTTAGGCGCCATTGTGAGATCATCCCCAAGGGGTTTCATAACAATACTTTGTATCTAAATGTTCCATATAGATTTGAATCCTAAGATATAGACTTCAACATATTAATGAATACTTGTATGCATCTACTCAAAAGCCAATAACAAGACTAGAGATCCTTTTCTTAAGTTCTATATAGCATGTTTTCAATATCTAAGTAGATTGGCCTCCTGTCAATAAAGTACAATTGAGCTTATTTAGATACTTATCTCTATATGACATAAAGAGAAGATGGGATCTTCTTCTTACTCATGGACTCTTATAGCTATAAAACTATAAAAGCCCTACATTTTAGTACAAAAAGAGATTCAAGATTTTGTTTTTCTTACTTTGTCCTCTTTCGCACATCTTTATGTAAGAATGTCCACATATTGATCATTCTCATGCTTATTCAAAAATTCTACCAAAGAGACAAAGGTAAAAGAACCCCTCTTTTTTGGCTTTCTCTAGAAAGAACCCAAGGTAATAGAAGTCATATTATATTGGTTGTTTTCAAGAATTTATAATCTCCTTTGAAAAAGCCAAGCGTGAATACTAGCACACTTTTTCTCAACAAAGTTCGAAGCCATGGACGAATTTTTGGTTCCATGTTCTTTCCCATCCCATTTTTGGTGATATTGATAAAAACAAACTTCTAGTAGAGTACTTGAGTTTTTTGAAACACAAAGAATTAGTACTAGTAGGCTCTCTGTCTCATGAATACGAAATAATTGTAAGTTCATGGGTGAAAATTGTGGTTCCACAATCTCTCCACTCACTATGATAATATGGCTTAGGATACCTGCTACGTAGATGTTGTACGCTCTCTCTATGAGCTCTTTGAGAGGAGCTTTCTACATAGGAGCACTGCAAAAGCTTGTTAACCACCCAACCATAGGAGTCCCTCTGATTAAGATTGAGCCTTTGCCGTTCCCACTTGGCCGAACATGGTTGAGCATGTGGTGTGCCGAGCTACACACCTATGAGGCTATCATGGGCCTCCTAATATCCCATGGCCATCTAGCCATCATGGAATCCACCCTCTAGCTATGCACGAGTAGTGTGCACTAAGCATCCTACATGCACGTGCCATGTGTGCTCCATGGTCCCAATGCTATAGATGACGTAACAATACCACAAAGAAACTAGTAAAATATTGGTTTTTAAAACCAAAAAAAGGTGTTGAACATTTAGGTTCAACCATTTAGTTTAGACTTCTTTCGTAGTGGGGTATGCATTGATTTATTAATCCATACTCCTTATTGACTTCCCTAGAATTGATCAATAATAGGTAGGCACCATAGATAAGTTCTTTTTACTTTCCTACTTCACTATGCCACACAAAAGATCCTACTAGGGAGTATTCTCAAGCAAAGCCAGAATGAACCTTCCATCCTTAGTAGGTTTTACATAGTAAGGAAATTAAAAGTTTTTTCAAACATATCAGCTAGAAGCCCAAAACAACTATTACCTTTTGTAAACACTATTCCCAGGCTATCCTCCTTGGATTTTTCACCCCTTTATACTCCATAGGTAGTTTCCATAACAAATTTATAGGATTGAGAGTATGCAAGGAACCTCATTTTGTCATACATTTTTGAGTCGAGAAACTCCTTGCCAAAAAGCCATATGATGGAGAGATCCCTTAGTAAATCAAGTCCAAATTATATCAATCAACTCCTTGCCAAAAAGCCATATGATGGAGAGATCCCTAAGTAAATCAATTCCAAATTATATCAACCAAATCTCATGCTAGGTAACCCAATGTTGATTGACACTCTATATAGTTCATCACCCAGCATTAATCAAGCCCCATATGAGAAAAGGGGGGTTTCTTTAAACAAATTTACCAAGGCAATTTATGAGTCAGCTCATCAAAATGGTAAGAGAAGCACCATCCTTAGATTCATAGCATGCACACATTCCCTAAATAGATGATGTATCAGTTAATAGGTATCCCATCCATGCACAATTGGAGTCCTAGTACAACACATTCAATCCATTGTCACCAAGATTTAGAGCTAAGACTTGAACTAGTCAAAAACTTCAACCAAAGATGCAAAAGCTTGTTGTTTTTACCCAATAGAGTATCTAGCTTAACCTCAAAGGAGGTCTGTTTTGATGTTGCATAATTTTTAGACAAGTTTGCAAGAAAATCCAAATCGCATCTTTTTGTTAGTAAAACAATCAAGAAGTTTATAATGACCATCACACTTTACCTTGTATTCCAAGTATTTTGCTAGTTACCAGGTCATTGATGTTTTTCCAAAAAAGCAAGGTCTTACCGTAAGTAAGTTGGCTTCAATTCCCCGTGATTTAAGCCACTTGCAAAGGAAAGAGCATTGATGGAAAAGGAAAGAAGAAGCAAGACTCAAAGTCTAGAAAGCAAGACGAGGGCAAGGAGAAGCAATTGGTTTCTACAACAATGATGAAGGCCACAGAGGGTGTCTTGCTACTTATAACTATAGAGACGGGTCTCACTTTGTCTTGCTTAGAAGCTTGGATGGTGGACTATGGCACTACAACTTTCATTACTCCTATGAGGGAGTGGTTAAGCTCTTTCCACCTTACTTATGGAAAATCTATCAATTTGGATGATTCTCATGCAGTCCACGTGTTTGTTATGCCAAGTGCCAATCTTCTATTGAGGCTCTTCGTGTTTTGAACATGGCCTTCAACCTACTTTTTGTGGCTAGCTTGGATTCCCGATGAACATAGGTACTCTTTGGTGGAGGCAAGGTCACAATCTCCAATTCATTGACATGATTAAGTCTTGCATGTGGTGAGAGAGCCAAGTCTCTCTCTTCAAGCTCCCTACTCTTTGCTCTCAGGAAGCGAGTTTTTCTTTATTGTGGCATGTGAGATCTGGCCGTGAACTATGGACAACTGCAAAAGGCAGCTCCAAATTCTCTCATGGAGGGACTTCCAACATTCACATTACATTTAGTGTTTTCAGTGCTTGTTAGTTGGGCAAACAACACAGAGAAAAGAGGCCTTTACAAAGCAAGTCCAAAATTGTGCTTTGAAGCCCCTAGCACTTTGTCATGTGGACTTTTGTGGGCCTATGAAGGTCCCATCCTTTAATGGATCCCTATATATGCTTTTGCTTGTGGATGGTTTCAATAGGTACACAAGAGTTTACTTCTTGAAACTCAAGAAGTAAACTCAAGTTACAGGCTTTTTCATACTTTCAAGATGGGTAATGTGCTTTGCATATTCTCTGTAATACATCTCTAGTACCTTGGAATATGCTATATTCTATGATCATGGAGCAGAGGATGCATATTGAGAGGTGTTGCAACTCAAACTGGGCTGGTAACCCAACTCCTTGGTGATGTACTAGAGGAGTAGTTTTCATCGAACGATTTCTTGGAGCATCAAGCAACAATTGGCAATGGTGTTGATTGAAAAACGTTGAGTATAGAGTACCTTGTTTCAGCCCTAGCCCTTGGCCTTATAAGATTCTTGGTCAATTTAAGACATCCTAAGATTCAGGTACTAAGGTCAACTTATGTATGTACAATGTAAAAACTAGCAATTTCTATTGGAAAGGGGGAATGCAAGCCTAGGATGATCACAACACCCCAGTACACTCAATAACACCTCTGAAACTACTCACAAATTGCCTCTGTATAGCCTAGGATGATCACAACACCCCAGTACACTCAATAACACCTCTGAAACTACAAGGTTTCAGCACACGCCTTATGCTGCACACAAACAAGCACGTTCACACCTTGCAAGATCCACTCAATCGACCATAACTTGGCCGTTTAAACTCCAATTGTTGATCTGAAAATATTGACATGCACTGTAAGTTGAGCACTTTAGGCCTATACATTCATTGCTCTAATAATCCGTCTATCACTACCCCAATCCAGCGAAGACCTACAAACCACTTTAAACTTCAAACTGCCATAACTCGCACTCTGTAGCTCCAATTGATGAGCCGTCTAGACTAGGTTGGAGAACACATTGAGGACCACATATGTCACTTCCATTCCTCCACTTTGAACACTTGGACCAAATACCTTTGATGGGAACCATGCCAGAGCACCTTGGCCCAAAAAAACCACATAAAGCATACACATCGGTTTCCCTTTGTCTACCCTTGACCTTCATATCTGCTTGACCACTTTGGCATGCCCTTGTCAGTACACATAACTATAAATTGCACTCCTCATATCATCGACCAACTTTAGTTGCACCATCATTGCCATACCCCTTTGTTGTTGAACATTCATGTTCAACCAAAAACATGATTATTGAACTTGGAAATTGCAAAACTAGAGAACATTATGAGCAAACCAAAAAACCACTACCATATGTACAAAGTCTTATTCCTACTTCATGTCGCCTCTTCTCAAGCGGGTTGTTCAACCCCCTTCATAGTCAAACCACCTAGATTGAACACCCGACATTGAGCGCATCCATCCATCTGCATAAGTCTCCAATAGTGCCACACCCAAGCACATAGCCAGCCATGCACACAAGATGCCCATAGCATACCTTCACTATTCCAAGCATCACCCTACATCGAGCCAGCTTCAAACTAAGCACTACAATGCACACCATCCTTCTCCATATACATATCTGACCCTCCCTCCCAACATGAAATTTAGAGTCCTCCTCAAGAGAATCCTGTAGTGGATGGATAACCCCCCTGCAGAGCTACACTTACAATTATACCTTTCAACCATGAAGCACATACCTCTCTAGAAATCTTGGACAAAACCACCCCTTGGGATTCTCCTCCATGCACCATAGGACATGCCTTTGGCACTGAGAACTCTTCCACCATAAGCTCCTTCACCAGCACTAGCATGCTTGCCTCTGCACATGTATCACCCTCAATCCCAGCATCATCAAGCCCTTCCAGAGCAACTCGATCAAAAAGGTCAACCAACACCTCTTGCCTTCCGACTCCATCACTCTTCTCTTCAAGCACCTGCTCTACTACCACATCCTCAGATAAGGAAGAAAGAAAATCATCCCATACCGAATTACCTTGGATCATAGCATTAGCCGAATCTTCCTCTTCATAAGAGCACGTATACTCATTGTGCCCACCTTCAGCATTACCCATCTCCACCAAACTCAAACATTTCATAAAAGGTAAAGAGGTATTCTTACGCATTCCAGAGCATTCAAAACATCTAAAAATCGATCCTACATCTAAGTTATCTCCTAGATATTGGGGCCATTCAAAACACTTAAGTGAGTAGGAGATATGGACTTCAAACTCTCACATTCATCCAACTTTTCATGTAAGTTGTTTTGTAAACGCTTGCATAGGGATAACAATGAAATTGATCATCACGTTTTGGTTGATTTCATTGAACCTTCAACCCACATACATGAGCCCAAGTGCATTCTTGACTATCATGATTTACGTACTCGTCATCATGTGTGTCGTCGGGAATTGGTTAAGTGGAAATAAAAATTTGAAGAAGGTGCCACTCGAGAAAAAAATAGTGCTCTTAAGAAGAAATATCCCACTTTTGTTTTTGAGGACAAAAACACTTCTCAAAAGAGAAAGTAATGTGAGGCCACTAGCTAGTGGGAAATCGGCACAAGGGCATGCCTATAAGTATAGGCAGGGATGGTTGGTGGAGCATGGGTTTCCCTTCCCTCTAGGGTCTTGGATATGTTTTGTACAACCATAAGTAATATAGCACCAAAAGGTGCATTGGTATTTAATTGTGTCATTGGTAGTTTGTTTACAGAGGAGATCCATAGGAAATCTCTTGAGCCATAAGTAATATAGCACCAAAAGGTGCATTGGTATTTGATTGTGTCATTGGTAGTTTGCTTACAGAGGAGATCCATAGGAAATCTCTTGAGCCAACTAAATCTGGTGATGTTTATGTCACTCTTTCTCACAAGCAGTGAGGTCGTACTCATGATCATGGAAAATCCAAAGAGCATAGAACCACTTTAGTAAATGTCATGATTCTATGCAAGATTTTGAGTGCTATTATTGCCAAAATAAAGGACATATAAAAAGGTTTTCTATGCAACAAAGAGGGACAATAAGAAAAAGTCCATTGACAAGAAATTTGACACTTTGGACTCTAACGTGGCTATAATAGCAAAGCTAAGATTAAGATATACAAGAACATGTTCTTGATATGCTTTTTATGGCAAAGCAAGGCTTTTGGGCAAAGACTGTTTTAACAACAGTGCATACGACAATAGATCTCATAGCATGCCATTGAATTACAAGGTTTTTAAAGAGATGTGGTCTGGCAAAAGAAGCTACATTTTGATCACTTATGTGTCTTTGGTTGTGAGGCATATGCTCGTTTGCTAAAAGCTCTTAGGTGAAACCTTGATCCAAAGTCACATAAATGCATCTTTGTTGGTTATGGTACTGATGGTGAGATTGGTTATCTTCTATGGCACCCAAAATCTCATAAGATGATCATAATTCAAACATGCATAGAAAACCTCTTGAGGCAATTGAGTACATAAGAGTCACATTTGAAGATGTCACGTCTAAAACAAAACAAACTCAAAAATCTAGTGATGTGTGTTCCACTAGCAATGCTCATGAATGAGAAGAAAGCAATAGTCAGGCGTTGAGATGTTCTATGAGAGCTTCATGTCACATGAGTGATTTCAATCAGGTGTCAATTATGTTATGTTGACTAAGTGTGATGAACCATCTGGCTACCAAGAAGCCATGAAAATGGATGGACATATTTTTTTGCGAGCATTTTTTTTTACCAAGAAGCCATGAAAATGGATGGACATATTTTTTTGCGAGCATTTTTTTGGAATCGGACGAGCAAATTTCAAAAAAGATTCTCTTGCTCAATCTGTGAGAGTTGAAGATCACACATACACAAGGACCGAAACACGCCTGAATCATTAAAGACACACACACTCTTTCAAATATCATAATTTATGCCGAGCTTTTAATTTATGTTACCATATACATGTAGTAGTGATGTGTGTGAACACACTAGGACCGCCGGGGCATTTTTTTCCCTCTTTAGGAGGTTTTTTCCTCCGTGCATTGTATATATGCCCATCACTCTAGGGCTATCCATATTTCCATTGCACAATAAGTAACACACTCTCTATTATGTGCCTTGAGCTTCCACATGGTTCAGTTCGGGCCACATGCAGGTTGCAGCTTGTGCATAGTGATGTTTGTGGGTCCATGCAAACTCCGTCCTTGGGCAATTACCTTTACTTCATGACTTTCATTGATGATTACTCCAGGAATGCATGGGTATTTCTGCTTAAAGCGAAGTCCAAAGTTTTTATGTGCTTCAAACAATTTTTGGCTATGGCTGAAAATGTATCAAAATGTACTATGGGAACCCTCCGTTCCGATCAAGGGGGGGAGTGGGATAAAACACCAATGTACAGTGCCTTATACACCTCAGCAAAATGGTGTTGCTGAGAGGAAAAATAGGTCACTTACGAAAATGGCACGATGTATGGTCAAAAGTCAAGCTTTTCCGCATTCTTTTTGGCTTGAGGCCATCATGTGTGCCACTTATGTACTTAACAGGTGTCCTACGAAAGCTTTGCAATCTATTACTTCATATGAATCATGGCATGATAGAAAGCCTTCTATTGAGCACATGCGTGTTTTTGGCTGTTTGACATATGCTTTGGCACCGCAAACACAATGCAGAAAATTGGATGATAAGGTTGTCAAATGTACAGCCTATGGGGGTTTCCAAAAATGTTACAGATCGGCCTATTACTGATGCAAATATACATGATGTACTTGATGAGGAAAGGGCTGAAAATGAGCAAGATAGAGGTATGCCAAAATGGCTGTGCATACATTAGGTGACAGTAAATTGGATGCACCTTTGTCTAGTCTTACTTGTTCAGCAGGCTCTAGCCATGCATCTTATGCATCAGATTGTTATGCTTTGGCTGTGTCTAGCTTACAAGATGTTGAGGAACCTCTGTCTTTTGATGAAGCACAGAATTCAAAAAATTGGATGGCTACCATGCAATCAAAATATGATGCACTTATAGAAAATGACACATGGACTTTATGTGATTTGCCTCTTGGCAAAAAGGCCACTGGTACGAAGTGGGTTTACAAGTTGAAACACAAGCCGGATGGTGAGATCGATCGCCATAAGGCTTGACTTGTTGCAAAGGGTTATGCACAGCAAAAAGGCATAGATTATGAAGAGACTTTTTCTCCCACTTGTCGTATGACTACTGTGCTTTTTCTATGTGCATTGGCAACTCATTTTGATTGGGATGTACATTAATGAGACATTGATACTGCTTTCTTGAATGGTGATATATTTGAGGAAGTTTATGTAACGTAGCCTCGCAGTTTTGTCAAGAAAGGACAAGAGGACAAAGTGTGCAGATGTAAGAAGGCTTTGTATGGGTTTTGAAGCAATCTCCTCATGCTTGGTATGAGAAAGCTGACACTCATTTGTTCAAACGAGGATTTCATAATAGTCCAGCAGAAAGCACATTATATGTAAAGCGTGAGGGTGATGTACTTCTCATTGTGGTTCTTTATGTAGATGATTTGTTGATCACTGGACCAAATGAGAGACATATTGCTGAATTTAAGGCTGATTTTAATGCTACTTTCAAGATGAAAGATTTGGGGCTGTTGCATCATTACTTGGGTATTCAGTTTAAGCAGTGTGATGTGGTATTTCCTTTTGTCAGAAAAGTTACATAGAGACATTGCTATGTAAGTTTGGAATTTATGATTGCAAACCTATTACCACTTGGATGGAAACAGGTTTAAAATTGAGTCTTCATGATGCTAGTGATCCTGCAGATGTCACTCTTTACCAAACTGCTATTGGATACCTCATTTATGTATGCAACACGAGGCTGGATATTCAGTTTGCAATCTCACAGGTCAGCAAATTTATGCAAAGCCCAGGGTCTAAGCATTGGCAGGCTATCAAGAGGATTTTCCGATACCTAGTGGCACTTTACATCTTCGCTTGTTTTATCCCAAGGGGAGATCATTGCTGCCAGACTTACATGCTATTTCGGACTCAAATTGGGCTGGTTGTTTTGACACGCGAGTGTCCACAAGTGGTTTTTCTTTCATGCTTGGCAGTTCATGTATATCATGGTCGAGCAAGAAGCAACCTACTGTGGCCACTTCTAGTTGTGAGGTTGAGTACAAGGCAGTCTTCATAGCTACGGTTGAGTGTGTATGGCTCAGACGCCTTATGGCTGATTTGGGTGTTGGACAGGACACTGTCTACACTGACAGTCAAAGCGCATTGGTAGTTGCGAGGTTTTTCATGCTCGCACAAAGCACATTGAGGTGCATTACCACTATGTCAGGGAGAGGCTCTCAGCAGGAGAGATCAAGTTGGCTTATGTGCCAACACAAGACAACCTTGCAAATCTTTTCACAAAGGCATTGTCTCGTGAGAAGCTCAAAGCTTTCCGCAAAGCTTTAGACTTACTCCCCTTTGTGGAATGATCATGTCCTCAGGGCATGTCACTTCCCTTTACTCATATGCTAGCTCTCGTTCATTGCATCACTTCAGGGTGAATTTGTTACCATATACATGTGGTAGTGATTTGTGTGAACACACTAGGACCGCCAGGGTATTTTTTCCCTCTTTAGGAGGGTTTTTCCCCCATGCATTGTATATATGCCCGTCACTCTAGGGCTATCCATCTTTCCATTGCACACTAAGTAACACACTCTCTATTGTGTGCCTTCAGCTTCCTTTGTCTTCTCCAAGCTATGTGAATTTCTCTGCAACCCTAATTCCAACAATTTATCCACCAACACAACTCAGAACGCATGCCAGGGAGCGAAAACTAGTTAAACAACACCGCAAGGAAATCTCATCATTTCACCAAGCAAACGAAGTCCAAACGAGATGAAACTTATCGGACGGGTATACAACACCTAAGATCACATACCCATAAAATAAAATTCCCCTTTTGGCTACTTGCCAAAATCGCGATTAATAGCTGCTGACCGTTTTTTAATCCAGAATGCACCTATTAGCTTAGCAATGATGCCCTATTACCCCTCCTATGCATAAAATGCAGTTTTGATATGTAAAATGTGAGTTATGAGCAGATTTAGGAAGAAGTTAGTGACAACAAAATCAGAGATTTGTCGCAAGAAACTTACAATGCCGCGTAGAGCTCCGCTAATGCAATGCAAGAATCAGCACTTCAAACAGACCATTTGCAAGGGAGATATGAGCTTCAAAAGGAAGAGAGAGAATACACAGTGTTCTCTGTAATCACATGTAGCTTCATTTTTCAAAGTAAACTTGAAAAACCCTTATAAAAGTTGGCTTTTATACCTTACCATAAGGTTTTAGTTCAAAAATAAGGAATTGAGGGATCAAGAGTTACAATCTGGAAGCTTATAGCCCCGCTGGAATAGACTCATAATTACCTTTTCAATAAAGTACTTGCTTTGGAAATCAATAAATTACAATGGCTCATGGCTATAAGTGTCCGGAGTGTATGAAAAAATAAAGTAATACATCCTCATTGTGTCTCCAGATCATCCTCTATTAGCTAAGCTGCTAACATTCCCCCCTCTTATTGTGGGTCGTTCGCGACACAGCTTCAAAAAATGGGATAGTGGTCAGGCTTCCTAACTTTTTGTCGCTTCTTTAGAGCCTCAAGGCCATCATAGTAGCTGATCCACATCTTTTGTTGGCTTCTGTCTAAAACTGCATATAAATTGGATGACTGATCTCTGTAGCGGTGTATGCAACAACGCCCGCTCGTAGCTTCTCTACCATGGGACCAAAAATATTAGATCGTAAGGTGAAGAAGCCTGTGTAGAAGACCTCTTCAAAGGTCTGCATATAGTATAAGGTCAAAAGCATGACTCTGGCAAAAGATCCATAGAGTACTTTGTCACTTGGTTGATCAGAGAGATCATAGCATAGCCCTTAATTCCCTTCCCAAAATGCCATCCATGGTGCATCACTTTGTTCTGCATGGTGGAAGGTTTGTATGCACGTGAGGATCATTTTGGCTAGCATAATACATGCAAGATTAATGATACCTTGAAGATCTCCATGGCTTTTGTGAGCGCCTTTATCATGTAATCCTCATTTGCTTGTCCTTTGGGAGGGGTCGAGCCTTGGGTAATTTAGCAAGGTAGGATGTTTATTCAGTAGTTGCTAATGGCTTCCCCGGCTCTTGACTCTAGGTATTGGGCAAAAAATAGGATCCTTACAGATCTCCAATGGAGCTTGAGTGTACAGAATTTTGTATCTTGGATGCCTCTTTAACCATGTCTTTCTCGGGGATGTGGGTCTGGTGCATCTGTATTTTGATCCTTGGTTAGTCTTTCCTTCAATTTGAGAACTTCGTACTTGATTAGTGGATAGGACAGGGATTGATGATGCCAAGTAGCAGTTATTTGATGTGAAGTGAGCTGGGCTACATTAGCAAAATGCAATATTCGGCCTTCCCACTCCATTGCCTCCTTCCAGATATCTATAGTCTCCTGGACTATCTGAACCTTCAACTCCTTTTCAGCTTCTGCAGTGAAATTGTCTAAAGGACCTTCAAATGTTGGATCTATTATGTCTTCCTTTGGAACTGCACCAGATTTTTTTGTTGGGTTTGCTAACTCGCCCTAGAGCTTTGCTATTTGCTTTTGATACTCCTCTTCTTTGTTCATAAAGTTGAGGGAGAGTTCCCTCCTTTCCATCCGCGCTAGATTTAGTTCTGTTTTAAGGTCTTTGCATTGCTTCTCCATCACTTGGTAGGTGAGATCAGAGTCTTGAAGAGTAAGCACTATAGGATCTTTTAGCCAAGCTTTTAGCATGTTTAACAATTCACCTTGATCTTTCAACCTAGCCTCTGTACACATGCTGGAGTGGTCCAGTTGCATTTGCAACCATAAATGCAACCATTGTGTATATGCATTGGTGTCAAGTATTGTAGAGTCCAATTCTTTGATCTTCTTTTCTTGTTCTTCTCCTACAGTTGTCAGTTGTTCCACTAGTTTTGTCATTTCAGAGAGGTTTGCTTGTTGTTTTGTGTTGGCCTCCAGGAACCTTCATGATTCTACTTCTGAGGTCTCATGCAAAGTCTTGTACTCATCTAGAAATGCATCTGCAACTTGTAATCTCTCTTCTAGTAGTTGGTGATTAATTTTTGCAAGTTGGATTATCTTTTGTCGATGGTACACTTCACTTTTTAGTTTCTCTAAAATTGGATGTGTGTATTGAGTGTACTCGTCAACGTCTTCTAAGACTTTTGTGCTTGATGTGAAGGCCTCTTCTTGTTTTTTGTCTTTATCTTCAATTGTTTCTTCCAATGTTTCCTTTAGTTTGCCTAGGTAGTTGGGCTAGTGTCACTTTCAACTTCCTTTGGTGGCTGCTCCGGCACCTTTCGAACCTCCACTACTTGATGAGATTCCGTTGCTACTTCTATCGTTGACTAGCCCACTTAATCTTTCTCTTGTGCTATTTCTTGTTTGAGAGTTTGTTCTTGAGCTGCTTGTTCAGGCTCTTGATTCTTCTCAATTGAGGTTTCTTCATGTGGTTGCGTTGCATTGATGGGCGAAGGAGGCCTTGTTGTTTCTTGAGCTTCCAATGGGGATGAGGGAACATTGGCGGCCCTTGCTAAGCTTCCTCCCATTCTGTCTGTTCCTTTTTGTAGAGTTGTTTGAGATAGGTATGAGGATATTGGCCAAGGTGATACATGGGGTTCTTTGTTTTTAGTTTGGACGGCCTTGGTTTTCAAAATTCTTCAAAGTGTCCTGCCATGCCCCTTTCCCTTTTAAAGGCCTTCAAAGTGTTTTTAGTTTCTCTTTCGAGGTGGGCAACTCTTTGTGTTGGTTCTTTGATGATTACAGGTGTCGGCACTTTTCTTCTTTTGACAGCAGGTTCTTCCAGCTTTTATTTTATTTGAGCCTTTCTTTTCTTTTCTTCTTCAATCTCCAAGACTTTAGATGTGCTTTCTAAAGCTTTATCCCTATCGGATTCACTGCCTCATCCCTCATCACGTTCTTCACTCTCTTCTCCAGAAGGCCATGTCTTTCCTCTAGTTGATTGCTTCAATTTGGCGGCTTGTACTTCTTGTTCTTCTTGCTTTTCATCCTCATTCCTGACTCCAGTGACGAGCCATGTATTCTAGTCAAGAGCAAGTCGTAAGTTTTTTGTCATCCCCACCACATGGTAGGATATCCTTGTGAGGACTTCCGGTGCTCCCAAGTACGTGATGCATGCGTTATTTTTTGTGCCCTTGAGTGCATTGAGGACCTATTGGGCATGGTCGAGTAGTGTCAATAACTTGATCTTCAAAACTGTTGTAAAATTTGAGACCACTGCATGGTTTGGGATTATGTACCTACTTGGATTCTTTGTTGTGAAATGGAAATGTTGAGTGAAAAGACGAACTGGGTCTTCAGTTGGTTTATAGACCATATCGGCAAATGTTGCAGCTGGTGCATTTCTAGAGAAGACACCTATCCTTTTCTTTTCCCTTAACCTCAAATGTTTGTATGATACGGGTAGCTTTAGGGCTTCTACTATAATCTCCTTGGTAATATGTACTTCTATTGCTTGTCTTGCTGGATCAGTCAGCCTTGTTGTGTCATCCTCTTGAATGGAGCTTTGGAGTTCATATGCTCTTTGAAAATCCACTCCACATGGCAACAATTCATAGTAATCTAGTAATCCAAGCCACCTGTGTGCTTTGGCCAATTCAGGCTCCTTCGCTACATCATATATTTCTCTTGGAATTAGCTGCATTTCCACTACCTTCCCTTTTGGCATCTTGAAGGTTCCATGGAAGATTGCCACGTGATGTTTCTTGAGTAGCTCTTCTCCTGCATAGGTCTTCTTTGCGACCCCTATGGACTCTTCTTGCAGCTAGTAGGGGGGAAGCTCTTGTAATCACTACTTCATGGACTTCTTCTTTGCTGGGGTCGGCGAGCTTTGCATTGATCTTGGGTGCAAGAATACAAAAATTTGCAATTAGGTACATTTCAGAGTAGGATTACGGCCTTGTGCCCTGCATGAATTGTGATTAATCATTTTGCAGTTGAGAGCCAAAATATCATCACCAAAAGCTACAGAAACCAATTTGTGAACTTTTCAAAACACTTAAAACAAAAAAATTCATAATGGGCTATTAATTGCAATTAATAGCTATTTCACTAATTAGGCTCCATTTTGGGGTTTGCCTATGCACTTGGGTGGAAGACATTGAATAATGATAGGATTTCACTTTTGGAAGCATTTGGATGCAAAAAGACTAGATTCTGATCAGTTTTTGGTTTAAAGGTCTCTGAAAACAAAAAAGGGATGATGCACAGTTTTGAAATTTCCATTTGGCTTAAAACTTGATGTGTGGGCTAGTGAGAGTATGTAGGAGCAGGTGATGACCAAAATTTTCCAAGTTCTATCATTTTTTACTCCTGAGCTATTAATTGTGATTAATAGCTAGGTTCAATTTTTGTTGACTCTTTGGCACTTTGAAGTTATGAGGTGTTCGGTCATGATGTCCCAAAGCATTGACTGTGATTTGATTATTTTTGGACACACATAAGTTGTGTTTTGTGTCAAATTTTGGCTTTGGTGCAAAGTAAGTGCGTTTTTTGTCAGTGAACAAGTGATTTTTGTGAGCTAAGTGTATTTTTGGCTTGAACTCAACATGTGAAAGAGTGCTAAATTGGAAAAGTACAAATAGATGTCAAATTTAGCCTCAGATCTATTCATTGCAATTAATAGCCTATGATGAAAAAGTTGTCCAAGTGCATTTTGATGATCCACAAGCTGTCCTATAGTCTTAGCAAGTAACACTTGGCTCCTACTTAGGCTTCTTTTGATATGCTAGCACCTCTTGGCACTTGATACTCTTGACTTTGGCGGTTTTTGGGCCTTGCACTTTGCGGCGGTCATTTTTTGCACTCCAAGCATATGGGCCCTTCCCATAGGTCATCCTGACTTAACTTGTCGAGTTTCGTCCAATTTAAAGCTGATTTGTGGCCGTAGGTAAAAAATGAAACTTTGTGGCCATATGAGCCGATTTTCCATATTTGGGGCATCAAATGAGCTTTTCTCTTGGTTCCATCTAGGTACATTGGTTATAATACCTATGGGAAAGCTGTCTATGAAGTCAGAATGGAATTCCGACTTCGAGCCAAAATTGAGATTAATAGCTATAGACCCCCCCCTGTGGACCCTGGTCAACTGGTCATTTGGTCACATGGGAATGTTCTATAGGTCTTTGATATGCCCGCTATCAGTTTTGGTCATATTTTGTGGACTGAGTTGGTCGGTACGGTCATTTTGTACTCGCTTTCTTTGTGGGGATTCTACTAACCTAGGGTCTTTTCTGGCTTTCACGACCTCAAGGACAGGAACAAAACTAATCATTAGTAGGTTAGGAACTTACCACTCTGTCTCATGTGAGACAATGTACTATGTTGGTCGTTGGAAGTCGCAGAAGGTGCATGCCAGAAGATCTCTCAGAGCTCTCTCCAACTCAGCAATGGAAGATGAGACTACTTTTAGTCTACCTTGACTATGCATACCCAGGCTTCCCGACTCATTTCCCCCCAAACTCCTAGTTAGTCCTACTAGATTGCAAAGTAAACTTTCCTTTTGAAAATTTCTGAATTTGGATTCCGGTTGTCCCATTTCCAAGGTTTTGCATAATAAGGCCTTGTGGACCTAATTTAGGCTTTCCATTGCCATCCTTAAAATCGCACACGATTTGACATGGTTGTCCGTCTTTGCTTCCTAAACATCATGGTTCCTTCCATTCTTCCATCTGAACCTGTTTGGTATTTATTTATTATTTTTGACGTTTTTATCAAAGAAATTAGCAAAAATTAACAAAATCACTCTAGAAATAGCATTTCAAAATTAAAAATACTAAAACACACCTAATTTCAATACTTGGCCATATTTTTTGTGGATTACTCCATTTTGATCGTATTTTTGTCCAAAAACACAAAGAAAGAGTAAAAATTGCAATATTATTGGCTTTTCGAACATGTATCTACAATATATACGCACACCTAGGGGTTATCATATTACATATTCCTATTCCGATTGCTTTTAAGGGCAATTTATTCTTCAGTAACAAGAATTCACACGTCAAAACATTGCCCTTATCCTTATTTGTTTTAAGTTTGCGGGTTCGCACTCAAAATGCCTCCCCCCTACTTGCCTGAGTCCTCTGGGACGATAGAGTATAGCCCGAGTTGTGCATTGCATAGGTGATAAAATTGTGTCTATGCAAGGCCAAGATTGGCCCTATCATGCTATTGATGTCAATGCATATAAAAACACTATGTGGTGCAAGAGGTGGGTCTTGAGTAGTGTACTCAAGGGTTGTCGATGAGCGAAGTAGTTTATTTTCTAACTCTCTTGAATAGTAAATCTTGTAGCAGTTGAGCTTGTTTTGTGATAGTGTTGTTTGTACTGGTCGTAGCCATTGTGTTGGGAGTTTTGGACTTTGCGAGTGTAGTTTTGGGTACCCATAGATATATTACTTCCCTTGGATGTTCCTTGAATTGTCTTTTACGGATATTGGTGGCTCGGTCTTAGCTTCAGATTCTTGCTTAGGTTTCCATACCCATTTTGTTGTCTATAATTGTGGTTTCCATTGTTGATGTGGGTAGGATGGTTCCATAATAGGCTTCTTCTTAGTGTGCAACAACTTTTTAGGCACCCAGATTTGTGTAGGCTTGGTAAGCGAGTTGGGTCTTGGGTACCCAAAATTGCATGGTTCCTTGCATGCCGGTTTTGTGCAGATAAATTTGGTGATGCACAGTGAGCACTGGATTGAAGTTTCCCTGGTTATTTGGTGGCTTTGGAGGGTTGAGAGTGGCTTTCCATTATTCATGGCTATGAGCAGAAGGCACTCATAACTTGTTGTCCTTAAGGGTTTATTCAAAAACTCTATCATCCCAGTCTATGAGTTGAGGTATGGAGAGAGCTTTTTGAGGGAGCTTTTTTATTTACTTTTACTTGCACTAGCAAAATTTCAAAAAAAAGCTTCCTCGTGGAGAGACCTTTAGGAGCTCTCTCTCTCTCTCTCTCTCTCTCTCTCTCTCTCTCTCTCTCTCTCTCTCTCTCTCTCTCTCTCTCTCTCTCTCTCTCTCTGTCCCTCTTTCCCCTCCATCTCTCTATCTATATCTTTCTCTCTCTCTGTACCTCCCTCCCCTCCATCTCTCTCTCTCTCTCTCTCTCTCTCTCTCTCTCTCTCTCTCTCTCTCTCTCTCTCTCTCTCTCTCTCTCCCCCCCCCCCCCTCTCTCTCTCTCTCCCCCCCCTCTCTCTCTCATTATATATATATATATATATATATATATCAAAAAATATATACTTTCTCTCTCTCTCTCTCTCTCTCTCTCTCTCTCTCTCTCTCTCTCTCTCTCTCTCTCTCTCTCGCTCCCCCAAGTGAGAGAGGCGCTCACTTGAGCATGCGAGAGAGAGAGAGAGAGAGAGAGAGAGAGAGAGAGAGAGAGAGAGAGAGAGAGAGAGAGAGAGCAAGAGGGGGTAGATAGAGAGAGAGCAAGAACGTGTGTGTGTGTGTGTGTACATATCTATGTATATATATGTTCTTTATATATATATATATATAACCCCTTAAAGGGAGTTGTAGCCGAACGGCGCACAGAGCACATTGCACAAGGAGTTACAGTGCTTCTGCGTGTCGTTCGTCTACAACCCCCATTGAGGTTTTATATATATATATATATAAAGTCCTCTCTATCTACCCCGTCGCGGTCTCTCTCTACCCCCTCTCGGTCTCTCTCACTATCTCCCTCTACCCCTGTTTGGCATTGGCAAACAATGTTGGCCACCAGATGCTTGTCATCAATATATCCTTGGCCATGGTTTCATGAGAGAAATGGCCTCCTACAAGGCTCACGTGTGCTTGTTCCAAGATAGGAAGTTATTACTCTTCTTCTTGTGCCTTTCCTGTTCTCTTTGATGCTCCTCTTGTTGATAAAGATGTTCCAATCTTGCCATAGGATCATCATGAAAATTGTACATGGGATTTTTTATTTTTTTTACCTTGAATTTTTTGGGTGAGGGTTTCCACTTCTCTTCAAAGTTTCCCTTGAGCCCTCTTTCAACCTCAAATGCCCTTGCCGCTTTTTGAATAGGCTCCTCTACCAGTGCTGTTGGTCTTGGCCTTTTCTTGGATTCCTCTTCATCCAATTTAGCTTTCCTTCTTTCTCTAGTTTTTCCTTCTAGAGGAGTTTCCCTCCTTCTCCTCGTCTTCTTTGTTGCTTGCTATTGCCTTTGATGCGCTCGCTACTGTTGTGGTGCTTCTTGTTTTTATGCATTGACTAGTCTTGTTTGCAATCTTCTGGCTACTGGTGGTGCTCCGGTTTGCACTTCTTCTTCTTCTTTTCTTTTGCCTTCTAGCCATAGTCTTTGTTCTAGTGTTGGTGGCAGATGCTCTACCTAGCGGATAGCATGATATGCTATCCTTGTAAGCACTTTAGGGGCTCTCCAAAAGGAAATATTCTCTGGGTTCTTAACATGTGTGAGGGTTGTATGGATCTAGTGGGCGTGGTCTACTGCGATGGCTCCTTCTTTCTTGGATGCTTGTGTAAATGTAGAAGCCATTGCATGGTTTGGAATAGTGTATCTTGGTGGCCTCTTTGCAGTGAAATGGAAGTGTTCATGATAGAGTTGAAGTGCCCACTCTATCTCCTTCAGCTTGAGATCCGAGAAGGAAGTGGACCTGCTAGTAAATATGCCAGTGGTGGCCAATTGGCGGTCTCTCATTGGCTTCCCCCCTTTGGAAATCTCAGAGTATCTGCTACCTGATCTTCTATGATGTTCACCTCGATCGAGGTGTCATTCAAGTCTGAGATGTAGCTCGACCTTCTTCAGTGATGCTGTGTAGCAGTTCATAGGCTCTTTTGTAGTTCACACCACATGATTCTAGCTCAATGTAATCTTTTAGGCTGTTTTTTTCCCGTAGTGGCCTGATTAAATCTTCTTTTTCCAAATCTTGAGCTTCCTTGGGTAGTATTTGTACTTCTACCCGGGATCCCTGTGCACTTTTGAATGTGCCAAGGTATACCGTGACATGTTGCCTCTCTAGTTGCTCTTTGGCCAGCCATGTAACATTGGCCTCTTTCAGAGATTCTTCTTCAAGATGGTATGGGGGAAGCTCTGCCAGTTTTGATTTCATTGTCTTCTTCTTTGGAGCTCCTGAAGTTGATAAGTGAGAACCTGATAGAACATCATCAAATTGGGCTGTTATACTAGTTCCAACAATTCCCAACAAGTTGCAAAGCTAACAAAGTAAATAAGAAGCAGTAAAATCACAATTTCTAGCAATCGATATCTTAGGCACGCCTAAGATGCAGGTGTTTGTGCATGCATGCAAGTTTGTACCAGAGTGGATGCACAAGGTGTGTATGTGTTGTAGGTGACATGCATGAAGTGTGATGGATTTCTATCACCAATGGTGAGAGTTATAAGCAACTTTGTGTTCGCTTTTTCTGCTTTCAGAGCTTGTGGTGATGGATGGAGTTGTGTTTTGCCAAACTTGATGAAAATTTTCATGGTGCTTGAAATGAGCCATATAAACATTTTTATGTTGAAATTTAATGAGTCAAATCTCTCTGGTCACAGTTCTATCTTAGGTGCACCTAAGATAGAATTGTCTAGTTCTGGGTCATTTTGGGCTCCTCTCAACTTGATTGGCTTTTAGAGTTGAGACTTGGTGTTTGAGGAAGTTTGGACTGAATTGACAAGCAAAAAGTCAGTTATGTCCACTTTTAGTGTCTTTTGGGCAGTAAAGTGAACATGGGCTAATGTATGCATGGGAAAAGTTTACCAAGGTGATGTAGGCTATGTGTTAGGTAAGGGCATCATGCTCATGTAAAAAAATGAGCAAAAAGTACTTAAAACATGGCAGATTATCTTTGGCGCGCCTAAGATAAAAATTGCATTTTATTGCTATTTATGCCCCTAACTTGCCCCATCTTGCTTCTAGTACGTTAGTTATGGTGGGTGATGGCCTTGGTTGTGTATCTTGTAGTTGGTGCTTTCCCCCATGAGGTTGATGGTCCTCTTTTAAGCCGAACCTGATTTGGAGTCACTAGCTAGTAGTTGTGTGCTCACTGAAGGTTAGTAAGGGTCAATTGGTAATGTGTAGAGTGCCCCCCTTGAGTTTGAGGTCAAATGGGTCAATATTTTACTCTAAGGTGCAAAATTTCTCTTTGCGGTGGAGATATGGTCATTTTGATCTATTTTGATGAGTTGGAATCTAATGTAACCCCAATTCTCCACAGTTCTCCTACATGATGGTATCTGCACATGGGTCAAATTTGGTCCAAAACTGAGCTTCTTATCTTTGGGTAGATTTTGAACTTTGGAGCCTAGTAAAGTGTTCCCCCACTTGAGATGAGCCTATGGTTCATGTTTGGTATGATTTGGATGTCTCGTGTGACTGTTGTATTCATCTTTGTTCTCGAAAGTTCCCAGATTGCCATGTGTTGTTGTGCTCCCTATAGCCCTTGTGGTTGACAAAGTGATAACTAAAATGCTTCTTGGTATAGTAAGGAACTTATCCCTCATTGTTGGAGCAAGTAAGAGCTGAAAGACAGTGCATAGGAGCCCGTGAAGGTCGCCAAAATCCACTAGCTAGAGCTCTCTCTCAAAGGACTAGAATGGAAATGAGATAAAAAATGGCCTAAAGAACTATACATACCTGGACTTCCGTGACACTCCCCTTGTATACCTACATATTGAGCCTAATAGGCTTCACAATGTACTATCGGATTGAAAATTTCTAAAAACTGATGTCCAAGGACCTTTTTGTTGCAATTTGTCCCTGATGGTTAGTGAATCGGAGTGGCTGCCGAGCTTCTTGATCGACATTGGCCCAAAAAAAAATTGGCCTTTCCATTGAGCTTCAAGATTTGACATTTGAAGTTGGAATCCAAGTTTAACATTCCCACTTATTTATTTATTGGCCTTTATTAGCGTTTATTAGCAAAAAATGAGGGAAATTAACCAAATCACTCAAGAAAATTCTATTCCAGACTCAAAAATATTAAAACACTTCTAATGTTATTACTTGGCCACATTTTTGTGGATTGCTCCATTTTGACCATATTTTTTGCCTAAAAACATACAACACGAGTAAAAGTTGCATTATTTTTGGCTTTTTGACATGTATATACAAAATATACACACACCTAGGGTGTATCATATTACATTCTCCCATTCTCCTAGTTATTAGGGCATCTCATCCAATTTTTTGGAAAAAAATGCACGTTAACACATAATTACTTGAAAACATTGCCCTTTTCTCTTCTAGATTCCTACACTTGGGTCCACATTTAGAATGTCTCTCCTCCTCCTTGCTCAAGTCCTCCACGACGACAAAGTATCATCCGAATTGTGCAGTGCATGGGTGATAAAATCGTGTCTATTCATAGCCATGATTGGCTCTATCATGCTATTGAGGTCAATGCATGTAAACACACTATGTTGTGCAAGAGGTGGGTCTTCAGTAGTGCACTCATGGGTTTTTGATGGTGAAGTATCCTGTGTTGGAACTCTCTTGAAGAGTAAATATTGTAGCAATTGAGATCATTCTTTGATTGTGCGTTATGCAATGTGTGTTGCATGATGATTGAAATCCGTGATCACCATTGTGGATGATGGTTTGACTTTTGGTACCCATTTGTACCTGATTGTTGCGGGATTTGCCTTGACAATCGTTTTAAAACATTGTCTGGTCGTGATTTTTGGTTTGTGCTTAGGTTTTCAAACCCACTTTGTTGTTTGTAATGGCAGTCTCCTTTGTTGAGGTGGGTAGGGTTGGTTCACAATAGGCTTGTTGGCGGTGTGCAACAACTTTTTAGGCACCTAGATTTGTTGAGGTTGGTTGATGAGCTGACTTTTGGGTATCCAAATTTTCCTGGTTCCCTGCATGTTATGATTGTAAGAAGAAATCTTTGGCAAAGCAGTAATTGTAATTGCATCCAATGACTCCTGCTTTGTTGATTGGAAATCACTGAGATCTTCTTTCCATTCTTCCTTGTTGTATGCAAATGGTACCTTTACTTGTTCTCCTTTAAGTGTAAGATCCAAAATTTTGGCATCCCAATCTTGGATTGCTTTATATGTTCGCATCCATGGAACTCCCAAGATTAAGTCTTCATTCATGTGCTCATTTGCTATAAATATGAAAGTATGCGGGCAAGAGAATCCATGAACCATGATATTCAAGTTGATTTTCCCTAAAGTTGAAGTGACTTTTTTGTTGCATCCTTTGATAGTGGATTGACAATACTCAAGTGGTTTGAGTAGTTGCTTTGCAATAAGTATATTACCTGACCACATTGACTCTGGCACCTGTATCTGCTAAGACCTTGACAGTGTAGTTCTCTTTCAAATTCACTGTGATTTTCATATCAAGACCATCCAACCATTTTTCATCGATTTTGACCTCATCATCTGCTAGGAGTTGAATCCGAAGGGTATTGAGGGGTAGAGCTTGAGGATAGAGCTTGAGGAATAGGCTGCCTTGCCGCTTTTTGCTTCAAAACTCGAATGCGCGCTTTCTCCTAGACTTCCTCAATCACTTGCTATCGTTTAAGCTTTCTTTCCTTGGTTGCATGCATTCTTTGCAAAAGATCCTTAGTCAAGGGTAGATGGTATTTGCGTACTCAACATCGACTAATCCAATTTTTCATGATTTCTCCATCTAAGATAGCTAGTTTGATGGAACCACTCAGTGAAACATCTTCAATGACAAAAGGACCATGTCTTTTTTTCTTGAACTTGGGTATATATTGTTTCAAGGAGTACACTAGAACCTGGTTTGAAGATTTTTGTCAGCAAATGTGAGTAAAAAAACTATTTTTGTTTTTGTTGTTGTGCATATATATGGGCAATGACCACTAATTGCTATTCATCTAGTCATTCTAAGTCCTCGAGTCATTCTAACAATTTGTGCCCTTTCCATTCCAACCCATGTGCAACTTTGAGAGTAGGTAATAAGAACTCCATTGGAAGTATTGCATCCAGGCCATAGACCAAGTTAAAAGGAGTCGTATTCAAGGCTGTTTTGAATGAAACTCGATATGCCCACAAGACCAAATGAAGATGCATCTCCCAGTCTATTATGCTGAATTAACAATTTTAGTTATTACAGAGCTCAAAATTTAGCTCAATAAGAAGTCTGTATCTAGTGAATATGTATTCATATAGAAACGCAAAAATCGTTCTAACATTGTTCTTCCTAGTGGCTCGTGGCTTGGCCCATTTGGTTAAGTAATATGTGGCCACAATAATATATTGTGCCTGACTTTTGTATGTTGGAGGTTGTATCGGGGCCACAAAATCTATACCCCACTTAGCAAATGCACGTGCTCCCATCATAGATCGCACTGGTGTACTATCAATTTCTGTCGGCATGCGGTTTCATGAGAGAAGTGACACCCTGCTAGAGCTACGTGCACTTGCTCTAAAATATGAAGATATTGGTCTTCTTGGTGCACAATCAAAGCTGTTGGTCTTTCCCTCATTGATAGGATTGATTCCCAATCATTATATAGTTGGCTGCTTTAGTCTCTATTGCCCTTTGTCCTCGTTTACTCATATCTTTTGGGAGTATTCTTTTAGTCAAATATTCCACCAGATACCTACTCCACTGTGGCATTACTGAAATATGAAATAACATGGCATGGGGTATGGAGGTTCTTTCCTTACATTGAGAGCAATCATTCACGTAATCATGAACGTCTCTCTTCATGGTAGGCTAGTAAACTCCCAACCAAGTCAATCGTTGTAAAATATGATCCCGTGCAAAATGTAAACCTACTACTGTGGTATGAGCTTGACTCAAGTAGGCATCTTGCTCCTCAGGATTAATGCACAAGAGCAGGATTCCATCCTTGTTTTTGCGATACAACCTTCTAGTGAGCAATTGATATAGGGATGATTTCTCTATCAATCGTGGTGTAATAGGGATTGGTATTTGGGTATTTCTCTATACAAGATCTTCCAACCATCGTGGAACCATTTCCACAGAGAACAGATATGCATCTAGTAAATCATTGTCCACCCCTTTGGGTGCTTCCCGTGTGATGAGTCTTGACAGATGATCCGCTCTTTGGTGCGTGGTGCATTTTTTTACTACCATTGTGAAGTCAAATTCAAGTAAGATGATGAACCATCTCACAATCCTTCTTGTATTGCATGATTTGTTCACCAAATAGAGTAATGCTTGATGGTCTACAAAAAAAACAAACTTGTTAGATAACAAGTAGTGTCAAAAAAAAATTATTGAATACACCATACCAAGACCTTCTCTTTCAATGTTTGTGTGGTTCTTTTCTGCTAGGTTTAGTTGTCCACCACTAGCATAGGGGATAGGAAAATCCATGGTTCCCTCTCCTGGCTAAGCTAAGATGCAGCAACCAATAGCAAAACTCGAAGCATCCACATGGACATGGAACACTTTGGTCCAGCTGGAGCTTTCAATATTAGTGATATGGTCAAAGCTTGTTTAAGCTTCTGGAATGATTCCTCACATTTGTTTGTCCATTAAAACTAAGTGATAAGGCTATGAATCGATTTAGCTATAACTGCATACATGTAGATAAATCTACGATAATAACCATAATGTTCCATAAATGCCTGAACTTCTTTGACTGATGTTGGTCTAGCCATTTCAACAATCACTGCCACCTTCTCCATGTCTCTGATATACCATTTTTTGACACACTATGTCCAAGATTTTTGCCATGTCAATCATAAAAACGTATTTTTTAGGATTTAAGCAAATCCTATATAGACGGAATTTCTCAAAGGCACATTGTAAATGCTCAAAATGACCATCTCATTTTGTGGAGTGCGCACAAAGATCATTAATGTATACTTTCAAAAAATTCCGCAAATATTCCTTAAAAGAATGGCTCATTAGCCTTTGAAATGTTGCTGGTGCATTGGTCAAACCAGAAGGCATGACCCAATAAGAAAAAATTCCCCATTTTGTGGTGAAAACAATTTTATGTTGATCTTTGGGGCCTATAGTCAATTGGTTGTAACCAGAGAAGCCATCCAAGAAGCTATAAGCCTCTTTTCTAGCTACTCGTTCTAGCACATGGTCTGTGATAGGAAAAGGATAGTTATCTCGTATGGTGGCAGCCTTCACCTTCTTGAGATTTACACACACTTTGAGTTTGCCATTCTTTTTAGGCACCATGACAATTCGTGATACCCAATTAGTGTGTTCTAGTTTGTAGATGAACTCAACCTCCTTGAGTTTATCAATCTCTTCCTTGATCCTTTTGGAGAATGTCTCATTATAGGTGTATGGTCTTTGTCTGCTCAGTTTAGCATCATCTCTCATATGGATAGTGTGTTGACAGATGGAAAGGTCCACCCCCTTGAGATCTTTGTAAGGCCATGCAAACACATCCCTATACTCCTTTAAAGTACGAAAGAGAATCTCTTCTTCTTCTTGCGATAGATCCGTCGCTATGTATGTGGGTCTTGACTCTTCTGTTGGAATTAGGGTTGTAGGAAAACACACACAACTTGGAGAAGATGAAGGAAGCTCAAGGCACACAATAGAGAGTGTTTTACTTAGTGTGCAATGGAAAGATAGATAGCCCTAGAGTGATGGATGCATAAAATGCACGGGGGAAAAAACCTCCTTGTGAGGGCAGAAATGCCCCAAAAGTCCTAAGTGTGTTCACACACATCATTACCACATGTATATGTTAACAAATCGCCCCTGGGAGTGATGCGCGACGAGAGATGGAACATGAGTATAGGGAGTGCCATGCCCTGTGAGGACATGATCAGCCCACAAAAGGGGAGTAAGCCTTGAGCTTCTCACGAGACAATGCCTTTGTGAAAAGATCTCCAAGGTTGTCTTGTGTTGGCACATAAGCCAAGTTGATATCTCTTGCTGAGAGCCTCTCCCTGACATAGTGGTAAGGCATGTAACATTTAATGGCCTAAAAAATTGTGTGTAGCGGAAATTAGCATGAACATAGTGGGCATTTCATTAGAATAGATTCCTAATGAGAATTACAAGAGTTCTTGGGTGGAAAGAGCAACAAAAAGCATAACACCTAGTTAGATAGCATGAACAATACTTTCAAAAGAGAGAGAAATTAAGCTATTGACAACAGTTGAGGACCGGATTTGCATGGAGCCAGTCCCCCCTCCAAAAGGCTTTGTATTATGGTTTCTCCCATCAAGAGAGACATTGTACAATACAATTCTTTGTGTTCCTTCAAGACTAGCTAGTGCAATGAAGATGAAAGCTTCATGCACTAAGCAAAACACTTAGCAAACACAACATTAATTATCCCCGTTCTCACACCCAAGACCTCACACACCTTCGAAGATGGTGAGAGCTAGCAGGGTATGAGAGTAGATTGAGAGGAAGAAGGAGTATCTTACGAGAAAGATGTACATCTCCTCACATAATCACTCATATTAGCATAGCTTAGCTTAGTAATTAGCTTGGTAGAGGAGATGAGCATGCATTGAAGCTTGGTTCTTGGTTGGATTTGCATCCACATGCCAAGAGTGTGTCGATGTAGGCTTCTATCTCACAAGCTTGGAGTAGGTGATGAGCTCTCCATTAAAGCTTGGGAAGAGATAGTCTTCTTTTCTTCTGCATAGACTGTGTGAGTGTGTCTGCGATAATGCCTTGCAAAAATCAGCCCCCTCTCTCTCTTGGGCGAGCCCTCTTGCTATTTGCTCTTGCTATCTCCCCATTGGACCTCCCCAGGTCAAGCCAATGACTATTAAGAAGCATAAGTGATAGCCTTCTGACATGTGTCCCCCTTTCCCCTTTTGTGAGAGCTTTAGGTAATTTAATAATTCAACTAAACTCTCATTGGACCCCTTTGCCTCCTGGCCAATAGGAATCAGGCAAGCCATTGGGCTGCTGCTGAATGCTCATTGGACCCCTTGGGAGACTGTCCAATAGTCTTCTAGAGGACTTAATTCTCATTGGTTCTTTTATTAAGTGTTTTTAAATTAATTAAACTAGATTTACTCTAGCCTGATTCTCATTGGTCCACCTCCAAGGCCATCCAATAGGAATTGGGTACACCTTGTGGGCATCTGGCCTAGGGAGCTGAAATGTGTCCCTCATTCCCTTTGTGTAAAGGGAGCTTGTGTGTGTGTGTGTGTGTGTGTGTGTGTGTGTGTGTGTGTGTGTGTGTGTGTGTGTGTGTGTGTGTGTGTGTGTGTGTGTGTGTGTGTGTGTGTGTGTGTGTGTGTGTGGCTTTCTTTCTCATCCCCTACAGGCAAGGCTCGACCCCTCCCAAGTAGGGATTGCAAAGACTTTTTTGTACACACACAAAGCATCCAATTCCCTTAAGGTTGACCTTTGGACACAAGCTTTGAATTTTGGAACCTTAGCATTTTGGAAGTCTTAATGGGCTGAACCTTAGGGTCTTTTTAGCCCATTGTTGCACATGGCTCTTTTGCAGATGGCCCCCCCTTTGGATCCCTATTTTCTCTCCTTTGGATCCCTACTGTGGCCGGTCTGCTAGCTTAACCAATATTCTAGCTTTTTCTCCTCTAGCACTTCCCCATATTAAATGATCAGTTTAACATGAGAAAATCATTTAGGAGAATTAGATATTGATTATTATGACAAGGCACCTCAATGTGCTTTGTGCCAGCATAAAAAACAAGATTCCTCGCAACTACCAATGCGCTTTGACAGTTAGTGTAGATAGTGTTGGCACTGTCATGTCCAACAACCAAATCATCCATAAGGTGTCTGAGCCATACACACTCAACCATAGCTGTGAAGACTGCCCTATACTCAACCTCACAATTGGAAGTGGCCATAGTAGGTTGCTTCACACACCTTCGAAGATGGTGAGAGCTAGCAAGGTATGAGAGTAGGTTGAGAGGAAGAAGGAGTATCTTACGAGAAAGATGTACATCTCCTCACATAATCACTCATATTAGCATAGCTTAGCTTAGTAATTAGCTTGGTAGAGGAGATGAGCATGCATTGAAGCTTGGCTCTTGGTTGGATTTGCATCCACATGCCAAGAGTGTGTCGATGTAGGCTTCTATCTCACAAGCTTGGAGTAGGTGATGAGCTCTCCATTAAAGCTTGGGAAGAGATAGTCTTCTTTTCTTCTCCATAGACTATGTGAGAGTGTGTGTGTGATAATGCCTTGCAAAAATCAACCCCCTCTCTCTCTTGGGCGAGCCCTCTTGCTATTTGCTCTTGCTATCTCCCCATTGGCCCTCCCCAGGTCAAGCCAATGACTATTAAGCAGCATAAGTGATAGCCTTCTGACATGTATCCCCCTTTCCCCTTTTGTGAGAGCTTTAGGTAATTTAATAATTCAACTAAACTCTCATTGGACCCTTTGCTTCTTGGCCAATAGGAATCGGGCAAGCCATTGGGGCTACTGCTGAATGCTCATTGGACCCCTTGGGAGACTGTCCATTAGTCTTCTAGAGGACTTAATTCTCATTGGTTCTCTTATTAAGTGTTTTTAAATTAATTAAACTAGATTTACTCTAGCCTAATTCTCATTTGTCCACCTCCAAGGCCATCCAATAGGAATTGGGTACACCTTGTGGGTATCTGGCCTGGGGAGCTGACATGTGTCCCTCATTCCCTTTGTGTAAAGGGAGCTTGTGTGTGTGTGTGTGTGTGTGTGTGTGTGTGTGTGTGTGTGTGTGTGTGTGTGTGTGTGTGTGTGTGTGTGTGTGTGTGTGTGTGTGTGTGTGTGTGTGTGTGTGTGTCTTTCTCTCTCATCCCCTACATGCAAGGCTCGCCCCCTCCCAAGTAGGGATTGCAAAGACTTTTTTGTACACACACAAAGCATCCAACTCCCTTAAGGTTGACCTTTGGACACAAGCTTTGAATTTTGGAACCTTAGCATTTTGGAAGTCTTAATGGGCTGAACCTTAGGGTCTTTTTAGCCCATTGTTGCACATGGCTCTTTTGCAGATGGCCCCCCCTTTGGATCCCTATTTTCCCTCCTTTGGATCCCTACTGTGGCCGGTCTACTAGCTTAACCAATTTTCTAGCTTTTTCTCCCCTGGCACTTCCCCATATTAAATGATCAGTTTAGCATGAGAAAATCATTTAGGAGAATTAGATATTGATTATTATGACATTACCTCTCTCTTGAAATCATAGTCATCCTCGACTATGGTGTAGAGAAGATAAAGCATATTCATGAGTCCTTTTCTTAGCGGGTAGAGGATCCCTATGTTACCCTACGACATCATTCCACAATGGATGACTAGTCCATTTGGCGCTTGAGAGCCTGAGGCTGCCGCAAGCATGTCTGCACATTAGTCCTATTAGTCTTCCATAGTAGAGTGACAAGCTCTACTTGGTGTTTGGAAGACGTTGTCTCCGCAAACTTGATCTAAGCATGCATACTACTTCATTTTTGTGCACAATAAAGAAAAAGAGAGTCTTATAAGACAAAAAACTTTGTTCATTTTTAACATTTTGTACATTTGCTTACTCTTGGGAAGCATTGTAGGCATTGACAAGGTTTAGGTTATCCTTTAATTGTATGCCTTGCATCCATCTAGCATCTTCAAAAGGATAATTCTTAAACCTAATAAGATATTGTCGGATAGTCTTACCACCTCTTAATACCTTGTCTTCATGTCGGAGAATGGACTCGGGCTGCAGCACCTCCTCTTGGTCCTCGATCTCCAGTGGGTCTTCAATAGTTGGTTCTTGAGGTGGCTCTCCTTTGTAAGGCTCTAATAGGCTCACATGGAAATCATTGTGTATGCGCCAATGATTGGGCAACTTGAGTTGATAGGTCATCTCATTGATTGGCCTAAGAATCTGGAAGGGACCATAGTACCTTTTTGCTAGTTTAGCATAGTACTTTTGGTGGCCCGTAGGATTCTTGCCCGTCGTGTGCCTTAATCGAGCCTTGGGAAACTTTAATAAGACCCAATCATTTTCTTTAAAGGCTTGGGCTCTTCTGTGCTTGTCAGCAGCAGCCTTTTGCCTTTGCTGTGAGATAGAGATAGCATCCTTAATCTTTTGAAAAGATTCTTGTAGGTTCCGTCTATACTCATCTGCAATGAAGATCTTCCCATGTACCTGAAGTAGCAAGGGACTTTTTGATCTTGTCAGCGGCAGCCTTTTGCCTTTACTGTGAGATAGAGATAGCATCCTTAATCTTTTGAAAAGATTCTTGTAGGTCCCGTCTATACTCATCTGCAGCGAAGATCTTCCCATGTACCTTAAGTAGCAAGGGACTTTTTGATCTCCCCTCAATTACCTCGAAAGGTGCTTTTCCCGTGGAAGTATGTACACTGTTATTGTAAGCATACTCCACTAAGGGTAAGTACTTCTCCCATTGGGATCTTTGATCTACTTCCGTTACATAGGCTTTTAATAGATCGAGAATGGTTAGGTTAGCTATTTCACTTTGGCCATCCGTTTGTGGAGGATAGGCCGAAGAGAAGTTTAGCCTTGTCCCTAAATTCTCAAAGAGACCCTTCCAGAAATTACTGGTCATTCTAGGATCTCTATTCAACACTATGGACATTGGCAAGCCATGGTACTTGAAAATTTGTGAAATGAAGAGGGTTGCCATTTGATGGGCTTTGATAGTCTTTTTGACAGGTATAAAATGAGCTTGTTTACTGAACCTGTCTACTATCGTCCATATTCCCGTATTCCCATGGATAGACTTAGGCAATCCAAAGATAAAATCCATGGATATGCTCTCCCATTGTGAATCAGGGATTGGCAAGGGTTGAAGCAATCCAAGGTGCTTCCCTCTATCAAATTTTGTCTTTTGGCATACCACACATTTAGAAACATACTCTTGTATGTTCACTTTCATGGTAGGCCAATAGAAATATGTTTCAATTCCCTTTAAGGTAGACTGAATCCCTCTATGCCCCGCATAAGGTGGAGCATGAGATTCATACATTACTTTCTCACGTAGTGAGTTAGTAACACATAGTCCATTGCCATATAGAAGATAACCATCTTGTAAAGTAAATTGTTCTTCTTTCTTCGCTAATGCAAGGGATGAAATCACATCTCTAAAATCGGGATCAATAGCATACTCATCAATCATTGAAGATAGATCATTGTGAGTTGCTATGGAAACCGCATTCACTCTCGGCCATCTTGAGAGTGCATCAGCTACTTGATTATTCTTGCCAGCAATGTGAGCAATATGAAAATGAAATTGCAAAAGGAAATTTTCCCACCTCATTTGTTTGTCGGAGATTTTGGTCTGCGTCATGAAGTACTTAAGACTTTGGTGATCCGTTCACAGAATGAAAGGAGTCCCCAATAAATAGTGCTTCCATGAGTCTAAAGCATGTAGAACTGCAAGGAGTTCCTTTTCATATATGCCTAGAGCTTGCTCAACAGGGTCGAGCCTTCGACTCTCATAGCCTATGGCGTGCCCTTCTTGGAGCAAAATAGCTCCAAGGCAATCACCACAAGCATCACATTGGACCTCAAATGGTTTTGAGAGGTCCGGTAGTGTAAGCACAGGTTGAGAGATAAGCTTTTCTTTAAGCTTTTCGAAAGCATTGTTCTCCTTAGCAGACCATGTATACCTAACGCTTTTCTTTGTTAGGTCATGTAATGGTCCCGCAATTTGTGAGAGCTTTTCTATGAAGCGTCTATAGTATGCACACATACCTATAAAGCTTCTTAGTTCATGAAGATTCCTTGGTTTAAGCCATCCTTTTATTACCTCTAACTTTGATGGATCCATTTGGATACCATCTTGAGAGATAATGTGACCTAAATACTGAATCTCTTGCAAGAAAAATTCACTTTTCATAAAGTTTATTCTCTCTCAAAACTTGAAATATTACCTGGAGGTGTTTCTTGTGTTCGTCTAATGAATTAGAGTAGATGATAATATCATCAAAGAACACTCTAGTGAAGGTTCGATGAGGCCTGAACAGCTTCTCCATCAAGCAGTTAAATGTGGCTGGTGCATTGGTCAAGCCAAAAGGCATGACAATGTATTCGTAAAGACCAAATGTGGTGCGAAATGGGGTCTTTACAATGTCTTAATCAACTATCCTTATTTGATGATAGCCACTTTTTAGGTCAATCCTACTGAAGTAGGTCGATCCTTGTAGCTTATCAAATAGGTCTTCTACCTGTGGAACGAGAAACCTATTCTTGATACTGATCCTATTTAGTGCTCTATAGTCGACACACATACGATATGTGCCGTCTTTCTTTTGCACTAATAGCACAGGTGAGCAAAATGGAGATGAGCTAGGCCTAACCATGCCCTTCTCAACTAACTCATGCACTTGCCGCATAATCTCCTCTTGTTGAGCTTGAGAAACTCTATAAGGAGGTTTGTTAGGCGGTGAACTTCCTGGAAGAAGTTCAATTGCATGGTCATCATTACCTCGTTTAGGAGGTGTCGTCAATAAAAACATCTTGAAACCCCTTGAGAAAATTGAATAACCCTAATTCCTTTTGGTTACTTTTATTTTCTTTTGCTAAAGCATTAGGTTCATTTTGAGAATCTTTAACAAAAATCATGTACACGGAAATAGAGCTCTTTATTGACTAGTTGAAAACTGGTGTATGTACAATGGGAATAGTGTTACCCATTTCCTTAGCATCTATATACATGTCTTTTTCCCTGAACTTAAAGGAGATTCTCCTTTCAGGAAATTTAACATTGGCAGCCAGGCGGTCAAACCATGGTGCCCCTGGGATTACATCCTCATGCTTGAGAGGAGAGATAAAGAAGTCCTCTTTGTCCACATAGCCTTGGACATGAAGCCTCAATTTCCTGATTAAGGGAGTGACTGAAGCTTCTTGCCCCTTGAAGGCACTCTCTGCGGGTAGGACATCTCCCATCTCGTAAGCTTGTATGCCTAGCTTGGTGGCCAACTCTATAGATATAAAATTGTGAGTAGAACCAGGGTCAAAGAGAATAAAAGCATCATGTTCTCTTACCTTTCCCCAAGCATCGCATAGAGGAGATCCTTTGTGATGAGTTTGGTGAGTCTTCTCCTCTTGGATTTCAACCAAGGAAGCTCTAGGAGGATCTTGGCGGTTGTTCTTTTGGGGACAAGCGAGGTACGCATGCCCTTGTTTGCCGCACTTGAAACACCGGTTATCCTTATGATAACGCTCAAGATCTTCAGGAGAGAGTTTGTTCTTACCTTTGTAAACTCCCTTCTCTTTAGCTTTGTTGGAGTTGCCCTTAGGGGACTTTTGGACATTGTCCTTCCCCTTAGGCTCATTGAAACCCTTGTTTTCCGTGGGCATATTATTTCTTTTAGCCCCCGTTTGAAAATTGATTCGAGAGGCCACCATAGTATGGTGTATTACCGCCGATATGGTACGTGGCCTTTGGGAGTTGACATACTCCGCCATTTCTTCAGTTAAGCCCGCACAAAATTGTTGCTTTTGCTCTCCAAAATCCAAATTTTTGAAGACAGTGGCTTTGAGTTGTAAGTCCCAAAACTTGTCGACATATTTCTGGATGGATTCATAGGGAGAGAGCTTTAAGCTTCGCCATTCGGTGAGTACTTTGTCTTTGGCATCGGTGGCCAAAAACTGCTTAATAATGGAAGCTCTTAAAGCTTTCCATGTTCGTGGAGCTTCACCGTTGGCTCGTAGGCTAGACCACCATTGTCTGGCAGACTTTTGAAAGTGCATAGCTACATGGCGTAGCTTAGAGGACTCCGTGAAGCCCTCATCTCCAAACGCTGCATCAAACTGTTGGATAAAGGCCAAAACTTTGTCCGTAGCACCAAAGGTGCCATCATAGGTAAGGAAAGAGATGCTCTTCCCTCCCTCTTTGAACTTCTTCAGCTTGGATGACCTCTTCCATGCGGCATAGGATTTCCTATGGCCTCTTCTTTTTTATGGTTCAAAGGTTGCACCATCACTTTCTTTAGAAGGTGAAGAATTTGAAGAAGGTGGAGAAGAGGGTGACCTCTGTCTCTCCTTTTTCTTGTCTTGATCTTCGTCGTCTTCACCAACACTTTCATAAGAGGAAGAGGATGAAGAGGATGAAGAAGAGGGTGTCCTCTTTCTCGCCTTTTTCTTCTCTTGCTTTTTATCATCCCTCTTTGAATTATGATGTGGAGAAGGGTGCGATGGTCTTCTCCGCTTTGGTGGTGATGGAGAGCGTTTAGCCCACCGTCTTCGTGGATCCATCTCCGCCGAGGTGGTGGGAGACTCACTTCTTTCTCGTTCCTTCGGTGGAGGCTCTTGAGTTCTCCTTTGGGAAGGAGATGCATCATCAAGAAGTAAATTCTTGAGCCCTTTGTATGGATTCTCTTCTTCTTCCCGAATCGGAGAGAGACCTCTTTTGGGAGTCTCACAAGGAAGCTTCCTAGGTGTTCTCTCGTCATGGTGATGAGCTTGGAGAATCCCGTGAGCACGGAGCTGCCGTTGCACTTCACTTTGGAGAGATGGGTTGCCCATGGCTTGTTGAAGCCTAGAAAAAAGATAGTTAACAAGCATCGGAGCATCATTAGTAGCTTGCTCATTAGCAAAATCAAAGTTATCAACATTAATTTTACTCTCTTTACTATTGTCAGAGCCATTCTAACAACTTTTTGGTGTAAACTTTTTAGGTGTACTTCAGCACTTCAAGCCCTAGTTGCTACTCTTCTTTACCCCTTTAGAAAAAGCACTCAAGCTACTGTACCCACGGATCGAATACCATTAATTGCAAGGAATAGAAGAGAGGGTCTTTCGGCACCAAAACAGCACCGGCTCCTGTCAAGCTTCTAATAGCTCAATAGTGGTTAAGCCGTAGGCAAGCCCCGTAGGACTCCACTATTAAGACCATAGCTCTCGATGGTGATGCCCCGTTGACTGCACGAAGGCAGGCGCACTGCAAGACTGAAAAATCCGTATTCTACTTACTCACAGGCAATTAATAATACCAACCATTTATAGCTAGCTTGAGGACCTCCCTTCTTGAGCAAGAAAAGAGAAACCTTGTGCTCTGATACCAATGTAACATTTAATGGCCTAAAAACTTGTGTGTAGCAGAAATTAGCATGAACATAGTGGGCATTTCATTAGAATAGATTCCTAATGAGAATTACAAGAGTGCTTGGGTGGAGAGAGAAACAAAAAGCATAACACCTAGTTAGATAGCATGAACAATACTTTCAAAAGAGAGAGAAATTAAGCTATTGACAACAATTGAGGACCGGATTGGCATGGAGCCGGTCCCCCCTCCAAAAGGCTTTGTATTATGGTTTCTCCCATCAAGAGAGACATTGTACAATACAATTCTTTGTGTTCCTTCAAGACTAGCTAGTGGAATGAAGATGAAAGCTTCATGCACTAAGAAAAACACTTAGCAAACACAACATTAATTATCCCCGTTCTCACACCCAAGACCTCACACACCTTCGAAGATGGTGAGAGCTAGCAGGGTATGAGAGTAGATTGAGAGGAAGAAGGAGTATCTTACGAGAAAGATGTACATCTCCTCACATAATCACTCATATTAGCATAGCTTAGCTTAGTAATTAGCTTGGTAGAGGAGATGAGCATGCATTGAAGCTTGGTTCTTGGTTGGATTTGCATCCACATGCCAAGAGTGTGTCGATGTAGGCTTCTATCTCACAAGCTTGGAGTAGGTGATGAGCTCTCCATTAAAGCTTGGGAAGAGATAGTCTTCTTTTCTTCTGCATAGACTGTGTGAGTGTGTCTGCGATAATGCCTTGCAAAAATCAGCCCCCTCTCTCTCTTGGGCGAGCCCTCTTGCTATTTGCTCTTGCTATCTCCCCATTGGACCTCCCCAGGTCAAGCCAATGACTATTAAGCAGCATAAGTGATAGCCTTCTGACATGTGTCCCCCTTTCCCCTTTTGTGAGAGCTTTAGGTAATTTAATAATTCAACTAAACTCTCATTGGACCCCTTTGCCTCCTGGCCAATAGGAATCAGGCAAGCCATTGGGCTGCTGCTGAATGCTCATTGGACCCCTTGGGAGACTGTCCAATAGTCTTCTAGAGGACTTAATTCTCATTGGTTCTTTTATTAAGTGTTTTTAAATTAATTAAACTAGATTTACTCTAGCCTAATTCTCATTGGTCCACCTCCAAGGCCATCCAATAGGAATTGGGTACACCTTGTGGGTATCTGGCCTAGGGAGCTGAAATGTGTCCCTCATTCCCTTTGTGTAAAGGGAGCTCGTGTGTGTGTGTGTGTGTGTGTGTGTGTGTGTGTGTGTGTGTGTGTGTGTGTGTGTGTGTGTGTGTGTGTGTGTGTGTGTGTGTGTGTGTGTGTGTGTGTGTGTGGCTTTCTTTCTCATCCCCTACAGGCAAGGCTCGACCCCTCCCAAGTAGGGATTGCAAAGACTTTTTTGTACACACACAAAGCATCCAATTCCCTTAAGGTAGCATTTTGGAAGTCTTAATGGGCTGAACCTTAGGGTCTTTTTAGCCCATTGTTGCACATGGCTCTTTTGCAGATGGCCCCCCCTTTGGATCCCTATTTTCTCTCCTTTGGATCCCTACTGTGGCCGGTCTGCTAGCTTAACCAATATTCTAGCTTTTTCTCCTCTAGCACTTCCCCATATTAAATGATCACTTTAACATGAGAAAATCATTTAGGAGAATTAGATATTGATTATTATGACAAGGCACCTCAATGTGCTTTGTGCCAGCATAAAAAACACGATTCCTCGCAACTACCAATGCGCTTTGACTGTTAGTGTAGATAGTGTTGGCACTGTCATGTCCAACAACCAAATCATCCATAAGGTGTCTGAGCCATACACACTCAACCATAGCTGTGAAGAGTGCCCTATACTCAACCTCACAATTGGAAGTGGCCATAGTCGGTTGCTTCTTACTCAACCATGAGATACATGAACTGCCGAGCATGAAACAAAAACCACTTGTGGACACTCGTGTGTCAAAACGACAAGCCCAATCTAAGTATGAAAAAGCATGTAAGTCTAGCGGAAATTATCCCCCCCTTCACATAAGACAAGCCAAGATGTAAAGTGCCACTCAAGTAGCGAAAAATCCTTTTGACAGCTTGCCAATGCTTAGACCCTGGGCTATGCATAAATCTACTGACCTGTGAAACTACAAGCTGAATATATGGCTTTGTGTTGCATACATAAATAAGGTAGCCAACAGAAGTTTGGTAAAGAGTGACATCAACAGGATCACCAACATCATGAAGACTCAATTTCAAACCTATTTCCATGGGAGTGGCAACTATTGGTTTGTAATTCTCAAGTCCAAACTTACATAGTAATGTCTCTATGTAACTTGTCTGACACAAGGCAATACCACCATCACATTGCTTAAACTGTATGCCCAAATAATGATGCAATACCCCATATCTTTCATCTTGAAAGTAGCATTCAAATCAACCTTAAATTCAGCAATATGTCTCTCATTTGGTCCAGTGATTAGCAAATCATCCACATAGAGAACGACAATGAGAAGTACATCACCCTCACTCTTTACATATAATGAAAGCCTTGTTTGATTAAATGAGTGTCAGCCTTCTCATACCAAGCATGAGGAGATTACTTCAACCCATACAAAGCTTTGCTACATTTGCACACTTATCCTCTTGTCCTTTCTTAACAAAACCACGAGGCTGCGTTACGTAAACTTCCTTAAATATGTCGCCATTCAAGAAAGAAGTAACAATGTCTGATTGATGTACATCCCAACCATAATGAGCTACTAGTGCACATAGAAAACACTCAGTAGACATACAATAAGTGGGAGCAAAAATCTCTTCATAATCTACACCTTTCTGTTGTGCATAACCCTTTGCAACAAGTTGAGTCTTATAGCGATCAATCTCACCATCCGGCTTGCGTTTCAACTTGTAAACCCACTTTGTACCAATGGCCTTCTTGCCAAAAGGAAAATTATATGAAGTCCATGTGTGTTTTTTTATAACTACATCATATTTTGATTGCATGGCAGCCATCCAATTTTTTAAATTCTGTGCTTCATCAAAAGATAGAGGTTCCTCAACATCACATAAACTAAACACAACCAAAGCATAACAATTTGATTCATAAGATGCATGACAAGAACCTAAATGAGTACGACTAGACAAAGGTGCATCTAATTTACTGTCACACAAAGTATGCACCAGCCATTTATGCATACCTCTAGCCTACTCATTCTCAGTCCTTTCCTCATCAAGTACATCATGCACATCTGCATCACTAATAGGATGGTCTATAACATTTTCAAAAACCCCCATAGGTTGTACATTTGCCTCATTGGAATTTACATTTGAGCTTCCACCACTAAAAAGAGGCAACAAGTGTCATAAATGTCATGTGATCTTACATTACCTTCTTTAGTACATGACAGCAAGGTCTGAGTAGAATCTTTCACAAACACAACATCCCGTGAAACCAAGATTCACTTTATTTGCAAATGATACAACCTGTAACCTTTGCTTTCATTTTTATAACCAACAAAAATACATTTGACAGCCTTATCATCCAATATTCTGTGTTGTGTTTGTGGCACCAAAGCATATGCCAAACAACCAAAAACTTGCATGTGCTCAATTGCAGGCCTTCTATCATGCCATGCTTCATATGGAGTCATAAATTGCAAAGCTTTCGTAGGACATAGGTTAAGTACATAAATGGCACACATGATAGCCTCAAGCCAAAATGAATGCCGCAAAGCTTGACTTTTGACCATACATCGTGCCATTTTCGTAAGTGACCTGTTTTTCCTCTTAGCAACACCATTTTGCTGAGGTGTATACGGCACTGTAAATTGGTGTTTTATCCCACGACTTGCCAAAAATGCATTAAATTCATGAGACAGATATTCCCCCCCTCGATCGGAATGGAGGGTGTCCATAGTACATTTTGAGACATTTTTAGCCATAGCTAGAAATTTTTTGAAGCACATAAGCACTTTGAACTTCACTTTAAGCGGATACACCCATGCATGCCTGGAGTAATCATCAATGAAAGTCACAAATTAAAGGTAATTGCCCAAGGACGGAGTTTGCATGGGTCCACAAACATCACTGTGAACAAGCTGCAAACTGCATGTGGCCCTAACTGAACCATCCTTTGGAAACTTTGAGTGCTTCATCTTACCCAAAATGCAGTCTTCACAAACATGTTTTACAAGTGCTTCAAGAGGCGGAAAACAGGAAACCAAATCCGATTTTTGCAAACGTAGGAAATTGGAAAAATTTAGAAGCCCAAAACGTGCATGCCAAAGTTTTGCATCTGAAATAGCCTTAGAATCCACAACATCATTTGCAAAATTCTACCCACACTTGTCATACAGAGTGATCTTATACAGCCCACGGCATATATCATAATAATCAATATCTAATTCTCCTAAATGATTTTCTCATATTAAACTGATCATTTAATGTGGGGAACTGCCAGGGGAGAAAAAGCTAGAATATTGGTTAAGCTACCAGACCGGCCACAGTAGGGATCCAAAGGAGGGAAAATAGGGATCCAAGGGGGGGGGGGGGGCATCTGCAAAAGAGCCATGTGCAACAATGGGCTAAAAAGACCCTAAGGTTCAGACCATTAAGACTTCCAAAATGCTAAGGTTCCAAAATTCAAAGGTTGTGTCCAAAGGTCAACCCTAGGGGAATTGGATGCTTAGTGTGTGACCCAAAAAGTCTTTGCAATCCCTACTTGGGAGGGGACGAGCCTTTCTTGTAGGGGATGAGAGAGAAAGTCACACACACACACACACACACACAAGCTCCCTTTACACAAAGGGAATGAGGGACACATGTCAGCTCCCTAGGCCAGATGCCCACAAGGTGTGCCCAATTCCTATTGGATGGCCTTGGAGGTGGACCAATGAGAATTAGGCTAGAGTAAATCTAGTTTAATTAATTTAAAAACACTTAATAAAAGAACCAATGAGAATTAAGTCCTCTAGAAGACTATTGGACAGTCTCCCAAGTGGTCCAATGAGCATTCAGCAGCCCAATGGCTTGTCTGATTCCTATTGGCCAGAAGGAAAAGGGGTCCAATGAGAGTTTAGTTTAATTATTAAATTACCTAAAGCTCTCACAAAAGGGGAAAGGGGGACACATGTTAGAAGGCTATCACTTATGCTGCTTAATTGTCATTGGCTTGACTTGGGGAGGTCCAATGAGGGTAGAGCAAGAGCAAATAGCAAGAGGGCTCGCCCAAGAGAGAGAGGGGGCTGATTTTTGCAAGGCATTATCACACACACACTCACACACAATCTATGTGTGAAGAAAATAAGACTATCTCTTCCCAAGCTTTAATGGAGAGCTCATCACCTACTCCAAGCTTGTGAGATAGAAGCCTACATCGACACACTCTTGGCATGTGGATGCAAATCCAACCAAGAGCCAAGCTTCAATGCATGCTCATCTCCTCTACCAAGCTAATTACTAAGCTAAGCTATGCTAATATGAGTGATTATGTGAGGAGATGTACATATTTCTCATAAGATACTCCTTCTTCCTCTCAATCTACTCTCATACCCTGCTAGCTCTCACCATCTTCGAAGGTGTGTGAGGTCTTGGGTCTGAGACCGGGGATAATTGATGTTGTGTTTGCTAAGTGTTTTTCTTAGTGCATGAATCTTTCATCTTGATTGCACTAGCTAGTCTTGAAGGAACACAAAGAATTGTATTGTACAATGTCTCTCTTGATGGGAGAAACCATAATACAAAGCCTTTTGGAGGGGGGATCGGCTCCATGCAAATCCGGTCCTCAACTGTTGTCAATAGCTTAATTTCTCTCTCTTTTGAAAGTATTGTTCATGCTATCTAACTAGGTGTTATGCTTTTTGTTGCTCTCTCCACCCAACCACTCTTGTAATTCTCATTAAGAATCTATTCTAATGAAATGCCCACTATGTTCATGCTAATTTCCCCTACACATACGTTTTTAGGCCATTAAATGTTACATTGGTATCAGAGCACAAGGTTTCTCTTTTCTTGCTCAAGCAAGGAGGTCCTCAAGCTAGCTATAAATGGTTGGTATTATTAATTGCCTGTGATTAAGTAGAATAGGGATTTTTCAGCCTTGCAGTGCGCCTGCCTTCGTGCAGTCAACGGGGCATCACCATCGAGAGCTATGGTCTTAATAGTGGATTCCTACGGGGCTTGCCTACGGCTTAACCACTATTGAGCTATTAGAAGCTTGACAGGAGCCGGTGTTGTTTTGGTGCCGAAAGACCCTCTCTTCTATTCCTTGCAATTAATGGTATTCGAGCCGTGGGTACAGTAGCTTGAGTGCTTTTTCTAAAGGGGTAAAGAAGAGTAGCAACTAGGGCTTGAAGTGCTGAAGTACACCTAAAAAGTTTACACCAAAAAGTTGTTAGAATGGCTTTGACAATAGTAAAGAGAGTAAAATTAATGTTGATAACTTTGATTTTGCTAATGAGCAAGCTACTAATGATGCTCCGATGCTTGTTAACTATCTTGTTTCTAGGCTTCAACAAGCCATGGGCAACCCATCTCTCCAAAGTGAAGTGCAACGGCAGCTCTGTGCTCACGGGATTCTCCAAGCTCATCACCATGACGAGAGAACACCTAGGAAGCCTCCTTGTGAGACTTCCAAAAGAGGTCTCTCTCCGATTCGGGAAGAAGAAGAGAATCCATACGAAGGACTCAAGAATTTACTTCTTGATGATGCATCTCCTTCCCAAAGGAGAACTCAAGAGCCTCCACCGAAGGATCGAGAAAGAAGTGAGTCTCCCGCCACCTCGGCGAAGATGGCTCCACGAAGACGACGGGCTAAACACTCTCCATCACCACCAAAGCAGAGAAGACCATCGCACTCTTCTCCACGCCATAATTCAAAGAGGGATGATAAAAAGCAAGAGAAGAAAAAGGCGAGAAAGAGGACACCCTGTTCTTTATCTTCTTCATCCTCTTCCTCTTATGAAAGTGATGGTGAAGACAACGAAGATCAAGACAAGAGAAAGGCGAGAAAGAGGTCACCCTCTTCTCCACCTTCTTCAAATTCTTCACCTTCTGAAGAAAGTGATGGTGCAACCTTTGAACCATCAAAAAGAAGAGGCCATAGGAAATCCTATGCCGCATGGAAGAGGTCTTCCAAGTTTGATGCGGCGTTTGGAGATGAGGGCTTCACGGAGTCCTCTAAGCTACGCCATGTAGCTATGCACTTTCAAAAGTCCGCCAGGCAATGGTGGTCTAGCCTCCGAGCCAACGGTGAAGCTCCACGAACACGGAAAGCTTTAAGAGCTTCCATTATGAAGCAATTTTTGGCCACCGATGCCAAAGACAAAGTACTCACCGAATGGAGAAGCTTAAAGCTCTCTCCCTATGAATCCATCCTCAAATATGTAGACAAGTTTTGGGACCTACAACTCAAAGCCACTGTCTTCAAAAAGTTGGATTTTTTAGAGCAAAAGCAACAATTTTGTGCAGGCTTAACCAAAGAAATGGCGGAGTATGTCAACTCCCAAAGGCCACGTACCATATCGGCAGTAATACACCATACTATGGTGGCCTCTCGAATCAATTTCCAAACGGGGGCTAAAAGAAATAATAAGCCCCCGGAAAACAAGGGTTCCAATGAGCCTACGGGGAAGGACAATGTCCAAAAGTCTCATAAAGGCAACTCCAACAAAGCTAAAGAGAAGGGAGTTTACAAAGGTAAGAACAAACTCTCTCTTGAAGAGCTTGAGCGTTATCGCAAGGATAACCGGTCCTTCAAGTGCGGCGAACAAGGGCATGCGTACCGTGCTTGTCCCCAAAAGAACAACCGTCAAGATCCTCCTAGAGCTTCCTTGGTTGAAATCCAAGAGGAGGAGACTCACCAAACTCACCACAAAGGATCACCTCTATGCCATGCTTGGGGAAAGGTAAGAGAACATGATGCTTTTATTCTCTTTGAACCTGGTTCTACTCACAATTTTACATCTATAGAGTTGGTCAACGAGCTAGGCATACAAGCCTACGAGATGGGAGATGTCCTACCCGCAGACAGTGCCTTCAAGGGGCAAGAAGCTTCAGTCACTCCCTTAATCGGGAAATTGAGGCTTCATGTCCAAGGCTATGTGGACAAAGGGGACTTCTTTATCTCTCCTCTCAAGCATGAGGGTGTAATCCTATGGGCACTATGGTTTGACCGCCTCGCTGCCAATGTTAAATTTCCTGAAAGGACAATCTCCTTGAACTTAGGACATAGCTTGGTCAAGTGATCATAACTTTACAATAATGGCAACGCATCTTATTTTTGCCCTTATCACCAAAATTTCTAGACAAATTTCTGCCAGCAGAAGCATTAGGAGCAAGTGATTTTCCACTCACAGAAGAACCATAAGAAGTGGATGCATTGATGTTACCACCCTTTCTTTGAGCAACAATAAAAGCATGTTGAACTACACGCTATCTAGTCCTTTTTTTAAAAAAAAGTGACTCTTGCAAAATGCAATCAATGCATGTGCTTATGCATCTTTTATATCCCAACAAGCTTGCTCAAACGTAGGCAAAACAGCTCTGGCATCAGCAATCCTGCCACCAAAACCTGCAACATCCTCAACATTGCCTATATCCTCAGAACCATCACGTACATCAATGCCCTGCATAATGTTCCAAATGCCATTTTACACAAGGACATGTTGCATCATATAAGCTCACATAGGGTAATTTTTTCCCTCCAATCTCTCCTTAGTAGTAAACTTCTTGAACACATATGTGTTGTTGTCAGCCATGGTGAATCCTGCACACCTGATGTGAAAACTGTCTGAATAAAGGAGAAACAAGGTAGGAACAGCACATGCTATATAGCACAAACCATAGAAGACAGTAAGAGACCTGTTATATAGAAAATGGACTGACATAACTTATGCATAAAATGACGAAATAGCCTATGCAATACTACCTGTAGTGGAAACGGAGGCAAAAATGAGCCTGAATCAGAAATCTGAGCAGACAAAGCTCTATGATCTTCCCAAATTATTTTTCCACCTGTTGATGCTCACCAAAGCTCACAAAAATCAAAGAAAGTGAGTAGGCATGTGCTGGAGCTGTTGGCGACTAAGACCGGGAGGATGCAACCTACTTTGATACCAATTGTTGTACTTAGGGTTGCAGGAAAACACACACAGCTTGGAGAAGATGAAAGAAGCTCAAGGCACACAATAGAGAGTGATTTACTTCGTGTTCAATGGAAAGATAGATAGCCCTAGAGTGATGGGTGTATATACAATGCACGGGGAAAAAACCCTCCTAGTGAGGGGAAAAAATGTCCCGGTTGTCCTAAGTGTGTTCACACACATCACTACCACATGTATATGGTAACATCTTTTCCAGGCTCTACGAGGTCAATTCGCTTGGCGTTCTCAAGCCCTTCATACGATTTCCATGGTTCTTTTGGTGCTCTACAATGATCCTTTGATCTTGCAAAGTGTATTTTTTATAATGGGATGGAACATTGATTGCTCATGGTTTGTCAATGTCCGACTCCATCTTCATGGTCTAGACTTCTTTCAAAGTTCGTTTCAACTTTTTTTATTTTGCTTCGCGTTCAGTTTTTGTCATCAGAGGTTCCTTTCCTTTGGTCTTATCAGGCTTGCACGACTTTTGTTTTGTTTGTTTTGTTGTTCCAAATGTTTTGTGTCTGAATAATTATCTTGTCTTTTATGCAGTCCATTAATTGAGTTTTGTTTTCCACTGTAGGTTTTGACGTTTTCCTTTTCAAGTTATTGTTCTGTTTCCTACAATACCTTTGTTGGCATCTTTGATGTTGGTTTGGAAACTCAAAAAAACTTTTCTTCCCCTCCCCCTGAGTAGAAGTTTTGCTCCTACACGCTCTTTTTCCGAGTCTGATTCCTCTGTTGTAATGGTTTCTTCTTCCAACTCATCCGTGGCATCATAGTAGTGATCAGAGAAGGCCTGTTGCTCCTTGATCATTTCAATAAATACCATCTAGAACGGGACTATATCATATCCCTCCTTGTCACAAAAGTGTGTAGGTGTAAATTCATTAATGTACACATCCATGGTGGCCAAAATTTGGGTCCACTCAAAAAGTTCAAAAAAATGTTCAGGGAATGGTTCATGTATGTAATCTGCATCATTCACTTCTTTGTATAAAATATAGTCTTCTCTTTGTAAACTAGCCAATTTAGAAGCCCCACACATCCAAATTGGATTGTCTTTGTGTATCCACGATGACAATTTAGTGTTTGTTGAGGTTTTAGAGTCCAATTTTTGTATGAGTGAGTGTCCTTAGGACATCCTTGTAGGATGGTCTTTCAAGTTCACTTGAGTAATTGCTCCTACTTGTTTCAGGTAGAGATAATCATTGCCCCAATCTTGGATTGTATCTATCTCATGAACGGTCTTCCCAATATAATTTCATAGTTGAGTTTCTTTTTGAAATCTACAATGGAAAAATTGTGTTGGTAGTCAATCCCAAAGGAGTTGACTATAACATTCTCCAGTAAGCCCATCAGTTTCTCTATGTGTCCATCTACCAATTGTAGTTTCATTCTTGTTTGCCTGATTGCTGGCTTTCCCTAGGCTTCTTAGAAAACTTTGGTTTCTATGGAAATGCCTGCTCCACTGTCCAAAATAGCCATGGTTGTTACATCATTGTACTGTACTAGAAGGGTAGTGTTTCCCTCATTCCCTTCACAATAGTCGCCTACTTTGTTCATGGGCACATAATTGAAAAGTTTATTTTGTATGTCCTTGTTTTGCAAATTTTCCAAGTTTATTCCAGATACTCCCTTTAATCCCATCTTTTCCATGGTAATTTTCAAATCTCCCCAACGGTGTGGTCGTAACTTCAATAGCTCACCCAATGTGATGGTGCATTGAATTGGGGCTGTCATAATGGATTGCAAATTTACCACATCCAAGGTATGTTTTGGCCTATTTAGTTTTGTTATTTTGCAGACCATCGATTTCTCTTCGTTCTCACCTAGGTACAAAGGTAGAGTCTACAATGTTCTAGCTTTTGTTAAGCCTGACTTCTCTGATCCCCAATCTCCATATAAAGATTCTTCATCTAATTCTGTGGGTGGTCTATCTAGCCATACCTCTTCGATTAAAGCTGATTTTAGAGTCAGACTCCCATCTTTGGCTTCTCTACCTCATTTCCACACGTGGTTTGGCCAATCTTCTTCGACTATGGGTACTCCATCCCATCCTTCCTCACTATTAGAAACCATTAGTTTGGGTGATTGTGTGTCATGGTTCTCTAAAGTTTCCAACTCTCCCTTCTCTTGTGCATTTTCTGTAAGGGTATTAGTCTCAAGTTCTGCTGATTTTCCTATGATTTTTAATTGAGGTTTTTGTTTTTTCAGCATGAATTGCGGGATTTGCACCAAGTTTTATATGCTTCTAATTTAGCTGCTTCCATATCAGGTGGTGGATAGTTTTTCCACTTAGTTTCCAAAGTTTGGCCGACTTTCAATCCATCTTGGAAAGCTTCCAAGGCCGCGTTGATTGGTTCGTAAATTTTATCGACCAATATCGATCTTGCCAATTTTGATTTAGGTTCCTTAAAGTCTGATGACAAGGTTTGCATCTTTTCCTCTACCTCTTTCACATCTTTTCTTCAACTCCCTTTTGTAGTTTTTGTCTCTTAAGTTCGTACCATTTGCGTCGGTCTTTTCTGGAGTTTTGGAGGAGTTGCTGGGTTTGTTTGATCCACTCGCATTTTTTTATTTATTCTCCTTGGCTTGTGCTCTAGTCACTATTTGAACTGGGATCGTAAGTTCTCCTTACAATGAACTAACGGGCACAACTTGAACTATGTTTATGGTAAATTTTCCCTTGTTTGTTGGGTTCCTAGGGCAGTCTTCAAGAAATTTTCTGCCCTTGCAACCACATGCTCCACAATATGCCTCTATATGTCTCACATTCTTATCTGGTTCAGGACAATCATTTTTCCAATGGTCATCCATCTTGCAGTTATGGAAATTTTCTATTTTTGGTTTGGGCATTGGTTTGGGTGATCTATTCATTGGTGCCACATTTGGTGAGTATCTATACATGGGTTGTCCTTGTGGCTTCATTGGCACATACTGGACATTTCCATCATATTTGGGCTTGTAGTAGCACTCGCTTGTCTCATGATTTGTCCATTTTCCATCAATGGCATACCACTTCAACGACTTGTTTTCTCCCATAGGTTGTCCATGAATGGGTCCATGTCTCGGGCCTCTCATATGCATCCTTTGCATATCGGTCATCATATCGTTCATGCATTTAAGCATGTCTTTTATAGCATTGGCAGGACCTGCAAGTGGTCCTACTTGTGCTAACACAGTGGATGTAGTTCACTTGCTCTGTGTATTGTTAACAATATCTCCTCATTGAAGATCTCGCAATTATCACTCAAGTCAATCGCGTCCAGACTGTATGCTTCTCAAGTCATGTGTCTTTTGCTATACAAAATAGCGTGAAAATCTTTCTTTAATAGTCTCTCTAAAAATAGTGAGACAAGTATTTCCTTGGTTGGGATCTCCAACTCTAAACATCTGTCTATATATTGTCTCATCTGACTCACACTATCTCCTATAGTTTCTCCTTGTTTTTGTTTGAAAATGTAGATTTGAGCTACAATACTATGCTTGATTCCCATTTTTGAGAAAGCAGCAACATACCTCATTGCCAAAGTTGGTAAATCAATTATTGACCCAGGAGGTATGATCTTGAACCAAGTTAAATCTTTATCCTCTAAGGTCATTCCAAACCCCTAAAATTGTGTATGGAAGTTGATCATGCGCTCAAATTTCAAAACTTGTTTGAAGCTTGCTAAGTGGTCATAGAAAGTTTGCTAGTCTGACTCTACAGTTATGCTCAACACCTGCTCTCTCTCTCTCTTCTAGTAGGCATTTCTCCCATTAAACCATCAAACCAGCTGTTTGGTAGCTGTGACTCATGTGGGCCTCTCCTTGTCCTAGTGTCACCCATTATTTCCCTCTTAAAGGTGGTTTCTATATTTCTACTCTTGCTCTCATAATTGAGGTGGCTACCCCTAGCTATGTTCCCTCTTTGATTGATCATGCTATCATAGGCTCTATCATTTGGGCCTACATTATGTTAAGTTTCATATACTATTCTCGTAATCACTTCTCGGATCAAATGTCCCTGGTATTTGGCTTATTCAGTTTCCTTCGGAGTCATCATAACAAAATTGTTGTTACAACAATCCCTAAAGAGATGGACCAGTAGTTTTGCTGATCCCTTCTTCTTGATCTTGAAAATATACACTATCGTCAAGGGTATCAATTGTCTTGGTTTGGCATGAGTAGTCCAGATCAGATCTGTGACATTTTTGGCTTTTCAACAATAGACTCCAAGCCTAGGGTTGTTCGTGGGTATGCGTTTCAAAGGTTTGGTATCTATCAAGTCATATCCTTCTAATTCAAGCACATGAGGTCCTTCCTTCACATCCTTATTAGGAATTAGAGTATCTACCTCCAATCCCCATTTGTCTACTGAATCAAGATCATGTATCTTGAGGTATTGTACCCTATTTTGGTCCATATGGAAGTTGTCTTGTTTGTTTTCCCTAACCTCTTCTTCAAACTCGACGATATGGTCATCTATCCTTACTACAAACTCCTCACTAAGATCCAAGTAAATATGGGCTTCGTACTTGTTAGTTTTGAAGAAGATCAGGATATGCTTGAACTTGAGAGAGGTCCCACCCACTGATTGAGTTGAAAAAAAGACATCTTGGAGCTTGAATTGGAATAAGTGTCTTGCACTTCTTCCCCAATAGTTTCTAATGTTCTCCCTCAATTTACACTCTCTTTTGTGGATGCTATGCTCCTATTCTCTCCTAAGGTACCCAAGTGTCCCAAAACTATACCAGATCTGAAGTTCATATATGGGCTCACACAACTTAATTGAATAGATACTTCAAACCTGGAAAGTTGCCCTTGGTTTCAGACATAGTGCTTTGGCTCCTTGTCTTGCCCTTTTTTGCAAAGGTGCAATTCCCTCCACACCAGCACTTCAAACCCTATGTGATTCCACAATTTGTCAATCTGAAGTCAAAAAAATCTAGCAATCCCTTTCTCCAAGCACTAGACACACCCAATATGTCCCAGTTATGAAACTTTTCTCAGGCTATCTTAGGGATGACTAAGATGGCTACACCTATCTGTGGGGGTAAATTCAACTTTTATCACTTAGATGGGGTCCTCACAGCTTGACAAAGATAACCCTAGTCTCAATTTCACAAAATGACTCTCCTGGTGAGAAAGTTGTCTTTGACGTGCCTAAGAAAAATCTTCTCTATTTTAGTATTTAGTGAGAAAGTTATCTTCGGTGTGCTTAAGATAAATCTTCTCTGTTTCACCATTTTTTTGCCCAATGTGACTTGTGTAGATTTCTATATGTGATTTCATGCTTGTACAATGAGTTTCACAAATTTTGGACAATTTACTAGTGTTTTGTCATCCTTTTTTATCCGTTAGCCAAGGTTTTTGATTTTCTTGGTGTTTTTACCCTTGCACAACTCCAAACTCGATCAAAATTGCTTAGGAGTTGTATTATGGTCTAATGAAACCCTTTGAGTTGAAAGTTTAGCAAAATACCCTCTCTAGATGGAATTCTATCTTTGGCGCGCCTAAGATAAATCTCTACCAAATTTTGACATTCTGCAATTTTTATTTCACAGATTGATTTTTCCACAAGTTTTAGTTTATCCACACCTTGGTTTCAAGTTTTAGCCAGAATTGACTTTTCATTTGTTAATTTTCTCTGAAGTTGGAAGTTTTTTCCAAATTTTAGCTTAACCAGGTCATTTAATGATCCAAATGTTTCCAAATTATTCAAAGGGAGTAGTCTACTCAAGTTGGTCTACCACCTTGCCACTTCAATTTGTCAGTATCAATCCCAAAACCCCCCTGTGTTTATCTAGAATTTTTTTTTGTTTTCTTTAATGCACCTTGGATCAGATGCAATCCTGATGGTTTTCTACTTACCCTACTCCTACTGAACATGAAAAAGAGTGCAAAAAGTGGAAAGTCAACCTTTAGTCTCAAATATCTACTTTCTACTTAAATGCTATCCTTATCGACCACTAGCTAGTCTCAAGGATCCTTCACCTAATCCCTCCTACTAACTAAAGTTCCCGAGGTCCTTATCGAGTATCCCTACTCTCAAGTACCTCTCAATCGTGATAAAGTCGGAAAATGTATTAGTTTAGCCAAAATTAGGGGAAATAATGGAAATTCAAGTGAATGCTTTGGGTTTTCTCTTCTCTAGGTTGCCTCGTCCCCGTCAACGGTGCCAAAATGTCGGCCAACTCCCAAGCCTCACCATATCAATGCTAGCAAAGCAAGAACCACGGACATAAAATGTCAATCCGTGTAACATAGCTGACCCGATTAGTGCATGGAGGCTACAAGAGATATCTAATCTCTTAGAAAACCCGAGTCCTATGTGCTCCTGCCTAAATCGGTCTCAGATGTGTATCGAACATTAAAAGCAACTTTCCTTATCGTGCAAGCTTTACCTGATGATTTTGTATAGCTACAATGCTCCGAATGCAATGAAACTTACTACCTAGAATGTACAGAGTATCCTCATCATCTTCATATGCTCAAATGTCATTTTTGACACTCGCACAAAATCGTGCCTAAGATAAACAACCTATTTTTGGCACATCAATTTTAGTCCCCCTAAGCACTCTATAGCTTCTTTAGGATGTGCTCTATCTATCCCTATGGTCAAAAATTACTTAAGATGTGTATATTGTGCGTAGGGAGTGGAAATAGCTCATAGACGAACACACCTAAAACCACAAATTCATCATGAGAAACCTATGTAGAAAGAGAGAGCTTTCACCTACAAGCGCATTGGTATGCTTAGATTGCACGAGGGATACACGAACAATCCAAAGAAATACAAAACTCACAGTACTTAGCTGTAGTGTATGCTCACTTTCATTATCCAAAACTTAGGTCCAAAATTACAAAATTTGGCTTTTATACCTTAGCCAAGGTTTAAAGAATGGATTCCTAGCTATTTGGGCTCAATAACAAGGCTTAGGAACTGAATTTAGTTACAAATTTGGAAGCCCTCAGCCCCTTTACACTCTCTAATAGTCAATGATAATACAAGGGCTTTGGACTTTTACAAGATTTCTCATTAATACATGAAGTTGTCATACAATTAATGAGGGTAAAAATAAGAATGATGTAATTTTGTTAGTTGAGCAGCCAACAAAAGGTCGTTTATTGTCATTATTGATACTATCTCCATAGGGATGAGTGGGTAATTAGATAGGATGGAGAGCATGGTAAGAGGTACTCATTAAGATTTAGTGCAAGGTGCTAAGTGATAGGCAAAGAGCATATCCACAGGTAAAGAGAAAAATTTGGAGTGTTGCAATCATTCTAAGGTGTGATAATGAGTACTTTATAGGTGCTAGTGTGGTAGTTGAAATGGATTTCTTACTCTACTTGGGCTGATAACAAGTTGTTCAGTGCTAAATATTTCATGTTATGCTTGATTAAGTCTTGAAATCTTGAATTTCACCATATCGCATGAAGGAAAATTCAGTTGTTGATATGTTATCTAGGACTAGGTTTAAAGATGAAGAGGATATGATTTCAGAGAGTGAGGATGTAAGTTTAAAGTTTTTCACTTCATCATAATTGCATGCAAATTGTGGAAAGCTAGTTTATGCACTTCAAACTTTCTCTAAAGAGATTGTCAATATTTGAGCACATTGACAAAGCAAGAAGGATGGAGCAGTTAGAAATTCAAACGGATTCAAAATAAGGTTTATATGTATTTTTTGAACAATGTATTTTTGTGGAAGCACCCAATGCAAAGAAAAGGAATGCCTCAACAAGTAGTCTATGACAAGAAAATTTGATTGTAGGTTGTCACACGGAGTTCCATGAGTCATTATGGGAGAGAGAAAAGGTGTTTGGGCTACTTTTGCATAGATTTAAGACCGATATTGATGAAAGGGTATGTATAAGGATGTGGTTTATTTTGTGGAGACTTGTGCTACATGTCATATTTATTTAAACATAAAACATTGTGATGATTTGCATCTACTTACCCTTTGGCTACACATTTTAAATGATTTGTGCATGCAGTTACAATGCCTATAGGTCTATGGAAGATGTTGTACATTATTCTTGCAAGGGAAGATTTATAACCAAGTTAAAGAAAGGGCTTTGAGAAACAAAGCTACAAATACAGTGTGTAAATTCTTGATGGAGGATGTTATATGCAGGTATGGATGCATTGGATTTTTGCTAGCATAGGTGAAATGGATGCTAATGAAGCTAGGGATTTCTTTGCTCATATCAGTATCAAGCTAGCTCTTAATACTATATATAATCTTGAGGGTAATGGTAAGAGTGAAAGGGGGCATCCTCCTCTCATGTTACTTTCTTGGTATGCGTATCAAGATGCATAGAAGACATGGAATATTGGAGTTATGTCAAGAGACATATATCCACGAGGTCTTGCAATATTTAGTATGCAGAGGGAAAGGATACATTGAGTACCCCAATGCATGCATATGCAAAAATTAGCAAGAATGATGCTCCCAAATCTGATGCTGAGAAAGCGAAAATGGCCAAGGTGTCATATTCTTCAGCAGTAGGCACTCTTATGTACACCATGATAGCCACTAGACTAGACATTGCATTTGGAGTGAGAGTGGTTAGCAAATTTACGGAAAATCCTGACAAAAATCATTGAAAAGCAATGAAGGACATTTTGTGATACCTTAAGAATACAACAAGCAACTGCTTATTCTTTTGGAACAGTGATGCATCCATAGTGGGTTATACGAATGCAGACTATGCGGGTTGTGTGGATAGTCAGAGATTCATGTCTGGTTATGTACTCCTATTTGTTGGAGCAATTGTCTCATGGGGATGATGTCTCTAGGATTGAACTTCATCCTCCACCACAGAGACAAAGTATGTTACAATTTTTGGTGCTAGCAAAGAAGATGTATGGTTAGCTCGTTTATTGGGAGACCTTGGCATTTATCGGACTACAGTGCTACATTGTGATAGTCAGAGTGCTATTGCCTTAGCAAAGAACCCCGTGTTTCACATAGAGGTTAGATATAATGTGATCCACATTTGGTTTCTCTTGCATCTCTTCTAACGAGCAGTCCATTCCTTTTACCATCTCTTTGCAGGACACTACCTGGTGGTCACTAGTCTTTTCTTCAAGCTCAGTATCATCTATGGGGGACATGAAATCCCTGGTGACACACCTCCTAGTTGACCTGATCACTGTATTGCTGGCAACACCTATCTCTGGGAAGTCCCTAGCAAAATGACCAATTTTGCAACATTCATAGCAGTCATTTGGCAAACGGCAAGTCTTGTCAAAAGGCGCCAAATCTACCGGATTAATATCCAAATGTTTTGGAATGGCCCAGCTCATATCCCATAATATGTATCCTTTAAATCTAAGCCCCTCCTTAGCTGCTGTGGAGCTTCAGAATGAACATCACGCTACCTAGCATAGCAGCTATAAAATCCACATGGTCATGGAGCCAAAGATGGAAGCCCTTGAGCTTAACCCACACCAAGCAGAAGTCCATTACTCTTCGTTCGGGCAGAAGTCGGATGACCATGGCATATTATAAGGAAAGTGGGAAGCCCCCCAAGTTCCTCCTCTCATAACTAGACCTTGGACTGTTTGCTTGGAGGCACACATTGCCACATAGAATCCTTTGCTCACTACTGTGAGCTAATATACCACATTTTTGCTATTTGTTGTTGCTGCCACCCATGCCCATAAGCCTTAGATTGACATACGTTGGTCCATAAAGTATAGCATCTCTGAGTGAGCACAACATGCCTCTAAGCTTTGCAGTGCTGCTTCAGGAATAAACTCCACCTACATCACATATTCTTCCTTGGCCTTATTCAGATTTAACCTCATCATCCCTTGTGGCATTTCCTCAGCCATTGTACGGACGCCAAAGGAGTTAGAGTTTAAAATCTTTTCTTGGACTAGGGGTGTTTGAACAGGACCCATTAGCTCTCTTCCCCCCCTTTGTTGTGAAGACAAACTCTATGACCATGTTGGGCTAAGAACCCAACCCCCCATCGCTTTCTTGAGCTTCATATATCACCCCATGGGGTTCATGCCTAAAGAGGGGATCGGCAAGACCCAAATCACGCTTGTTATCTAGAGCAAAGAGAAGTGTTGATTTTCTCTATGCGCTTATTTAGAGAAGATATCGATTATTATCAAACAATAATAAGTGCACTAAAATGCTCCAAGGGGGTTCAAAAGGGACATCCTCCCTAGGCCCACAATGAAGAAGGCAACAAGCTAGAGCAGACTATGCCATCTCTAGATGCATACTATTAGAGTTACGTGAAAGACATGCCTATAACTCTTTTTTTGTTTGCTCTTTTGTTATCTATTTAATAGCTCTTGAAATTCCCCTTGGATAGGTGTTTCACATATCCTGCCTTTTTCATCTTGCTACCTTGTCCTTTGTGTAAAGCGTGTTGTGTAGCGATCATTGTAATAGCATTGAAAGATGTGGCACCTATTTTTTATTTGTGTCTTCTGCTTTGTTATTGTTTTCCTTATTTTTCACTTGAACAACATCGCTTGGAAGAGGTGTTGTACCCGACCCTTATTAGGGGATATTGGTATACCTAACCATGGCATCAGGCCAAGGGCCAAAACTCATATGTAGTCTAGGGGTGCCATATTTAGTAGGCTAAGAGCCTATATATGGTGAGGTTGGGTGGAGAGTTGCATGTGTAGTTACTCGGTGTTTTAGATTGGTGTCAGAGATTAGGAGAGGAGGGAGAAGAACAGCAGGGGTGCATGCATGGCTCTCGCCATTTCCCTTTTGAATAACACGTCTTGAGTTCATCTCTCCTTGTTGGATAGATCTTTAGGTCTCTTGGGATAGTTTCCTATGACGTTAAAATTCTCTTCTTCTTGTGTGTATGTGTGTGTGTGTGTGTGTGTGTGTGTGTGTGTGTGTGTGTGTGTGTGTGTGTGTGTGTGTGTGTGTGTGTGTGTGTGTGTAGTTGTTTAAATCTTACTTAATAAGACATAATTGAACTTTTACATTCAAAAGACAACTGGCCAAGGAACAATGCACTGATTTGTACAAAAATAACTCAGTATCAGAATTATCTAAGTACAATGATTGTAAGAAAGAGGTCCTCTTTCAGTGGGGTTGGTAGTAAAAATAACTTCCCCGTTCTTCAGTGGATATAACAGTAATGTTGCTTGCCAAAGAAAAGAAACCCTCCAAGATAAGATAGAGTCCTTACCTGCATCCATCCAAACAAGACAACAATTCAGTTAGCCTTGGATGTGTTTTACAGGTATCAATGGACCATACCAGTTGTTATCCATGTCCATCTTAAAGAATTTTTTACTTTAAACAAGCTAGGTTATTAGTAAAATTTTTATGTTCATAGTCTTAATTATTTCTTCCAATCTAAGTGGCAAATTCCACCTTCTAATAAGAGTGGTGTAATCCCCCAAGAATCCAACCAACATGAGTTTTTTTTTTTAAAGTTATAATAGTGAGGTTCTATTGGTATTTAAAGCAAAGAAATTTCCTTCTAATTATAGAACTGATGTTGTAATGAAATCCACTGTAATTTTAATCAAATTATTCATCCACTAATGGCTAGCCAAAAGGTAGAGGCCTAGCTTGTCCAAAAAAAAAAAAAGTGAATGTAAATGCCATACTGATCAGGTCGTTCAAAGTAAGTCATGTAACATATTCCGACCCATGAAAGCAACATAACCCAGTACATAGGTCCGAAAAATGCAACAGTTTTAGCATTACCTCCATACGACAGGTTTTTTCAAGTAACAAAAAATCGGTAGATATCATGCAATACAATACTACTAGCGGCTAGAATAGTAGTAAGAATACTACTAGCGGCTAGAATAGTAGTAAGAATCCATCTTTTTACCGAGGCACATCATGAAGTCGCGGAGCGGAGCGTGGGTCGACTCTCACACACACACACACACACACACACACACAGTGAGCTTACACAGTACACTACGCAGAGAACTGTTAGAAGGGTTATCTCCCAATTCCTTAGTATTCACAAAGTATATGTTAGTATATACAAAGAGTTAGAGGTAAGTGAGTTAGGCGGGCGGCCGGCCATATCCGCATAAGAGGCCACTTGGGCTTTAATCCCAACAACCTCCCACTTAAAGTCCAATGTGGCACTTTAAGTAACTGTAAATCTATGAACATAAATGTACAAAGATTTACATGGCTGCCATCTATCCAATGCCCAATAACTCACGACAATGCACAAAGCCCTCTCCTGGAAGTCCCTTTGTGAGTAGATCAGCAGGATTGTCCTTGGTGTGGATCTTCAGCAGTTGTATCTGCTTGTCTTCAAGTACTTCCCTAATGAAGTGATACTTCACATCAATATGCTTAGTCTTCGAATGGAACACTGGATTCTTTGCCAATTGTATAGCACTTTGACTATCACAATATAACTCTGGCATATCTGCATTGATTCCCAAGTCTGCAACCAATCTACCAAGCCAAATAGCTTCTTTGCATGCCTCATTTGCTGCAACATACTCAGCTTCTGTAGTAGACTGCGTAACACAATCTTGTAATCGAGATCGCCATGATATGGCACCTCCAGCCAATGTAAAGACATAGCCTGATGTAGATCTCCTCTTATCCAAGTCTCCTGCATAATCTGAGTCAGTGTATCCTCTGACACTCAAATCCTGACTACCATAGCATATGCGCATACTCTTTGTATGTTTTAAGTATCTCATGACCTTTCACTGCCTCCCAATGTTTCTTGCCGGGATTTGACATATATCTGCTAACCACTCCCACTGCAAATGCAATATCCGGACGTGTAGCAATCATTGCATACATCAAACTACCCACTGCAGACGCATATGGAATCTTATACATTTCAGCCTTTTCTTCCTCAGACACAAGGCAATCTTGTTTGCTAAGTTTCACATATGGTGGCAATGGAACACTCAATGCCTTTCCCTTCTCCATATTGAAACGTTGCAAAACCTTGTCAATATACTCTGTTTGAGATAACCAAATCAACTTCTTTGATCTGTCTCTCTCAATGCGCATACCAAGTATATGACTTGCCTCACCCATGTCTTTCATGTCAAACGATTTTGCCATCTTTGACTTCAAAGCTGAAATTTCTTCCAAGTGTTTGCCAGCAATCAACATGTCATCCACATACAAAATAAGGATCAGCCAACTGCCATCCTTAGCCTTCTTTGTATATAGACAGTGATCGAACTCACTACGTTTGTAGCCTTGAGAAAGCATAAACTGGTGGAACTTATGGTACCATGCCCTCGGTGATTGTTTTAAGCCATAAAGACTCTTTAACAACTGGCATACCAAATGTTCCATGCCTTTCTCAACAAACCCTTCTGGCTGCTACATGTAAATTTCCACATCTAAATCACCATGCAAGAACGCTGTCTTGACATCCATTTGGTGCAACACCAAATCCAATATAGCAACCAATGCAAGAAAGCATCTCAATGTAGTCATCTTGACCACTGGAGAGAAGACTTCATCAAAGTCAATGCCTTGTTCTTGCTTAAAGCCCTTGGCAACAAGCCTTGCTTTGTACTTTGGCTGACTATCATGAGCGGTGATCTTATACCTGTAAACCCATTTACAAGGTAGAGCCTTTTTGCCCTGTGGTAATTTAACCAACTTCCATGTCTGGTTTTTATGCAGAGCTGTCATCTCTGACTGCATGGCCAACTGCCATTTTTTCGAGTCAACCACTTGTAATGCTTCCTTGTAACAAGATGGTTCTCCGCAATCTGTGAGCATGACATAATTTAGAGATGGCACATAACGATCAGGTGGTTTGGAGACACGCTCAGAACGTCTCACCACAACTGATTCTGCCTCTCTAGCCACTATAGGCTGTTCCTGAGCCTGACCATGCTGTCTTGATGTGCTAGCACTAGGTCCATCTTCCCTGAAGACAACTCTTCTGATCTCCTCTGTCTTCTCTGGATTAGCGTGAAACTTGGCTTCATTGAAATGCACATCATTGCTACGAATAAGCTTTCTGGACTCAGGATCCCAAAGCCGGTAACCCATCTCGCCCGATTCTCCGTAGCCAAGAAATATACACTTCTTGCTCTTTGGTTCTAACTTATTTCTGAACTCCTTAGGAATATGGCTATAAGCTTCACAACCAAAGACTCTGAGATGCTTATACGAAGGTGCCTTGCCTGTCCATAGCATCTCGGCCACTGCACTCTTATCCAGAACCCTACTAGGAGACCTGTTGATCAAATGGACTGCTGTAGCCACTGCTTCCGCCCAAAATCCATCAGGCAACTCAGCATTTGACAACATGCTTCTGACCTTCTCTTGTATGGTCCTATTCATACGTTCTGCAACCCCATTCTGTGAAGGATTATATGGTGCAGTAAGTTCCCGCTTAATCCCTTTTGCTTCACAAAAGTCTTGAAAAGCTTTGGAAACGTACTCTCCACCATTGTCAGTTCTCAAGCACTTCAGCTTCTGACCACTCTGATTCTCCACCAGCTGCAAGAATGTCTTAAAGACCTTGAGCACCTCATCCTTGTGCTTCAAGAAGTAAACTCATACTTTGCGAGAATAGTCATCTATGAATGTACAAAAGTACGCTGCTCCCCCTAGTGACAAACTAGGCATTGGTCCGCATAGATCACTGTGTACAAGAGCTAACCGTTCGTCCCTACGATTCCTCTTTGATCTGTGCGGTTCCTGTGTTTGCTTACCATAAACACAATGCTCACAAAACTCAAAATCTTGAAATGAAAAGCCAGGCAAATAACCATAATGAGAAAGTATTTCCATTCCTCTTTTTGACATATGTCCCAACCTACGATGCCACAGTGACACACTTGGCTGCTCAATCACATTAATTACATGGTTTTTAACCTCTGAAACATGTAAAGTGTATAGAGTTCCTGACTTGCTGCCATGTGCTACAGTCATTGAACCTTTGGAGATCTTCCAAGCGTTGTTCCCAAAAACTATCACATAAGCCGCATCATCCAACTTCCCTGTACTAATCAAGCTCTTTCGGATTGCTGGAACATGTCTGACATTCTTAAGCCATAAAGAAGAGCCATTCTGAAACTTCAATTGCACATCTCCCACTCCAAGTATGTCACAAACCTGCTCATTGCCAAGTCTGACATAATCTTTAGTAGCCACATATGATGTAAACCACTCTTTGTGCGGAGAAACATGTAAAGATGCTCCTGAGTCGATAATCCAATCACTCATAGCATGTCCATCCTCTGCAGTCAAGAAAACAGAATCAAGATTGCTTGTAAGGAAGATGTCACCAGCTGCTATACCAGAATCACTGTCTGAACCAGATCCTGTGACATTCACCTCTTCAATCTTCACTGAACTCTTCTTTTCATCTTGCTCAGAACTCTTTATTTTGCCTTTTTCTTGTTTCCACTTCGTACAGTCTCGCTTCATGTGACCCTTCTTGCCACAATGGTAGCATTCTATGTCATCCTTTGACTTCAAATCACGAGACTTACTTCGGTTTTGTGCCTTCTTACCCTTCTTCTCTTTAAACTGTTGTCTCCCTCGAACGACCAAAGCACTATTGCCTTTGCCTTTGTCAATGTTCTTCCTGTTCACTTCCTCTGTGAGCAAGCTGCCTTCTACATTGGCACTTGTAAGACCTTCTGGCGCGACAGAATTACTTAACGCTGTACGAAAAGTATCCCAACTGTCTGGCAAAGTGATTAAGAGAAACATAGCCTTCACTGAATCTGGAAAGACTATCTCCTGTGCTGTTAACTGGCTGAAAATTGAGTGAAATTCATTCAGATGATTTGACATGGCTGTCCCTTCCTTCATCTTCAAATCCACCAATTTCTTGAGCCAGTAAATCTGAGAAGCAGCACTTTGTTTCTCGTACATATCACATAGCTTTTGCCATACGCCATACGCTGTAGTCTCTTCTGCTACATTGAAGTAAACATTTTCTGCCAGTGTCAGCATGATTGTGGAACAAGCTAACTCGTCAAGCTCTTCCCACTCATCTTCAGCCATAAATTCTGGTCTCTCCCCTTTGAGCTTCAGTGGCTTCACTTGTTTTTTCTGCACCAAAACCTGCCAAATCTGCTTCTTCCAAAATGGAAAGTTTGTGCCATCCAGCTTCTTTATGTTGTAAAGAGTCTCACTTTGAGAAGATGCCATATCTGCCAAACTGTTTACTCCTGAGAAAAATCCGGCAAAGTTTCCCCTGTAAACTGGCCTCTGTACACAGTAAACAAGCTGTAATCAACAAGCTGAACACCTCTCCTCAGGAACTATCAGTATTTTGAAAATTTTTGACAGAGTCTCCCCTGTAAACTGAGCTCTGGGAACCAAAAGATAGCTCAAGAAACAATCATAAATAGCTGACCAATGACAAATCTAAAAAATCCCTGTAATATGCTGTCCTGTAAGCATACACTGTCTCCTCTCTGGGCGATGACAGAACCTGTATCTGTCTCAAGACTGAACCCTGATCAATGCCTCAACAGCCTGACGCATAAGATGCAATCCAGTGTCTACACAAAGTCATACATCCTAAGGGATAAAAGTCGCCGAAGAAGATGCGTGTAGAGGGGCACTCCAGCAACCTAATCCACCTCACACTGGGTAACCCAGCCCCCAGTGCTTGGCTTCAAAAAACCTCACACACGACCCTCTCAGATGGCTCAGCAAACTGCCCAGAACTAGCATACATCCTATAATAGACCAATCACTGTCCTATGACCGCTGCGGCGGTCTGTCTGCTAGCGTGACTCACAACTAGTAGACCCACAATCACAGTACATCAATCTGCAATACATGCCAATGGTGTCAAGCCGTCGTATGGCCACACCTCCCCTGGAACCTGGCAAGCACAAGAAGTAGCAATGCAGACTGCAATATATATATCTGATGATATATATGTGTACCTGGTCTATAGATGATGCTCTGAAGACGAATAAGTGATGTATGTCGATGTCGATATTGATGTCGACCACCTCCTGCTTGTCAATCTACACAAGACGGATTTCTTTGCGGCTGAAATCTATCTTCTGCTGTAGTGCTCAGAACGAAATTCTAAGGGCATAAACGGCTTCAAAAGGGGGGTAAAACCCCAGGTCGCCTAGTGGAAACGCTCTCGGAACGCCGAGTGTGAATTTTCGAACTCCGGATCCAGAATCTGCCGGAAAAGTGCGCGCGCGCGCGATTGCGCAAATCCGCACTGAACCAAGGCTCTGATACCAATTGAAGTCGCGGAGCGGAGCGTGGGTCGACTCTCACACACACACACACACAGTGAGCTTACACAGTACACTACGCAGAGAACTGTTAGAAGGGTTATCTCCCAATTCCTTAGTATTCACAAAGTATATGTTAGTATATACAAAGAGTTAGAGGTAAGTGAGTTAGGCGGGCGGCCGGCCATATCCGCATAAGAGGCCACTTGGGCTTTAATCCCAACACATCATATAAAGAGCCATAGTTTTGTTTCTTTCCATATGCCAAGCCCAAAGTAACTGCCATATACTTACCTTAAGAAAGAGCAGAACAGTGATCTTATTACACCAACCATTAGCATCCCCTCTAAAAAAACAGAGGGTTATGCCCAGTCATGTTGTCAAATGTGCCTGATGTCAATCTTTTCCCGCATAGTAACACAAGGTACCCAACGATTTGAATGCTACAAAGGCAAAGAATAACTTCTTTTTAATGGAGCAAACCAGTTTAAAGCCGAAAACCAGTTTAGACAGTAGTCAAAAAGACCTGCAGCGGCTTAAAAAGGGCCTAAAAAATACATAGTAGAGAGATGCATGTGTTGCACGCAGTCTCATTCCAGAAAATCAGTAGACAGAAACCCCTCGACTGTAATCCAATAGTGGATATCAACTACTTTTATCAACCAAAATCCCATGCAAATATCTTGATGTAGCAGATGTTTAACACTAGAATGGTAACCTAACAGGACATAAAAGTGTCCTTTCAGGGTTTTGGGAAAAAATTCCAAAACCATAGTAGATCCACTCATTTTGAAAAATCCTTTCATGAGCTTATAGTTCAATAACTACTACATATGGAAAAAATGAGAAACTTGTAATTTTTCTCATCCTTTGGTCACTACAAGCCTCCAAAGTTGATGGACCAGTGCATTTTGCCCAAAACAGCAATTTCTTACGGTTGATTGCATATAAATAAGAGTGGAGATTTTTGCAGGACATGAGATAAAATGCCCCGTTAACTTCAATGGGTTGGTGACCAAAACATATGGTTGCTTTTACCTCACTAATTTTTTTTTGGGCAAAAAAAATAGGTACAAAAAAGTTGCATTTTTGCCATTCTACGGACCTATCATCAAAGTTTCTATAGTCACACTCAATACAAATACTATATACATGTTTTCTTAGTTCCCTTTGGGCCTCTGGATTCAAAAGGAGCCATGGAGCATGTCAAAAGGATAATGGATCTCTTACAATTGGAACCTTGGGGGCAATGATAAAGTGCTAAATACAGCAAACATGAAAAAACTGGGTTTAGCATTATGACCTCTAGAAACCCATAGAAACTACTCAATATCTAGACAAGTTTGTAGTCTATGATTAGATATGGTTACTACCTACAAAATACACACAATTGGCCTAAGAAACTAGCAATATTTAGAAAGTTATGCTTGCTACTCTAAAATGTATCGTATTCTTCAGCAATCAAAAAACTCAACCATCATCATATACTATGCTATATAGCATATTAGGTCCCCCAAAACTCAAGGAAGATTAGCTTTATGTAATACATTACACTTACACAATCAAAATTGAATTTGAATATCAAGAAAGCCACCAAAAAAATCATAAAAGTACTAATTTTGGCCAAAAAACAGGATTATGCAATTCTTGTAAATTGGTCATAACTTTCAATTTTAACACTTAGCTCTCCCTAAAAGCATCAAAACATGTTGAGAACTATGAAGGCCTAACCTCTAGCCATCTAAACCTCACAAACATGAAGTTTAGAGTGGTATAGTTGCCAAAAATTGAAAAAAAAGCCAAAAACAGGACCCGTTTTTTCACACAGTTTAGGTTCAAAAATGTTGTGCAAGAGTAAGGTTAATGGTGAGATCGATACTCAAAAAAAAAAATGCTAAGTTTTTTTCAGCTCATAAGGCAACTTTGTGGATATATAGCACCTAGAAATTCATGTTCATACTCTTCAAATAATTCAAGCAAAATGGTCACTTAACAGGACACAAAAGTGTCCAAGGACATAAAAGTGTCCTATTACCATTCTAGTGTTAAGAACGGCCAATAAGCCAAGCCACCCATCATGCTTCCATCCACATACCCCTATACACACATACAGCCTGCCTCATATAAACACCTATTCATTTAAGCAGAGGTGAAGTACTTCGGTTGCTTTTTACAGAGCCATTTTCACAAGCCTGTGGCAAGACCCGGCTATTATGCAGAAAAAATAGTACCGACTGTTGTTTTTTATGAAAAAATCATGTATATGGTATTCTCCTGCACATGGATTAACAAAACACCCCTTCCTAAGATCATATGAAGTTAATGAGTTCAACTATTCCTAGTTACTTTCCACACAAAGCAGCAGAACAACCATTAATCATCAATATATGCCATAGTATTACATCTATTCCTTATCATTGCCCAGCCCAAGAGGAGCCAGTCAATCCCATTATGAAAAGACAGTCGGTCTCCAACAGTAAACCATAGAGGCGTCCTAACCAGTCCAGGTTTAGAGGCAACATGTATGGAGGATACTCCATACTTTGTTAGTTTATAACAGGCGGGGTCCCTTGCCCAAGGTTACCATATCAAGCACTCTGATAAAAGCAGTTTCGTTTGAAAAACACACATATTTATTCTTTTAGAGTAACCAAATGAGAGTTTAGGTAGACCACAGTACCTGAGAAGTTTGAGCTGCAAGCTCCATAGCTTTAGGAAGTTCAAGCAGTAACGACACAGAGCGGGATAACAACAACCAGAAACTAAATCTTAAGCTAAGTGAGGGCTAAGGAGTGCCCTCACCTTAATATTTATAGGTTGGTTTGCACACCTCCTGAGCGCCTGAAGTGAAAGAGCAGAGCCGCCCCTTGCTGTGAGAGCTCCTCAGGCGTCAGAAGATATTATTGCCTGGGGAGAGAGCGCCAGTTCATGGTCCGAGGGTGGAAGGAGCTGCCTTCCCTTTGTGATGATAGCTGAGGATGTCCTCTTGCTCTTTTTATAAAAAAAAACACTCTTTATATGTTTTGTCCCATATCAAAAAGTCGGTGGCACAGTGAAATAATGAGGGCCTTATTTTGCCAATAGGGGGGGGGGGGGGGGGGGGGGTTATGGAAAAAACCCATATAGGAGGAGGACAAAATTAACTCCATAGTATTACCACTGTGTGTGTGTGTGGGGGACGGGGCGGGTATGGGTGCGGGCATGTGTGTGTGTGTGTGTGTGTGTGTGTGTGTGTGTGTGTGTGTGTGTGTGTGTGTGTGTGTGTGTGTGTGTGTGTGTGAGCGCGTGTGCCAATAAAAAGAGGAAAATGGTATAACCTTTCTATCACCCAAGTGTGGTAGATTGGTTATGCCATTTTCCTCTTGAATAACGGGTCTTGAGTTCAACTCTCCTCGTTCGATAGATCTTTAAGGTCTCTTGGGATAGTTTCCTACGACGTTAAAATTATCTTCTTCCCGTGTGTGTGTGTGTGTGTGTGTGTGTGTGTGTGTGTGTGTGTGTGTGTGTGTGTGTGTGTGTGTGTGTGTGTGTGTGTGTAGCTATTTAAATCTTAACTAATAAGACATAATTGAACTTTTACATTCAAAAGACAGCTGGCCAAGGAATAATGAACTGATATGTACAAAAATAACTCAGTATTAGAATTATTTAGGTACAATGATTGTAGGAAAGAGATCCTCTTTCAATAAGACTAGTAGTAAAAGAACTTCCCCGTAGTTCCTCAGTGAGTATTTCATTACAGAAAAGTTGCTTGCCAAAGAAAAGAAAGCCATCCAAGATAAGATAGAGTCCTTACCTGCATCCATCCAAACAAGACAACAATCCAGTTAGCATTGGATGTGTTTTACAGGTATCAATGGACCATATCAATTGTTATCCATGTCCATCTTATAGGTTTTAGTTACTTTAGACAAGCTAGGTTGTTTATTAGCTCTGGTATGTTTAGCAATTATTTACTTATTACATCAAAAAATGAGTGTTACCTTCTACCTTTTATATTGAGCTGTGAAGCCCACCAATAATCCATATATCAATTTCATGAGATCTATTTTTTTACACCATAGCTTGGTAGCTATGCTTTGCAGTAGTAACCATATACTTACCTTCAGGAGTAACAATCTCGAGGTATTGTTGGTATTCCTTTACATAACGACTTAAAATTGTGTAAGATGCCCAATGGTATCAAAAAAAGAGGTTAATGTATAATCTGCCCCCCCTTTTTTTTAAAATGACAGTATGACCAATTAACAGAGTATCAAAAAAAATCCATCCATACTAAGTAGACTCATGGATTACCAACCATAGCTTTCTTTTCCAAAAGCCGGAAATTAATAGTTGTATACTTACCTTCAGAATGCCCAGCTTACATGGACTGTAGTGTCCAACTTGATTTGAGTATGCTACCTTAAAGCTTTAATAGTCATGGGTATTTTAAAACAACACCCCATCCCCTTATCTGATATGAAGTCTCAATGGTGATAAGCCCCAAGTGTGGCAACCAAGAAACCAACAGTTTTCGAATGCTGCCAGTTAAATAAATAACTCTATTTCCTAGTGAGAAAAAAACCAGTTAAGTCAGCGACAAAACCAGTCATTATGCTGGTTTTTTCCAGGTCCTGCAGCGGCTAGAGTCAGAGCCAAGTGACCAATCAGTCATCACCAAATGTTGCTTCCATTTACACAGTCGGGACAAAGAACCGGTTCCCCGTCAAGCAATATAAATGTCCAGATGTAGCAAATGTTAAGAACGGCCATACTCCCAACCACATACATCTCTACACACATACACATACTGCCACACACACACATAATAATTTATGCAAAAGCTGAAGTCCTGCAGCGGCTATTTACAGAGCCATTTCACCATAATGTGGCGATCCCCAACTTCTATGCAAGCTTTCCTTTCAACAGAAAAACACCAACTGCCGTTTTTTAGGCACAAGTGATCCCAAGGCCATCCATAATGCCTAGGCCTAGCACATTTTACCATGTACAGTGTTTTCATTTTATTTAGACTTTCAATAAAACCAGACGAGATCTTGGTTATGAGAAACCCATTCATAAGATTATATATAGTAACGAGCTCAATTATTCATAGTTCCTTTTCAAACAAAGCAGCAAAACAACCACTAACCACCAATATATGCCATAGTTATTACATCCAGTCCCTACCATTGACCATCCCAAGAGGTACCAACCAATCCCAATATGTAGAGCCCGACAGCCCCCGACAGTAAACCACAGAGGTGACCTAACCAGTCCACGGTCAGGAGCAATTCTAATATGATGTTTATATCAGCTTATAACAGGCGGGGGTGTATCATTCGTAGTTTACCATATCAAGCTCCTTGATATAACATCAACAGAAAACTCCGTTTGCAAACAGTTAACAAGAATACCATAGCCATAGTTTTAATTGCACAGTATGCATGCTTGCAATTAGCATAAGGTAGGACCACCTTCCCTAAATTAAAACCTTTTAATCATGCATAAATAGTGTTGTAAACCAACTAACCCAGCAAGGGTGAGAAAAAAACCTGAGTCACCTGCGTGGTGAGCTCCATTCTCCTTGGTAGTAAAGCAGACAATAGGTGTTTTCAAAATAACTCAACACAACCACAATGGCTAAGTGAGGGGCAGAGATGAGCCCTCACTTGTTTTTATAGTAGGAGGAGGCCGGTCTGTCCATATGCTGTGCCAAGGTAGCGAGAGAGTCAGGTCGCACTCCCTCATGAGTGTATGATAGCATAGAGCTGCATGCCATATGGCCATCAATGGAGATCGATAGTCAGGGGGGGAAGAAAGCCGCCTTCACTGCGCCATGGGAGGAGACACCATTGAACACGCTCGACTCTCCAAAAATACAGAGCATCATAATATATTCAAGGGCTAGGCCCCCCGGTAGTAGTAAACTTAGTGGTATATTTTAAATGCAATCTCTTAAGTTGACCTAGTCTGGTCTAGGCAAAAGAGAGAAAAAAAAAGGGGGGGGGGGGGGGCTTGGGAAGAACTTATGACCAGTATACCAGTGTGTGTGTGTGTGTGTGTGTGTGTGTGTGTGTGTGTGTGTGTGTGTGTGTGTGTGTGTGTGTGTGTGTGTGTGTGTGTGTGTGTGTGTGTGTGTGTGTGTGTGTGTGTGTGTGCCTGCCCTAACCCAGGCACCACACACAATCGGTCGGTAGTAGGCCCATTGTGTATGGGCCTACTACCTTATGAGAGAGATGAGACTCTCTTTTTGAAACAATAGTCCAGGCCAGTCATGCTGTATGAGGGCTTGTATGATGGTGTTCCGGATCTGATTATGGTTAAATCCGTTCTGGCAGTATTTTTTAATTAGTATAGATATCTCTTCCCATGCCAAAGAGGAGGTAGATGAAGAGTAGAAAATTAAGTAAAGAAGGCCAATACAAGAGCAAATAGAGGCTTTTTATGGCCTATTGCTATTTCTTTTTATGAATTCTATGTGAGGAAGCTTAAGAAGATCCTTTCTCCAGATAAATCTGAGGTCATATCCACCTGTAGATGGGGAGTGAAGGGATATTGAAAAGTTAAGAAATTGGGTTGATTTGCAAAAGTTCCCAAAAACAATTGAATTATCTGGGAGGGAAGTAGGCTCAATTTTTAGGCAGTGGGGGTAGATTAGATCAATCTCTTTAGAGAACATTCTGTTGTTAACACTAAGCAGGTCATCCATATATCTAAAGGTATGATTGAATAATGGAAGTATTTTATGGTTAGTTTCCATGTTCTTAAGACATCATTTGTATTCGAAAAAATCCAGGTAAATGTTACACATAAGTGGTGAGCAAGAGAAGCCCATAGGGATGCCAAGGCATTGGTTAAAGCAGCAGCCGCCTGCAATAACAATGCAGTTATTCAACAGCCAGAAAATATAGGAGCAGAGCTTTGTTTCATTGAAGTGTAGAGGGTGTATGGAGTGAGATGCTTGAATCCATCTGGGTTTCTTGGATAGGGAGATAAAACGATACTTTCTCTTTTTAGCATTGGTAAAGGCTAAATTAATAACCTTAGCTAAAACAGTCTTAAGGCCGAGATCTCCACTAAGTGGAATGTTTTCATAGCATTGTGTAATATCAATTGTAAAGATGTGGAAGATATGTTGAGGAAGGTTAAGTGAGACTTCTATAGCGTTTTTTGTTAACCAGAAGGGATTATATTGGATATTTAGGAAATCCTTGCAGATTCTCTGCTTCTCTGCACAAATGGGTCCAAATTCTGTGAGAATAATATCAAGGCAAAGAGTAATATCTTTGGTGATATCTGTGAAGATACAGTTAGAGGCATCAGATATCCATCTGAATTTATGTTTGTGGAATTTATATTTAGGAAATAGTACTGGTAACCTGGTGTTACTAAGAGAATAACCAAGCTGTGCTAGATGTTTAGAGATCTTGTTAGAGATATCTTGCGGCGTATTGTTAGTATGACAGAATTCTTTACTTGATACTCGATCCCGAACTGCTTTCCAAGCAAGGTATTTGCACATAATAGTAGGATAGTTGGCGCTTTTGTCAAGCCCGACCACAAGCCATTTATCTGAGATTAGTTGAAAATCAAGAGCTAGTTGAGGTGTAAGCCAAGAGCTATCATAAGAAAGCCACTTCCTAGGAAGTAGAGAAATTTTATGAAGGAAGCCTTCCTTCACTAATTCCTTTAAGTCCGGTAGGACTGTCATCTCTAGTCGGAGAGCACTGACAAGGTCAATGAGGCAGCTAAGTAAAGCTGATAGGGCAAGGTAAGGGTTTTTTTTTTGTAGTTAGGTATGTGATTGAGCCCTTTGGCTAGTAACTTACGTATTGTGACATTATCGATAATGCTAAGGTCCTGAGTACAGACATGGTTACCAAATCCTTCAAAATCCTACAGAATGAGGTAAATTGAATGCATGTACATTAAGGGATTGTTTCTTGTCTAAGAAAGTCATTATTTAAAACTAATCCTTTTATAGGATGATGGTATTTCCATCCTATGAGAATATTGTCAAGCAGTTTATGATTACCAAAAAATAAGTCAAAGCACTCACCAAAAAGATTTTTTGGTAAGATCCAATCGAGAAGGATATTGTGAAACAGACAGTGTATGTAGATAGCACCACAATTCGAACCTTCTTTGCTGAGACTCTTCTTCCACATGGGTTTATAGAGACCTGCAATATATTCATGGGTTAGATTTCAGGGAAGTTTTTTATTGCAGGGAATCTGCCTCTCCCTCTTGTAAAGCTACAAGATTTTCCTCGATTAGATGAGGAGCTGGGTGTAAAAAATGAGGTGAAGGAGTTAGGAGTAGCCAAAGAGTTAGCTCGTTTTAGAGCAGGAGAATCATCATCTTCAATACAAAGGTTTAAGCAAATTAGTGATGAACTTGACCCCTTTAAAGTTAGCATAAGTGGTAAGGTACAGACCAAGCTCATATGCTTTAAGCTCTTTCAAAATATCATGCATAAGACCATAGAAGATATTAAAGACAATTTGTACAATCACAATCTTCTTAGCCTGTCCACCAAGCCATGAGAAGATGAGGGATAGATGAAAGTCGACTGGTTTCTCTAGGAATAACAGATCCAAATGGTTGAGGATAAACCATATTGCATGATCAAACCACATGATGCTTGATTCACAGGTAGCTTTGGGGTCAAGAAACCTGCAAGCACATTTCACATAGGAGCGAAAGATATTCCAGATGGACTCTGTGTAGAAATCTGGGTTACTTTTTGCAAATTCCATGCTACCTTTAGTACATATGTACAATCCAGCATTTGAGGGGCATTTGGAGTGGTCGATGAGATGAAGGTTAAAGGGTGCTTTAATCAGTTCTCCCTTGTCCAAGAACTTCCCACCTTTAAGAATCTTGAGTTTACAGTCTTCCACGGTTGAGGCAAGAAGGTTGGCCAAGTACACCCAGGTTTCACTAAGAATAGGAGCGAGGAAGGCTTTGTTAGGCAGAACCCATAGTTGATGGTCAACTCCGAGAGATTCAATTTCTATTTGTCTGATTGGTAAGATAGGAAATACTTTAGAGATTTTTGGTACCATCTCAAGGAGGTTAACATCATTGAGGGAGCAGAGATTATTTTGAAATTCTTTTACTGCTTCTAGTGCTGCACTATCTCGACAAAAAATGCCACCAGTTGGAGGGATGGAGGGGGTATTTGGGGTGCAGACAAACGAGGGGTTAAGCTCACAGAGTTTCCTAAGGAAGTTTGATAGCTCAGCTCCAGATAAGGAGAATTGGGCAAGCTCCTGCTGATATTGTGAAGCAAGGATAGGAAGTTGGGCAATATATTGGGATAATAAATTGACGCCTTCTAGGGGGTCTTTGTCCAATGTAGCCAGAATTTTTGCCTAGTCATTAAATGACAACATATGCAAGACAGAAAGTTTTTTATCCGAGACAAGAGTTGAATCATAAATAAGCTGTGAAACATCCAAACTGCTAAAACATCTAAGGACAAGAGAGGAGGCCACAGAGAGGGGTTATGAGGTAAGTTCCAATCCTTGAGATAAAGCAAGAGTCTGCAAAAACAGTGAGGTCAGGTTTACTTTTTCTTGCCATAGTATGTAATACATAATTTGGCTTTCCTAGCAAGGAAAGGTCTAGTTCTAGTAGCCAAGCCATTCTTTGGTGTATGGTCTTTAAGGTAAAGCTTAATCTGATCAAGAATCTTTGCATGATTCTCAGGGTTGTGATTAGTACTCATGTGAGCTGTCATTCTATAACGTGAGCAGTCCTGAAACAGAGGTGACATAAAGATTAGCAAAGTGTCTATATTGTAAAGTATACTTGGTCCTGCAAACCTTCAACCGGCAAAGTCAGAGACTATGGTAGCCGTGAGTAGGGAACCAAAAAAAGAGTCTAAAAGGGGCCACCTAACACCAGTCTACCAATGACGGATTTACAAACTGTGGGTCCAATTTAGAGCTCCATTCCTAAGATAATTTCCTAGGCCAGCATCCCGATTTCCCCGGAAAAGAAGAAACCTTATGTATAGGATGTGTGTGTAGCCGTTTAAATCTTAACTAATGAGACATAATTGAACTTTTACATTCAAAAGACACCTGGCCAAGGAATAATGAACTGATATGTACAAAAATAACTCAGTATTAGAATTATTTAGGTACAATGATTGTAGGAAAGAGATCCTCTTTCAGTAAGACTAGTAGTAAAAGAACTTCCCCGTTCCTCAGTGAGTATTTCATTACAGAAAGGTTGCTTGCCAAAGAAAAGAAAGCCATCCCAGATAAGATAGAGTCCTTACCTGCATCCATCCAAACAAGACAACAATTCAGTTAGCCTTGGATGTGTTTTACAGGTATCAATGGACCATATCAGTTGTTATCCATGTCCATCTTATAGGTTTTAGTTACTTTAGACAAGCTAGGTTGTTTATTAGCTCTGGTATGTTTAGCAATTAATTACTTATTACATCAAAAAACGAGTGTTACCTTCTACGTTTTATACTGAGCTGTGAAGCCCACCAATAATCCATATATCAATTTCGTGAGATCTATTTTTGTATACCATAGCTTGGTAGCTATGCTTTGCAGTAGTAACCATATACTTACCTTCAGGAGTAACAATCTTGAGGTGTTGTTGGTATTCCTTTACATAACGACTTAAAACTGTGTAAGATGCCCAATGGTATCAAAAAAAGAGGTTAATGTATAATCTGCCCCCCTTTATAAAAAAAAAAATGACAGTATGACCAATTAACAGAGTATCAAAAAAACTCCATCCATACTAAGTAGACTCATGGATTACCAACCATAGCTTTCTTTTCCAAAAGCCGGAAATTAATAGTTGTATACTTACCTTTAGAATGCCCAGCTTACACGGACTGTAGTGTCCAGCTTGATTTGAGTATGCTAACTTAAAGCTTCAACAGTCATGGGTATTTTAAAACAACACCCCATCCCCTTATCTGATATGAAGTCTCAATGGTGATAAGCCCAAGTGTGGCAACCAAAAAACCAACAGTTTCCAAATCCTGCCAGTTAAATAAATAACTCTATTTCCTAGTGAGAAAAAAACCAGTTAAGTCAGCGACAAAACCAGTCATTATGCTTGTTTTTTCCAGGTCCTGCAGCTAGAGTCAGAGCCAAGTGACCAATCGGTCATCACCAAATGTTGCTTCCATTTACACACTCGAGACAAAGAACCAGTTCCCCGTCAAGCAATATAAATGTCCAGATGTAGCAGATGTTAAGAACGGCCATACTCCCAACCACATACATCTATATATACATACACATACTGCCACACACACACATAATAATTTATGCAAAAGGTGAAGTCCTGCAGCGGCTATTTACAGAGCCATTTCACCATACTGTGGCGATCCCCAACTTCTATGCAAGCTTTCCTTTCAACAGAAAAACACCGACTGTCGTTTTTTATGCACAAGCGATCCCAAGGCCATCCATAATGCTTAGGCCTAGCACATTTTACCATGTACAGTGTTTTCATTTTATTTAGACTTTCAATAAAAGCAGACGAGATGTTGTTTATGAGAAACCCATTCATAAGATTATATACAGTAACGAGCTCAATTATTTATAGTTCCTTTTCAAACAAAGCAGCAGAACAACCACTAACCACCAATATATGCCATAGTTATTACATCCAGTCCCTACCATTGACCATCCCAAGAGGTGCCAACCAATCCCAATATGTAGAGCCCGACAGCCCCCGACAGTAAACCACAGAGGCGACCTAACCAGTCCACAGTCAGGAGCAGCTCTAATATGATGTTTATATTAGCTTATAATAGGCAGGGGTGTATCATTCCTAAGTTTACCATATCAAGCTCCTTGATATAACATCAATATAAAACTCCGTTTGCAAACAGTTAACAAGAATACCATAGCCGTAATTTTAATTGCACAGTATGCGTGCTTGCAACAAGCATAAGGTAGGACCACCTTCCCTAAATTAAAACCTTTTGATCATGCATAAATAGTGCAGTAAACCAACTAACCCAGCAAGGGTGAGAAAAGAACCTGAGTCACCTGCGTGGTGAGCTCCATTCTCCTTGGTAATAAAGCAGACAGTAGGTGTTTTCAAAACAACTCAACACAACCACAATGGCTAAGTGAGGGGTAGAGATGCACCCTCACTTGTTTTTATAGTAGGAGGAGGCTGGTCTGTATGTATGCTATGCCAAGGTAGCGAGAGAGTCAGTCCGCACTCCCTCATGAGTGTGTGATAGCATAGAGTTGCACGCCTATGGCCATCAATGGAGATCGATAGTTAGGGGGGAATAAAACCGCCTTCACTACGCCATGAGAGCAGACACCATTGAACACGGTCGACTCTCCAGAAGTACAGAGCATCATAATATATTCAAGGGCTAGGCACCCCGGTAGTAGTAAACTTAGTGGTCTATTTTAAATGCAATCTCTTAAGTTGACCTTACCATCCCAACCTTCTTGAGAAGCTACTCGAAGACTAGGAATGACAAACTCCCATGGCATATCCGCTTCTTGGCCGCCATACGCCATTTTAAATGGTGTGCAGTTAATGGCAACTTTGTACACAATACGATAAGCCCATAAAGCTTATGTAAGCTTTAAATCCCAATATGTACGATGAGCCTCAACTGTCTTTGTCAAAATGGAGATGAAAGTTTTGTTGGTACTCTCAACTTGGCCATTTGCTTATGGATAATAAGGTATGGACTTATGATGAGCTATCATGAAGTTGGTAGTGAGTTCTTTTATCACTCCATTTATAAAATGAGTGCCATTGTCACTCACAATCTCAAAGGGACAGCCAAATCTTGTAATAATGTTCTCAAAGAGAAACTTGGCAGTTGACCTTGCATCAGCCTTGCGTGTCACCCTTGCTTCCGTCCACTTTGTTACATAGTCAGTGGCAATGATAATATATCGAGATTGAGTGCTACGAGCTGCCGGACTAATTGGGCCTACAAAGTCCAAACCCCATTTTTCAAAAGGTTGAGTCACTTTAATAGGATGTAAGGGCATCCTATCCTTTCGTTACGTGATCTTGTAACGTTGGCATTCATCACATCCTTTTGCAAAAAGTGATGCATCCTTGAATAAGGTAAGCCACCATAGCCTGATTGCAACACCTTTCTAGCTGTTAGTTCCCCTGAGAAATTTCCTCCGGCTATACCCATGTGGGCTTCTTGCAATATGTATAAATACTCATCCTCACGGGCACAACGTCTAAGAATATCATCCTTTCCTAGCCTGTAGAGAGTTCCTGCAATGAGAGAGTAAGGTTCACATTCTTTTAACAGTTTTCAAGCTATGTCCTTACAAAGCTCTTTGGGTGGAAAACCATTAACTAGAAAGTTCACAATCTTCTCATTCCATTCAGATGTGGTTTCGACTAGGAATAGAGAAGTATCAAGCAACTCATCATCGACTCCGGTAGGGGCTTCACCATTGGGTATGCGAAAAAAATGATCCGCCATGACATGTCTTTTACCAGGCCTCACCACAACGGTAAAATCAAACTCAAGGAGAATTAACAACCATCGTGTAATTCTTCTTGTGGAACAAGGTTTATTTACTAATACAACAAGGCTTGATGATCAACATAGAAAACAAACGTGTTGGCAAGAAGGTAGTAGAAAAATTTCTTCATTGCGTAAATCATACCTAAATCTTCTCGCTTTGTAGTGGTGTAGTTTCTCTTGGCATCATTCAATTGATGACTTGCAAAGCTAATGGGGTAGTCCAATTTATGTTCTCCTGGTTGAGCTAGAACATACGCAATAGCAAAGTTTGATGCATCAATATGCACATGGAAAATTACATTCTAATCGGGCACTCGTAGAATAGGAGTGCTAGTCAAGGTCTTTTTCAATGACTCATAAGCATGGTCACACTCCGCGGTCCAGTGGAACTCAATAAGAAGCTTGTACAAAGCATGAGCTGTCTCGACAAAGTTAAAAATAAACCGTCGGTAATAACCAACATGGCCCGTGAACCTTTGAACTCCTTTATACTTTGTAGGTGGTGGCAATTCAGCAATGGCTTTAATTTTGCTCTCATCTGTGGAAATCCCATTTTTGGACACTATATGCCCTAAAATGACTCCATGTTTAACCCAAAATTGGCATTAAAAGGGTTTAAGGAGATCCGATACAATCTGCACTTCTCAAACACTTTTTGTAAGCATGATAGATGTTCTTTCCAAGATAAATAAACACAAAGGTCATCTAAGAAAGCTTCACAAAACTCCCTCATTAATCTTTGAAAGGTAGCAGGGCCATCGATTAAGCCAAAAGCCATAACACGAAATTCAAACACTCCAAGTTCGGTTATAAAGGTTGTTTTAGCTTCGTCCTCTAGCACAACTGTGATTTGATTTTAGCCAGAGGACCCATCAAAAAAGATATAGGCTTCCTTCCCTGCAACTCTTTCAAGCACATGTTCTGAATATGGCAAGGGGTAACGGTCCCTCCTAGTGGCGGCATTGACCTTCTTGAGATCCACGCACACTCTGAGTTTCCCATTCTTTTTTGGCACAATCACTATTGGAGACACCCATTCTGAGTGCTCAATAGGGTATATGAATCCGCATTTCACAAGCTTTTCAATCTCTTCTTGAACGATATTTGCATATTTAGGATTCATTGGGTAGGGTCCTTGCTGAACTAGTTTAGCCATGCTATTCATGGGGATTGTGTGTTGCACCACAAAAGGTGAAACACCTTTCATATCATGACATGTCCAAGAAAATATATCCCTGAATTCCTTGAGAAGTTCTCTAAGTACACACTCTTCAGTCTCTGTCAGATCTTGGGCAATGAAAACAGGTTTGGACTCTTCTCCTAGGTCTGCTAAGTCTATTTCCTTAACTATCGTTGGACCATCATAGACTCCATTGCTTCCATTGATAGGTTTTCTTTGAGCCTTTTTATACACAACCTTACGTTCCTCTGTGGTGTAGGATTTGAAATGTTCATGTGCATGGTGTGAGTCTATGGGGTCCTGTTGTTCTGTGGACTCTGATTTCACTTTCGATTTCTTTTTTGTTGAGCTAACTCTCGATTTTGTCTTCTCCTTACGATACAGCTCAACTTTGGCTTCTCTATAGCCTCTAGTTGGGTGATGTCAATAGGTTGTGGACTACACCACATAACGCTTTGAAGGTATTCACCCCAGTTATCTACCAACTTCCGATGAGCATCACATGCCCCTATATAATTAAGCCATTCTGCGGTAGATTTCTTTTCATTTATTCTAGCACGCACATTTGCTCAATATCGTCGCCTCTTATATCTCTTACTCTTCTTGTTTAATTTTTTATTATGGCCGATATCTAGTGAAGAGTCACTAGATGAATCACTACTTGTGTCTTCTATTCCCTTGGATAGATTGTCATCTAGGGTACCACTGGGCCTTGAATGGTTTGTCCCCACATTTGCACTAAGATTTAATTCAGATTCTTCGTCCTTGGAGTCAATTTCAATTGATGATTCTGACCTCAAATCGTGTGGGCTATAGTCTTGTGAGACGCTACTGGTTCTAATGCCAGTCAAACCTTCATCTTGTAGGTCATCAGAAGCTATATGCATAGCTTCTAGCATATTTAAGGGTACGAATGGTGGCATTTCATCCCCCTCAGGTGCTACTCAGGTCGTCCCCTTGTTTCCCATTTGGAGGACCCAATCCACATTGTCTGACTCAGTCATCCCAGGTAGTACATCCATATAAGGAGAATATTCCCCAACATCAGTGTCCGCTTTACACGTGTAACAATATTACAATGGGGCCGAGTGAACTGTGGTGTCACATCTATGATCAATTATAAACCTATTTCCTAGAGGATGTGCTAGACCAGTTAGAAGATCTACTCAAATAACAGAATCTTGGAACTGCAAGTAGACATGGTTTTTAGACCAGCCATACACCATTTTTGCTTCCCTCATGAAAGGACGTTGTCATGCATCTCCACTCCCATGCTAACAAAGATGCCAAAAAAATGCACATCAAGTTTGTTTGAAGCTTATATGTTTAATGAACAGTGATTAAGGCCTGGTAAAACAGGCCAAGTTCAATGTTGAATGTATGTCAAATGCGGCTGAAAGGGCCAAAACATGCCTCACTGATGCTAAAAAGTGTTATTCTTTTAGTGGACACGGATGGGATATTGTGACCTAGAACTGCAGTGCTCGATGTCCTCTACCAGCCTATCTTTACGGCTCATAGATTGGAGCTACGGTGAAGAAGTTATGGCAGTTTAAAGTTCAAACCGATTGCAGATCCATATCGGATTGGACAACTACAGCTAAGATGACAGAATTGAAATGAATGTATAGGCCTGAAGTGCTCACTTTGAGGAGCGCGTCGGTCTTTTCAAATCAGTGTGATCGGATTTACGGTTGTCAAGTTATTGACCGTTTAAGATTCATCGGGGGCCGGTTCCGTACCAGTCCAGTCCGCTCGATCGGTGTGCTCTTTTGGAATTTTGAGCAGCAGCCAGGGTTTGGAACACAGTAGAAGCAACAAATCTTATGATGAGGTTGCTCGATGGGACTGCTTAAGTGAGATGTTGTGCTTGGCATTGCCTTGGCCGACATGTGTACCGAACATGAAGTCTTTTGCAACGTTGCATGGCCGGTATGCATGCCCGAATGTGATACCTTGCCTCGGCCGAAATGTGTACTAATTATGGTGCCCTTGCAAGCCAAAGGCCGCCCACTAGAATTAAAAGAGGCCGCCCAAGGGCCTAATTCAATGCCCGCCCAAGCTAACCAAGGCCGTCCATTGTTTTAAGTGAAAATTGACCTTGTGTGTGAAGGGGAAGAGGGTATGGCGAGCAGGGTGAAATCGGCAGCGCAACCAGTTGCTTTTTCACTCGTGTCGGCCGGCATGGCTCTCAAACGCCCTTGCCACAGAAGCAAATAATGCATGGAACCTCCTCGCGCTCATTTTCGACACTAGCGCCGCTGATTTTTGAGCTGCTCCAGGACTGCTTCCCACGTCACCAGGGGGGGTACCCATTAGCGAAATCACTAATGGGTAGAAGCCTCTTTTAGCAAGAAAAATTCTCATGCATGGTATAAAAGAAAAGGGGGGCTCCACTTGGGGTGTCGTGTGATTTCTTAGGCTCTCCTCCTCATCTTATGGAATTTTCTCTCTCCGGGAGAAGAGGCCAAAGCTCTTAAACACTCATTAAGCAAGCCATTAGGAGGCTTTCATAACAAGCTCTTGGGCAAGCAATTAAGCCATCTTAAGCTCTCATCGATTTCTTTAGCCAGAACCATGCTAAACATCATAAGTTCTCTAAGCCCAAGCTTTGAATCCTAACCTCATAAGCCAAAGCCAAGCCTAAACTCTCATTAATCAAGCTTAAGCCCGATTTCTTAATTTCTGAAGCCAAGCCAAGCATAAGCTCGGATCTCTTAAGCTCTTCTGCCAAGCCAAAGCCAGGACTAAGCCTAATATGATAAGTTGAGCTCTAATCCTAATCTCCTTAAGACAAACCCAAAGCTCCCTAATCTCTCAGGAGCTAAGCCAAGTTTGCCTATTCTCACTCTCATAAGCCATAAATCTTAAGCCAAATTAGACGGCCATTGGAAGACGAGGTTCCTATGCCATATCGAGAAGAAGCAGAAGGCAGTATTAAGCAGGTCATTATTAATTTTCTTGATTAGTACCTGGATTAAGCCAGGTTCCACCTTGTAAGGAGCATAAAGCCTCCATTAACGATTGATTAATCATGGATACTGTTGATTAACTGGTATTAAGCGAACTGATTGTTTTAAGCTCCGTTTCTGCTAATTGTGTCTGTTGCACCTCTTTTCCCCTCACCTCTCATAGCCAGGGGCTCGGTGCCTTCCCGGCTCACCTTTCGCACACTTATCCTCGACATTCTTGGTGAACCCGACGCGAACGAGCCGGGGTGAGCAGTGTGGTGAAGAAGGATGTCGACACCACAAGAGGCTGCCATGCAACAAATGATGCAACAGTTTGCTGCTTACATGCAACAACAACAGGCTGCCCAACATCATTATAATTTGCAAGAAAGGATCCGTAAAGCTCGGCACACAATTACCGACAAATTGCATCGATTTGAAGGCCGGGATATTAGCAAATTTTGCAATATCTACGAGCAGGCAATGGAAGAAAATGGAATTGATGATCAAAATGCAGTGGAAGGGTTCCATTTAATTGCGGAGCCGGAACTTAGGAGTCGAATTAAAGAAATTCAGGCGGTTCAAGGCCCGAATTGGCAGGATTTCAAGAAGGCGCTTCAGGAGGAATACTTCCTTGAGGATTTGCAAAGAGTAACCAGGCAAAGCTTTATGAAGTGGGTGCAGAAGAAGAACAAAAAACTATCTGCACGAGAGTTATTACGGGAATTTGAGAAGAAATTCGAGCAACTGTCCTCTACAGAGCAACGTTCAATGAGGGATCAGAAGGTTGAGCTGTTCATTCAAGCTGCTGATCCTCGACTTCAGAAGAGTCTAGTGCAGTTGCTGGAGGATTCAACGGGAGAGTTGGGCTTAACATCCAACTGGAAGGTAGTCATTGAAGCAGTCAACATGATCGTGAAGCGACAGATTAGAGTCGATAAGCTGATCGTGGCTGACATCATGGATGTTGCAGAAGAGGAACCTAAAGAGAAAACAACCTCGGCAATACCCAGAGTGGAGGAGCCAGTTCTTGACGAATTGGTAAAAGGTATTCAAAAAGTAAATTTGAATTTTAAAGCTGTTAAATTTGACGGACTAGCTGCAAAGGGGTCTACATCTGAGCCTAGACAGCAGCCACCACGCAAAGGCTGGGACCGATGCATGTGGTGTGACAGTGAAGACCACAAGTACGTTAAAGAATGTGATGAATTTGACAAAGCTTATAAAAGGAATGTGGTGTTCTGGAAGGACAAGAAGATACACCTTAGGGCAATAGGTGAGATGCTTCGCTTGAACTTCGGTAGGGGTGGCATGAAAAAGATAGTTGAAGAGACTCAGCATAATGTTGCTCTTGTAGAAGCAGCTACATATGGGCTGCAAGTCTGCGGGAAGGGTGATGATGATGGTGCAGGTACCAAGGGTCAATTATGGCTTATGCTTTAAAGACAACAGAAACAGGACAGGTAACTTATGGGAAGCTGCAGCAAGTAGGGAATTCAATTCAAGAAACCACAGGGTGGACTAATCCAGTGGATTCCCTCTCGGTGTATGCATTCATTGCAAAGTCTCAAGCTAATGAGGCTATGGTGGAGGAAAAGCGGAAACGAGATGAAGAAGTTCTCGGGACATCGAAAAGGACAACAAGGTTCAACAGCAAGCAAGATGAAGGTCCTACTCCTAAGCCCGCCGCTCCTGAAGTGGTGATGGAGGATGCACCCAAGGACAAAAAGCAAGGTAAACCCAGTGGACCCTCATATAAGCTAAAATCTGACATTGAACTAGCTACAGATTTAAAGAAAGTTTTTGGAGAGCGTATTCTGAATAGCAAAGTGGAGCTCACATGGGTGATATTTTGGGCATTGCCAAACGTGAGTTTCACGAGGACATAATCGATATCATCAAAAGAAAGCGACAGATACCAAGTGAACAGGAGCCGGAGTCAGTTAAGAGCCAGGCGGTTTGCCACATTGAAGCAATTTTGGATGACTATGAAGAGTATTTGGCAGATCTTGAAGAAGAAGAAGAGTCGAGGTCTGTGGTGGTGTCAAATCCAATTGTACCAGAGGTAAGACATGTTCATTTTAATGAAGATGAAGACAGTGAAAGTATACCAAGGAGTCACTTTTCAAGGACTCATTGGGCAAGGGCAACAACCGAAACTGTTGTGAAGCTTGGCGACATTTAAGAACCGGTCTTAGCACTCATAGATCATGGATCGGAGATCAATTTGATGGCTAAAAGCTTGCACAAGAAGGGGAAATGGCCTATTGATGTGGACCATGGTTGGCGGATTTGAGCTGCCAATATCCTTCCAGGCGACCTCTATGGTGCATGTGCCAATGTTAAGGTAACTGTAGGGGATGTCTGTGATGAGCAAAATTTCTTTATACAAGAACATTCTTCTTATCCATTAATTTTGGGGCAACCCTACATTACGGCTGTGCGAATGGAAACCAAGGTGCTGGATGATGGCTCGGCCTATGCCAGGGTTCGAAGCCGAGATGGTAAGAAAGCGGTACAATTCTTGACTGTATGTGTTGAACATGCCAGGAATAAGGACAGTCTACGTGATCATCCAATCCCGAAGATACGCAAGGAATTTAGGGAGTACAGGTTTGCACAGGATTTTCTCGGAGTGCCATTATAAAGCGGGACTATGGTGGTACAAGTGAGGAGAAGTTCTTGCAAAGAGAAGCTTTCTCTTCGGGGTTTTTGGGGTTAACATCTGAAGGTTCAGTATCTTTGAAAAAATTTAATGATTTGCCAAAGTGGGAAAATAGTATGTTTCAAGTATCCAAAGTGAATTGCAGGATTGTGATGTGCTTGAATCAGATGATGTGATTTCGGGAGTCTTTGAAGAGGTATCTTATGTAGATACTATGACAGAGCTTGAGGGATCAGGCAAAACAGGTTACAAAGCAGAACTGAAGTGGTTAAGGTCCATTCAATGGACATGTATGATGAGTTAAGTTTATATGAAGCACTTATGCATATTGAAGATGATTCAGGTGAAACTATTGAAGCACAGGTAGAGACAAAATACAAGACTGTTGCAAAGAAAGTGAGGCCAGTGGCTACACCGCTGCCAGAAGGAAGTGATGGGATGATCAAAGAGGCTTCTCGATAGCCTATACTCAGGAATCAAAAGAACATAGGGCATAAATTTACTAAGGAAACATTGCAGCAGCTGAAGGTTGGAGAAGACGATTTCTTCAATGAAGAGGAGATCGAATGTTTTCAAGGTATGCTCGAAAAACATGGTAAAGCTTTCGCTTTTGAGCCAAGTGAGATTAGGTGTGTGGATCCAAGTGTAGTTTCACCTATGGTTATTTTCATTGTTCCACACATGCCATGGAGCTTGCATCCTATTCCAGTTCCTAAAGCTCACTTGCCAAAGCTCATCAATTTGCTCAATGAAAAGATTCAAATGGGAATTTTGGAGCCGTCATGTGCTCCGTAATTTAATTGATGGTTTACTCTTCCAAAGAAAAATGGTACATTAAGGTTCATTCAAGATATGCAACCAGTTAACAAGGTAACAATCCGCAACGTGGGTACTAGCCCAATTGTGGATGAATTTGCTGAGGCCTTTGCAGGTAGATCTATTTACTGCATGGGTGATCATTATTCAGGATATGATCAATTCCAATTAGCTTTGGAGAGCAGGTATCTTACTACAATGCGTACTCCTCTTGGTTTGGTAAGGATGTGCACTCTACCCCACAGGCTGCTACTAATTCAGTAGCTCATATGATGAACGGCATGAATAAGGTATTAAGGGACTTTATCCCACATGTTACTATGCCTTTCATTGATGATCTACCAATTAAGGGCTGTGAAGAAGGCTCAAAAGATGAAACAAAAGACCAGAGGGGGTGCCGACAGTTTGTTGCTCAACATATTGCTGACTGTATGCTATATTATCGAGGCTTGAAGTAGTTAACTTAACACTTTCAGGTCAAAAATCAATTTTTGGTGTTAAGGAGGTCTTAATTGTGGGACATATGTGCAGTTCTGAAGGAAGAAGGCCAAGTCCATCAAAAGTCGAAGCAATCCAAAAGATGAACGAAACATGTTCTTCGGTTACTGAGGTTCGTCGATTCTTGGGTGCGTGTGTGTTCTATCGTATTTGGCTGCCACACTTTGCCCATGTTGCAGAGGTGTTGTATCAATTGCTACGAAAGGTAAAAGGTTTGTTTGGGAAGAAGTTCACACACAAGCTATCAAGAAATTTAAGAAGATGCTTCTTGAGGCTCCGACCTTGAGGAAAGTTGATTATAAATGCGACAGGCCTGTTATTTTAACAGTTGACACTAGCCCAACAAGTATTGGATGGGCTATAGGTCAAGATGATGCTGAAGGACACAGGTATGCAGTGAGATACAGAGCCAAGGTGCTCAATGATTGTCAACGAGGTTATCCACAGGTTCAGAGGGAACTTTGGGGCGTTGCTACCGCTTTAAGGACCGATAAAGAATACTTTATTGGAGCTTCTATTGTGGCAGAAACAGATTGCTTGCCACTGATAGGGATGGTTGCAAACTGCTCTACTCCGGACATTGCCATGCTACGATGCATAGCCTATATTAAGTCTCTTAACCCTTAATTTTGTCATATTGCAGGTAGAGATAACCCTGTTTGCAGATATGTTATCAAGAGCCAGGTTTGAAGATGAAGAAGAGATGCTGACCACGAGTGATGATGTTGGCTTGAAGTTCTACACATCTTCTTATCTACATGCCAATTGTGGAAATATTGCTCATGTTTTTGAAGTCTTTTCTGAAGAGTTTTATGATGGAGAGTGTCTTATGATTGGCCACTACCTAAGTACTCTCACTAGACAAGAATGATGGAGTGCTCAAGAATTCAAGAAGATCAGGAAAAAGGTCTATGGCTATTTTCTGAAAGATGAACATTTATGGAAGCAATAGAAGCGCCCAGGAGGGGTACCACAACGAATTATTTGTGACAAAGCAACCCAATAGTAGGTGATTAAAGAGTTTCATGAAAGTATATGGGATGGACACAGAGGAGTCTAGGCAACTTTTGTTAAGATTAAAGACCGGTATTGGTGGAAAGGTATGTACAAAGATGTGATTCAATTTGTGGAATCATGCTTAATATGTCAACAATACTCTAATGTGCGACATAGAGATGGATTGCATCCCACCTATCCGCTGGCTATGCACTACAAGTGGGTGGTGGACCTTATTACAATGCCAGCAGGAGTGTGGTAGATGAGATATATTGTTCTTGCCAGAGAAGATCTTACTGATCAAGTTGAAGGCAGAGATTTGCATCCCAAAGCTACCAGTTCAGTATGCAAGTTCTTGCTTGAAGATGTTATCTCCAAGTATGGATGTGTTGGCAGAATTACTGCAGATAGAGGAGAGATGGATGCAGATGAAGCTCGAGAGTTTTTTGCTCGTATGGGCATTAAACTCGCTCTCACTATAGCATACAATCCAGAAGGTAACAGAAAAAGTGAAAGAGGACATCTGCGTATTGTTAAAGCTTTAGCAAAGGCGTGTGAAGGACATATTGTTGATTGGCCTAAACTCTTGCCATTTGCTTTACGGGCTGATCGCACTACACACAGTTCAGTTACAGGATTTATGCCATTTGAATTGATGCATGTGCAAAAACCCATTATGCCTACAGAGGAAGCAGTTACGACTTGGACCATAATGCCATGGGAAGAAGGTATGTCTACTGAAGACTTGCTTGCTCTACATATTCGCCAGCTTGAGAGGCGTCAAGAGGATATTGAACATGCTAAAGAGAAGCTTAAGGAGGCAAGATTGAAGAATAAGGCAGCATTTGATGGAAAGCACAGACTACGACCACATGCTATCAAAGATGGTGACTGGGTACTTGTCTCTGACAGTAGCTTGGAGAACCAATACTTTGCTATGCGGAAAATGGTTAAACAGTGGTTTGGACCATATGTGGTGCAACATGTTTTTGATAATGCGACATATCAGTTATGTGAACTAGATGGCACTATGCTCAAGGTGCCTATTGTAGGAAAACGGATCAAGCTGTTCAAGAAGCGAGAAGGTGAGGTTGTTCTTGAAGATTCCCATTCCGATCCACCTCCAGAGGATCATGTTATGTTTACATCAGATGATATGTCTGATGATGATTTTAATGAAGCTGATTAAGTGCAATTGGCACAGACTGGAGGCTGTGCAGGTTCAGAGGGGGTGGATGTCCTGCAGCTCCGCTCCCATGCTAAGAACGATGCCAAAATAATGCACATCAAGTTTGTTTGAAGCTTATATGTTTAATGAACAGTGATTAAGGCCTGGTAATAGGCCAAGTTCAATGTTGAATGTATGTCAAATGAGGCTGAAAGGGCCAAAACATGCCTTAATGATGCTAAAAAGTGTTATGATTGAAGTGGACATGGATGAGATATTGTGACCTAGAACTGTAGTGCTCGATGTGCTCTAGCAGCCTATCTTTATGGCTCGTCGATTGGAGCTACGGTGAAGAAGTTATGGCAGTTTAAAGTTCAAACCGATTGTAGATCCGTACCGGATTGGACAACTGCAGCTAAGATGACAAAATTGAAATGAATGTACGGGCCTGAAGTGCTCACTTTGAGGAGCACGTCGGTCTTTTCAGATCAGTGATCGGATTTACGGTTGTCAAGTTATTGACCGTTTAAGATTCATCGGGGGGCGGTTTCATACCAGTCCAGTCCACTCGATCGGTGTGCTATTTTGGAATTTTGAGCAGCAACCAGGGTTTGGAACGTAGTAGAAGCAACAAATTTCATGATGAGGTTGCTCGACGGGACTGCTTAAGTGAGATGTTGTGCTTGGCATTGCCTTCGCCGACATGTGTACCGAACATGAAGCCTTTTGCAACGTTGCATGGCCGGTATGTATGCCCGAATGTGATACCTTGCCTCGGCCGAAATGTGTACTAATAATGGTGCCCTTGCAAGCCAAAGGCTGCCCACTAGAATTAAAAGAGGCCGCCCAAGGGCCTAATTCAATGCCCGCCCACGCTAACCAAGGCCGCCCGCTGTTTTAAGTGAAAATTGACCTTGTGTGTGAAGGGGAAGAGGGTATGGCGAGCAGGGCAAAATCGGCAGCGCAACCAGTTGCTTTTTCACTTGCACCGGCCGGCATGGCTCTCAAACACCCTCGCCACAAAAGCAAATAATGCATGGAACCTCTTTGTGCTCATTTTCGGCACCAGTGCCGCTGATTTTCGAGCAGCTCCAGAACCGCTTGCCACGTCACCAGGGGCCTCTTTTAGCAAGAAAAATTCTCATGCATGGTATAAAAGAAAAGGGGGGCTCCACTTGGGGTGTCGTGTGATTTCTTAGGCTCTCCTCCTCATCTTATGGAATTTTCTCTCTCTGGGAGAAGAGGCCAAAGCTCTTAAACACTCATTAAGCAAGCCATTAGGAGGCTTTCATAACAAGCTCTTGGGCAAGCAATTAAGCCATCTTAAGCTCCCATCGATTTCTTTAGCCAGAACCATGCTAAACATCATAAGTTCTCTAAGCCCAAGCTTTGAATCCTAACCTCATAAGCCAAAGCCAAGCCTAAACTCTCATTAATCAAGCTTAAGCCCGATTTCTTAATTTCTGAAGCCAAGCCAAGCATAAGCTCGGATCTCTTAAGCTCTTCTGCCAAGCCAAAGCCAGGCCTAAGCCTAATATGATAAGTTGAGCTCTAATCCTAATCTCCTTAAGACAAACCCAAAGCTCCCTAATCTCTCAGGAGCTAAGCCAAGTTTGCCTATTCTCACTCTCATAAGCCATAAATCTTAAGCCAAATTAGACGGCCATTGGAAGACGAGGTTCCTATGCCGTATCGAGAAGAAGCAGAAGGCAATATTAAGCAGGTCATTATTAATTTTCTTGATTAGTACCTGGATTAAGCCAGGTTCCACCTTGTAAGGAGCATAAAGCCTCCATTAACGATTGATTAATCATGGATACTGTTGATTAACTGGTATTAAGCGAACTGATTGTTTTAAGCTCCGTTTCTGCTAATTGTGTCTGTTGCACCTCTTTTCCCCTCACCTCTCACAGCCAGGGGCTCGGTGCCTTCCCGGCTCACCTTTCGCACACTTATCCCTCGACAACGTCCTAAGATCATCTCAGATGCCATAGTGTGCTTGGAGAAATCCATAGCAATGAAGGTAATTCGTATTTTATGTCCAAATACCTTGATCTTGAGATCTTCTAGCATCCCAATAGGTTTAACAATAGACCCATTGATCATCTTTACTACGATGGTTGTGGTCCCAAGGTGAGGTCTTCCCAAAGCTTCCCAACAATTTTTAGTCACATTGCTAACCCCAACGCCACCATCAAGGATTCCCTTCACAATTAAATTCTTAGTAGTGATTGGTATGGTCGCATTGGATTCATCGCCCTCAAAGTATTGGCCCAACTTGTTAATAGGTATTTCTACAACAAGGTTCTTATCTAGGTTGGTTTGTGGATCTAAGCATTCCTCCTCTATTGGCATCTCCCTAGCTCCATCCATCTGTGAAAATTGTGGTAGCCCGACCTTCAGTTCTCCATTGAGAAAAGCTCAAAGAGCTAAGAATAGCTCAGGGTCTCCATATAGTTTGGACATGATGGTGGTTATCAATTTTGAAGCCATGAAATCCATCAATTTGGCAATATTTAACGGCATCTTTTGGTCTTCAGTCCCTTGACGTGGGGAAGATGGTATCTTCATTTCTTCGATAGGATCAGGTAGTCCCTCTATAAACATTCTTTCCAACAAGAAGTGAGTACACCCACTTTCCCATGACTTTAAGTCACTTTCTTCTTGGATGACACTAGGTATGGCTAAGGGTCTATGGACTTGGTGAGGTTGTTGTTGCGTAGGGAACATTGTGTCTGTAATCTGGATCTGCCTAGGTGCTGGGCTCTAGATCCCTTTGGGTATCTTCTACCAAACTCCTTAATTGCTTAACTCGCTCGATCTCCTCTGTAGGGTTTGGATAAGTTCCTATCTTCTTCTTGGATCCTGGGCATTGTGGCTCATGACGATCTTCCTTGTTGGTTTCTTTCTTAGTGATCATTTTGGTCTCCATGGTTTCACCTAAATCAGAATCCTCTTCGGTGTCATTCATATATACGGGGTCACCACCAGTTCCTATGTTGGTCTTTGAACTGGGGTCTAACTTCGCTGCTTTTTGCGATCTCTTCCTTCATATTTTCTTCTTCTTCTAAGATTGGGCAATTGATTCCGTGTCTCTTTCTTCAAGAATATACTTTTGTTTTTGGAGCATCGATCGTGTGAGTACGTTTACTAGTACCACAGGTGTACTCTGTGATGGCTCCTCGGTAACCTCAATCAAGTTTAATGGTGTGATCTTCGGTGCATTGGGATTATTCAGACATTGGGCAATCAAATGATCCATGCCACATCGATTACACATGAGTATCGGCATTGTGGACGTGCTCGCTTGATTGGTTTGCATTAGTGTGGCGTTCTTTTGTAGCCTAATAGGACACTCGGTCACACGATGTGGACCTCCACACTCATAGCATTGAAGAGGTGGTCTCTTAGCAGTGTAATTGATATTTTGGCCTCTTGCACCAAGAGCAGCTACTTGATAGACAGATTTGACTTGTCCCCAATAGTCCTCCATGTAGTATTGTGGACTTTCTTCAAGCGCATCAATCCCATAGGCAATATTAGGGTCTATATCTTCCTCACAACCTTCCAAACAAGCAATAGATGACTCACAGCCCACTTAATTCATAGAAGTGATTCTCGGATGTGGTGGTTGTGGTCCTAGCACTGGAGGTGATAAGGGTGTTGTTTGAACAACATTTTGGACCTTAGGGACAATGTGTTGTGACGTTTGTCCAAGAGGTGGGGCCGGCATTAATGCAGGCACTCGAGGTGTGTCTGTCCATGCTAAGGTTGGTCTATTGGCCATCGCGCGCTTAAATACTATGCAATCCTTAGCTTGATGCCCATACCCCCCACAGACATTGCAATTCCCATTGAATTTCACTCTAAAAGTAGGGCATTCACTGGTACTATGCGGACCATAGCATATTGAGCACCATTGTTGCTCCCTTCTTGGATACATATGATTGTTTTGCCTTACTTCTAGGCTCTCTATCAGGCGTGTTACGCATATTCTCACCAATAGATCGACCGATAGCTTGAGCAAATGTTTGCCAAGTCACCTAAGTGAGCAGGCACCGTGGGTGAAGGCGCTCCAGAGACTACATGTGGAGTAGGTATTGGCATTAGGCTTGGCGCATAGGAAGCCCTTGGGTTCCACGTTTGGTACAGTGTTGTGCCATGTGGCGGCCCAAAGTTCATATGTGTGGCCCTAGGCATAGCAGACGTCGGATGTGACATGCTAATGCTAGCCGGTATGGTCCCATGGAAATAAGAACTTGGGTGTTGTGGTTGTGGAGCATAGGTTGTTAAAACAATGGGAGGGATAGGAACTACATGAGTATGAGGACCCATAGGTGTATACAATTGGTACACCCTTGTAGGTATTGTTGCAGGCATTGAGCTACCATGTAGCAGTGCTTTACTAACAAATGAGGTCCATGGCGTGTTTCTTGGCATGCCCGTCATTGGGGTAGGCATGGTAGCAGTGGTGTCATCAAGGGAAAGATGAGCTAGACTTGGAAAAGTAAAGCTATCACTTGTGGGCTCAGATTGCACTGAGACCCCTGGCGAAATAACATATGGAGGATCCATCGGACTTATCGAGGGAGTCTCCATTTGCGATAAGGTTGGTTGTTTAGCCTTCCCTGTATCACAAGGATCTCATGAGACCCGTTGAAGGCATGTGGATCCCCTTGTTCTGTCTCTCTAGCTCAATAACCCTATGGATGACCTCACAAACTCTTTGTTGTCGATCCTCTACACTAGTAGCACCCGTTGTGGATTGTAGGACATCTAACCAACCCACGTAATAGGTGTGACCTCTGTATAGATCGGTTAGAGTTTTTGTTTGTAGTTTGTACTCCCAGTTCTCATTTAAGAACGCTTCATCTAGAATTGAGGTGCTAGGGGTGTCTTTTGAACTAGATGCAATGTGGATCTCTATGGGTTGACCCTTAGTGACCGCTAATTCAGGAGCACTCGATTGCTCTCCTAGCAATGATATTGACATAGGGGCTTTCGCTTTTAACTCTCTTCGTTGCTCTGCCTTGAGTAAGCTGTCGATTTCCTTTTCCATAGCCGCAATGATATATCGCTGAACCTCTTGCCCTTCGCCAAGGCTTCTACCATCAGGAAATATAACCTCAGAGGGGAATAGCTCTGAAGAGTTAGGGGGTGTAGTGAATGGAGTATTCACGTGCACACTCTCTAAAGGCATAGGGTCTACATTGGTCATGAATGGAGAATTTACTTCTCCACCCCCCTCATTTACATCGTTAGTTCCATGTTCGGAGCGAGTGGCTCTATTAAAGGTTTCCTTCAAGCAGCTAAGCACGCTTGGTCCGGACCATGGACCCATGGCATGCATGTCTTGGCTTGAGCTATTGGGATTAGGCTTTGGGTAACCCTCAAGGACATCGTAGTCAAAGGAAGAGTCACTAGACACTATATGCGGGTCCTGAGTGGTACTACCTTGGGTTCCCGCCGAGGGCCCGGAACCTAAAGTAGGTGGGTATTGAGAACTCGCGTAAGTTGAAATTCTCGCTAGTTGCTCGGCCTCTAGCACACAACCAGAGCGTAGATGCATGTGCCTTTGAAAGTTAACCGCCTGATTTTTTGGGCGTTTTGCACCCCGTTTTCACTTGTTTTTTATGTTTTTTGATATTTTTTAATTATCGATTTTTGGATTAAAGCGTGTGATAGCTCGAAACGAGCGTATCGCTTAGGGGGTTGTGGTGTGCTTTATAGCACAACGTTCGGTTACTTGAAGCTCCAATGGTCCTCAAAAGGGTCAATTTTTACTTAGACGTGAGGCTAAAATAAGTAATTCTAAAGGGTGACTGAGGCCTGCCTGAGCGTGGGCTTGGGCTTGGGCCTGGGGAATATTTTTGATCCCTGTCCTACATTTTTTAAAATTATTTTTTTTTTTATTTTTTTATTTTTTTTGGGATAAGGTCGTCGCGGCCGCGCTGCGCATGCGAGCACACACACACCTAAGCTACCTACTTACAACTAACACAGCTAAGCTACCTACTTACAACTAACATAGGTACTACTGCTACACACTAACACTGTACTACAACAACTCATTAGCTAACAGATCTACTTATTGTACCTTACAAAACTAACATTATAGGTCTACTACCTTAATTCTAACATCTTATTAATAGAGAAAACACAGTACATTGCAATACCTTATTAACAAAAACAGTACACTGGAGCAAAACAAAGGTCACAAATCCTTCTCAACAAGCCACACACCTTCTTTCTCTACCTTTCCTACATTTCATAATGCACCACAAAGCATCATAGAGTGCTACTCGAGCTTAATGCAGGGCATTTCTCCGGCAATGGCGCCAAAAATGTGCGCGTATATTGCACGTGGCAATGCAAGGGACTTGTCGTACACTGTGTGCGAGCCACAAATGGCTGCAAGCACACCACCAGACTAATCTAGCAAGCTCAAGAGAGCAAGGGTGTGTCACTCACCGCCCTAAGCTCGCCTTTGTGGAGGATTCCTCGCCGCAAAGAATAAGGAGCTACTTCCGTGCCACGCTCAACCACCTTGCCGCTGCCGTGCCGTCGTTGCAATGCTCGATTGCTCTCTCTCTCTCTCTCTCTCTCTCTCTCTCTCTCTCTCTCTCTCTCTCTCTCTCTCTCTCTCTCACGCATACACACACACACACACAAGCACACACACAGAGGGAGATGAAGAAGAAGAAGATGGAGATGGAGCAAGAGCACTCTTCAATTGCACAAATGAGAGAATAAGTGATTTTTAGGTTCAGGTGACTTCTATATGAGCTTGTCCATTCACACGTGGGGGTCCATGCTTAGCCAACTAACCCTTGAATGTTCCAGTTAGAGTGCACCTCTCATCGGCAATCACTCTTACCCTTTTCCTATTGGACCGACAAGCTCGGCTCATGACTTAAAACAAAGTAATATCCGTGGATGTGCCGACGCATATTTGCCAAGGTCAACACCAAGCGATAGGTGGCATTGGGCAGTCCCCAAGCCTCATATTCACCTGGTGTTGACTTCACTATCGCATGTCATGTCTTCAACCCCAAGGCCAACACCAAGCGATAGGGAGTGTTGGGCAGTCCCAAAGCTTCCTATTCACCTAGTATTGATTCTATTGCCTCTTGTAATGTCTTTAACCCGAAGGTCAACACCAAGCGATAGGTAGCATTGGGCAGTCCCCAAGCCTCATATTCGCCCAGTGCTGACTCCTCTACATGAATTGTAATCACATCACCAAAAGGGTCCTCCATCGTTGGTTACACCAAGGTCAACACCAAGCGATAGGTGGCGTTGGGCAATCCCCAAGCTTCCTATTCGCCCAATGCTGACTCCACCGTCTAACTTGTCGATTAACATTGTTCTTCATGTATTGCATGCCTTGTTCACCAAATAGAGTACGGCTTGATGATCCAAGAAAAAGACAAACTTGTTAGCTAACAAGTAATGTTAGAATTTCTTGACTACGTACACCATTCCAAGACCTTCCCTTCAGTGGTTGTGTAATTCTTTTCTGCTAGGTTTAGCTGTTTGCTGGCGTATAATATAGGGAAATCCATACTCCCCTCTCCTGGCTGAATTAATATGCAACGAATAGCAAAATTTGAAGCATCTACATGCACATGGAAACTTTGTTCCAGTTTGGAGTTTTCAATATTGGTGATGTGGTCAAAGGTTGTTTAAGCTTATGGAATGATTCCTTGCATTAATATGTCCTCTCAAAATGAGTCATTAGGCTATAAACGGGTTTAGCTATGACTGCATACATGTAAATCAATCTATCGTAATAGCCACAATGTCCCATAAATGCTTGAACTTCCTTGACATTTGTTGGTCTAGCCATTTCAGCGATCACTGCCACCTTCTCCATCACTATGGCAATATTATTTTTTTATACAATATGTCTAAGAATTTTGCACTGTCTAACCATAAAAGCGCATTTTTCAAGATTTAAACAAATCCTATATTGACGGCATTTCTCAAAGACACATTGTAAATGTTCGAAATGACTCTCTCTTTTTGTAGAATGTGCACAAAGATCTCATCCATGTATACGTCTAGGAAATTTGTAGATCTTCATTAAAGCATGGCTTATTAGCCTTTGGAATGTTGCTGATACATTGTTCAGTCCAAAAGGCATGACCCTATAAGCAAAAATTCCCCATTCTGTGGCGAAATTTGTCTTATGTTGATGTTTGGGATCTATGTCAATTGGTTGTAACCAAAGAATCCGTCCAAGAAACTATAAGCCTCCTTGTTAGCTACCCGTTCTAGAATATGATCCCTAATCAAAAGAGCGTAGTTATCTCGTATTGTGGCTGCGTTCACCTTCTTGAGATTTACACACACTCTTAAGTTTGCCATTCTTTTTCGGCACCACCACAATAGGTGATACCCAATCAATGTGTTCTATTTTCTAGATGAGCTCAACCGCCTTGAGATTCTCAATCCCTTCCTTGATCTTCTTATCAAATGTCTCATTATAGTTGTATGGTCTTTGTCTGCTCGACTTAGCATCATCTCTCATAGGGATAGTATACTGACATATTTTAAGATCCACTCCCTTAAGGTTTTTATAAGACCAAGCAAAGATATCCCTATATTCCTTTAACGTTTGAATGAGAATCTCTTCTTCCTCTTGCAATAGATCTCTAGCTATGTATGCTGGTTTTGACTCTTCTCCTAGCTCCCCAAGGTCAATTCGTTTGGCGTCTCAGGTCCCTCATAGGATTTTCTTAATTCTTGTGGTTGTTGCAAGGATTGTTCAATAATGATTCATTGATCTTGCAGAGTGTATTTTTTGTAATGAGATAGAACATTGATTGCTCCTAGTTTATCGCTTTTTGATTCCATCTTCGTGGTCTAGACTTCTTTCAAGGTCCATTTCAGATCTTTATGTATTGCTTTGCATTCAGTTTTTGTCATTGGAGGTTTTTTTCCTTTCGTCCTATCAGGCTTATCCAATTTTTGTTTCATTTTGGTTTGTTGATCTAGCTTTTTTGTGTTTGGATATCATCCCTTTATCTTGTCTTTTATGCAGTCCGTTGCATCCACTTTCATCAAGAATTGAGTTTTGTTTTCCATTGTAGGTTTTAATGTTTTTATTTTCATGTTGTTTTCTCGTTTTGTTTGATATCTTTGTTGACGTCTACGATGCTAGTTTGAGTAGAAGTTTTGCTCTTATATGTTCTTTTTCAGAGTCTAATTCCTCTTTTGTAAGTGTTTCTTCTTCCGACTCATCCGTGGCATCATGCTAGTGATCAGAGAAGACCTGTTGCTCCTCTATCATTTCAATAAATACCATCTAGATAGGAATTATGTCATAGCCATCCTTATCACAAAAGTGTGTGGGGGTGGTCTCGTTAACACACATGTCCATGGTGGCCAGAAATTGAGTCCACTTAAAGGTTTCAAACAAATCTCCAGGGAATGGTTCAAGTATGCATTCCGCATCATTCACTTCTCTGTCTAAGACGTAGTCTTCTCATCGTAAACTGTCCGATACAAAAGTCCTACACATCTAAATTGGAGTGTCTTTTTGTATCCATAACGGTAATTTAGTTTTTGTTGAGGTTTCGAAGTCCAATTACTGTATTGGTGTCCTCAAGACATCCTTGTAAGAATGGTCCTTCGAATTTACCCAAGTAACTGCTCCACTTATTTTAGGTAAAGACAATCATTTCCTCAATCGTGGATCAATTGTATCTATCTCATGAATGGTCTTTCTAGGATAATTTCATAGCTAAGTTTCTTTCCAAAATCTACAATGGCAAAAGTGTATTGGCTGTCAATTCCACAAAAGTTGACTATCACATTTTCTAGTAAGCCCATCGGTTTCTCAATGTGTTGATCTGCCAGTTTGCAGTTTCATCCTTGTTTGCCTAATTGCTAGTTTTTCTCAGGCTTCCAAGATAGCTTTTGTTGCTATGGCAATGTCTGCCCCACTATCCAAAACAACCATGGTTTCTACATCGTTGTATTGTACTATAAGGGTTGTGTTTCCTTTGTTCCCCTCGCAGTAGTCTCCTACTTTATTCAGGGGCACATAGTTGGCAATTTTAGCTAGCGTCTGTTCGTTTTGCAATTCGTGTAAATTTTATTGGGTTACTTTCTTTAAGCCCATCTTTTCCATAGTAGTTTCCAAATCTCCCCATAGGTGTGGTCGTATCTTAAGTAGCTCATCCAATGTGATTGTGCATTAGATTGAAGTTGACATAATGGATTGCAAATTCTCCACATCCAAAGTTTTTTTGGGTCTAATTAATTTTGATGTTTTGCAGACCAATGATTTCTCTTCATTTTCTCCTAGGTACAAGGGTAGATTGAAGTTGACATAATGGATTGCAAATTCTCCACATCCAAAGTTTTTTTGGGTCTAATTAATTTTGATGTTTTGCAGACCAATGATTTCTCTTCATTTTCTCCTAGGTACAAGGGTAGTGTCTAGAGTGTTCCTGCTTTTGATAAGCTTGACTGCTCTGATCCCCAATCTCCATACAAAGATTGTTCATCTAATTCGATAGGTGGTCCATCTAGCCATACTTCTTCAATTGGAGCCGATTTCAGTGTCAAACTCCCATCTTTTGCTTCCCTAGCTCATTCCCACAGGTGGTTTGCCAATCCTCCTCAACTATGGACACTCCGTTCCATCCCTTTCACTATCAGGAACTATCAATTTAGGTGACAGTGCATCAGAGTCTCCTAGAGTTTTTGTAAACTCTTCCTTCTCTTGCGTTTTTTCCTTATTGGTTTTAGTCTCAATTTTTGTTGATTTCCCTATGATTTCCAACTGACGTTTTTGTTTGTCCAACATGGATTGTGTTATTTGGACTAACTTTTTGTAAGCTTCTAATTTAGCAACTTCCATATCAGGTGCTTGATAGTTTTTTTGTTTGGTTTCCAATGCCTGACCTATTTTCAATCCGGCTTGGAAAGCTTCCAAGGCTACGTTGATTGGTTCGTGTATTTTATCAACCAATATCAATCCTGCTGATTTTGGTTGTGATTCTTCAAATTTTGATGACAGTGCCTGCATCTTTTCCTCTACCCTCTTTTGCACTTTCTCTTCAACCTCTCTACGTTGTTTTTGTCTTCGAAGATTGTATCGTTTGCATTGTTCCTTCTGGAATCTTTTGTTGGCCCACCGGTCATGTTTGACCCCTGGTATTTCTCAATTTATTCCCCTTAGCATATGCCCTAGCTACTATTCGAACCGGAATTGTGGATGCCCCCTCTAAGGCTCTACTCGACACAACTTGAACTATGTTTATTATGGCTTTCCCTTTGTTTACTGGATTCCTAGGACATTCTTCCTCAAAAATCTCCACCTTGCAACCACACGCTCTACAAAATGCCTCTATAGGTCTCATATTCTTATCTGGTTCAAGACATTCATTTTTCCAATGGTCATCTGCTCCATAGTTATGGCAATTTTTTATTTTTGGTTTTGGCATTGGTTTGATCATAGGTGGTCTAGCTTTCTGGTTTGCAATGAAGTAAGCAGGTGTTGCCTCTAGATGTGCCTGATAAATTGGTTCTATTGTCGCAGGTGTCGACTGAGTATACCACTCTTTCTCGACCCCCATTGGTATAGACTCGTGTCAGGGTATGGTGTAACGAGTACCAAAGCATTCTCATCCACCTGTCCCTCAAGCAACATGTACTTGGCTGGTACGGTACTATTCCCTGGTAGTGGTGGTTGTTGGCCTAATAGAGGTTGTGGTCTCTCATATTCATGGGTTGTCTCTGCATTGGTGTCACATTTGGCAAATATTGATACATATATTGTCCTTGTGGATTAATTTGAACATATTGGACATTTCCATCATGTTTGGGCTTATAATAGCACTCCTTTTTCTCGTGGTTTGTCTGTTTTCCTTCAATGGCACACCATTTCAATGGTATGTGTTATCCTAGAGGTTGTCCCTGAGGGGAACCCTGTCCTGGACCTCTCATTGGCATCCTTTGGATGTTGGTCATCATGCCATTCGTGAGTTTAAGCATGTCTTCTATAGCGTTGGGGGGAGCTGGCACAGTTGGTCCTATTTATGATGGCCCAATAGATGTGGTCCACTCACTTTGTGCATCCTTAACATTGCTTTCCTTGTTAAAAAATATCGCAATTATTTCCCAAGTCAATAGCGTACACATAGGTACTCATAGGTTTCAGTTTTAGGCACTTCCAAAATACTACTCTGTCTTCATACGCGTTTTCTATAGATGGGTCTAGAGTGAGGGTTTGAGTGAGATGCTTTGGGACAGGTGTATCCTAGTAAGGGGATGGTGTTCCTTAAGTTTCGTATGATTTTGGTATGGTTTAGTGAGTTTCCTTCCATTTGTGTGTATGTGGGTTGGTGGTGTAGTTGAGAGCAATGAAATTCTAGGTTGTGGTTTAGAGAGCCTTCCAGACTGTTGTATGCATGGGATGGTCTCAGCCTGACAAGGTAAAGAGATTGCCTCCGTGCACCTATCGTGTCATCTGTGTCCTCGATTGACATTATGTTGATCTAGGTTGCCAAGTCATGTGTTTTTTGCTGGGTAGGTGTGACTCATGTGGACCTCTTCTTATCATAGTGTCACTCATTCTTCCCCTGTTAAAGGTGGTTTTTGCATCCCTATCCCTATTTCCATCATTAAGATGACTGCTTCTAGTTGTGCTTCCTCTCTAATTGACCATGCTATCATAGGCTCTATCATCTCGCCCTATGTTCTGTTCGGTTTCAGGTATTGTTCCATAATGACTTCTCGGATTGACTGTCCCTAGTATTTGGTCTCTTCAATCTCCTTTGGAGTCCTCATAGCAAAATTTTTGTTTTATAACAATCCCTAAAGAGGTGGACAAGAAGTTTCACTAAACCCTTCTCCTTGATCTTGAAAATATACACGATTTTCAAGGGTGTCAATTGCCCTGGTTTGGCATAAGAAGTTCAGATCAAGTCCGTGACATTGTTGGCTTCCCAACAATAGACTCCAAGCCCCTCAGGTTGTCAGTGGGTATGCGCTTTAGAGGTTTAGTGTCTATCAAATCATATCCTTCTAATTCTGGCACAAGCGGTCTTTCTTTCATAGCCTTGCTTGGAATTAGAGTGTCAATTTCCAATCCCCATCTATCTACCAAAGCAGGATCTTGTATCTTGAGGTATTGCACCCCATTTTGGTCCATATAGAAGGTGTCTTTTTTGTTCGCCTTAACCTCCTCTTCAAACTCAACAGTATGGTCATCTACACTTACGACAAACTCCTAGTTAGGATCCAAATAAATATGGGCTTTGTACCGGTTAGTCTTAAAGAAGGTCAGATATGCTTGAACTTGAATGAGATGCCAGTTCTTGATTGAGTCGGAAAATTAGACATCTCAGAGCTTGAGTCAGAATAAGTGTCTGGCACTTCTTACGCTATGGTCTCTAAAGGTCTCCCTTGGTTTACACTTTCTTATGTGGACACTCTGCTCTTAGTTTCGTGGTTATAGCCTTGATTTGCAACAAAATGTCCTAACCTAAGGTACATAAAGACTTGAGCACCTCAATAGAAAGGAATACCTGGTTTACAATACCATGCATTCCCTCTCAGTTGCAATCAGTGCAAGGTGGCAATTTTATAAGTTAGTTAAGAGGATCACATAGACATATAGGAACTTTTGATGCAAATTCTTGCTTGATCCTCTCAAAACAATCAACCTTATCAATCTGCAAACTTGAACTCTAGAATACTCAACTTTAAGCAGCAAATAGTGTCCAATTAACTCCAAATTTTTCACGCTACCTGTATGGTGAATCTACTAACACTGATGACCAAATATGTGAAAAACATTGTCTCTAGCTAGCAAGAGGTATTAATCGCGATTAATAGCTCCTGGGTCAAAAAGATCAAAATTTTCCACTTTTGTTGGTTCCCCAGGGATGTGTGTATGTCCAACAAGCTTTGTGTCTCTTTTCAACAGTTTTGGACAAGTTTTGCACAATTTTCCCTTGGTTTGGGTGATTTCCAAAATAAGATACCATGCAACGGTAAATCTTAAGAAATATCAATCCAAATCATTTGAAATTTGGTACAGGCACTCAATTACTGCCCCACTGAACCAAGTTCTATTGAAAAGATTCCAAAAAGCGGACTTTTAAGAGTGGAAGCTGTTAATCGCAATCAATAGCTCTTAGGTCAGAATCATGATTTTGTCCCATTCTTTGGACTTGTAATGGACGTTCACTCCTTAACCTAGTCAATTATCAAGTTTCATGGAGTTTGGTTCCCAATTTCTTAAGGCAAATTTTGCGTATGGCTTCAGCGAAATTTTGTTCCAAATGACAACTTATAGGTCCAAATGGTCTCAAACTTGAATCAGAGTTCCTTTACCCTATGTTCTAGCATGTGGTATGGTCACAGTGTGAAAATTTTGCATTTCCAAGTCATTAGGTATTAATCACGATTAATAGCCTTTTGACCAAATTCACACTTTTTGAACTTTTTGTAACACAGAATTCAAAAACACAGTATTATAAAGCCTGTCTCAAGGTTTTGCCCAATTTGGATTCAAATTGAAACTTGAACCTGTCAAATTTTTGTGAAGAAGAAAACTGTTGTCAGTATGGAATTTCACACACAATTGAATTCCACTCCTTGATATTCCTTGCAAGAAAGATTTGGTTTTTACTTGGTAGTGGTTTGGAGAAATTGAAGTCAATTTTTGAGGTCCTAGCTATTAATCGCGATTAATATCTTCTAGCCTGTAGAAGATGGGCTTTTCTGAACTTTTATCACCACTCAAGTTGCAAGCAGAGCATTTCAAGAGCTTTTGGTTAATCAAACTCAAATTTACAAGCATAAACCATCAAGGAGCTATTAATCCGAGTTTTGGTCAAACTTTGAAATTTTCTCCTCAAATTGATTTGGCTCACCTAAGTTTTCCCATGGCTTTTCCTAGATCAATTGTGGTCTGAATTGCTGGTCCTTTTGGTTTTTCCAGCAAACATGAGGAATTTTGGTCTTAAAGTTTCTAAAATTTTCCTTTGATAGCTCACTGATAACACCCCATGTAATGAGACAGGTCAGAATTCCACTTGGATATCTACTTACCCTGCTCCTAGTCAAATCAACCACAAGCAGTGGAAAGTGTCCACCAACGCTAGTTTTTCTTTGTTTTTTGCTTGAAAAGTGCGTCAATCCTTTGACTCTGACATAGTCTAAGCTATCAACCACTAATAATATAAGCCTAAAGGTTGTCAGCGAGTACGACTACTCCCAAGTCACCTCTACACAACGGATGTAGACACACCTCAACCGTACGATTTCTAAGTGATGGTTTTTGGCTCTAGGTAAATCTAGAGGAAGTCTTTGGACAATGTTGCTGGAACTACGAGGTTTTCTCTAGTTTAGATTACCTCGTCTACGGCAACAATGCCAACGTGTTGGGGCCTCTCACACTATCTCATTGTAGAGATAGTGAAAACCAAGGACATAAATGTCATATCATGGGACGGAGTCAATCCAACTAGTGCATGGAGGCTACAAGAGGTTTTCAAACTCTCAAAAAACACATTCAATCCCTACTTATCCAAAACAACACTCAATCGCATGTCAGGCAGCGAAAACTAGTTATGACACCGCAAGGAAATCTCATCATTTCACCAAGCGAACAAAGTCCAAACGAGATGAAACTTATAGGACGGGTATACAACACCTAACAACACATAGCCATACAATCAAATTTCCATTTTTGCCACTTGCCAAATCCGTGATAAATAGTTGCAGGGCATATTTGACCTAACCATTTTTTAATCCAAAATGCACCTATTAGCTTAGCAATGATGCTCTATTACCCCTCCTATGCACATAAAATGCAGTTTTGATACGTAAAATGTGAGGTATGAGCAGATTTAGGAAGAAGTTAGTGGGAGAAAAATCAAAGATTTGCCACAAGAAACTTACAATGCTGCATAGTGCTTTCACCTGTGAATGCAATGCAAGAATCGGCACTTCAAACAAACCATCCGTAAGGGAGATATGAGCTTCAGAAGGAAGAGGGAGAATACATAGTGTTCTTTGTAATTGCACGTAGCTTCACTATCCAAAGTAAACCCTTACAAAAGTTGGCTTTTAAACCTTGCCATAAGGTTTTAGGTCAAAAATAAGGAATGCAAGGATCAAGAGTTACAATATGGAAGCTTATAGCCCTGTTGGAATAGATTCATACGGGTGAAAGCAATGTAAGTATCGGCACTTCAAACAGACCATCCGTGAGGGAGATATGAGCTTCAAAAGGAAGAGGGAGAATACATAGTGTTCTCTGTAATCGCACGTAACTTCACTATCTAATGTAAACTTTGAAAAACCCTTACAAAAGTTGGCTTTTATACCTTGCCACAAGGTTTTAGGTCAAAAATAAGGAATTCAGGGATCAAGAGTTACAATCTGGAAGCTTATATCCCTGTTGGAATAGACTCATAATTATATTTTCAATAAAGTACTTGCTTCGGGAATCAATAAATTACAATGGCTCATGGCTATAAGTGTTCAGAGTGTATGAAAAAATGAATAGGGGCAATTTGGGCTCATGGATCATTGCTTACCTTGTCCACACAGCTTTGCTTTGTGCTACATAAGCACCATTGTATCAAGTTTGTTGTCAAATGCATTGTTGTTTCATTTTGCACACACATTGAGTCGTTGCGTTGATCTATGTAGTTGTGACTAGTGTAGCATTAAGTCTAACACTCCATGAATGCCACTAACCTCTATGCTCCCTCATATGACTCATCATGTGGTATCAGAGCCTTAAGAGGGCTAGTTCTTGTTTCCTAGACAAATTAGCATCCTTGGCAAACCAAAGAGTTTTTTAACAAACTTCATCCCAAACATGTGCAAATCCCTTTAAGCCAATTCTTGTATGCTATCTTATTCCAAAATTTGAGCAAGATTTTTCCTTTTTTAGTCTCCTATCAATGGATTGTCTTTAATTTCTAGCCAGCTCAAGGTTATGGTGAGACGTACCTTCCCCAAACACTAGCCAAAATAATCCTCTTTTTTTCTGGTGGACTTGAAACAGCATAACGTCCACCCCCTCTAAACCTGCATATCCTGTGTCATGTGCCACTCTATATCTCCTCTTAGTCTAGCACTGTCTCTAAATCTTCTTCTTCAATGAACTCTTCATCACCACCACCAAGATGTTGACGCAAATTCTGGCCCTCAATCTCAATCTCTAAATCTTGATTTTTGAACAACTTAATTTGTTTCCTTGCTATAGGCACCTTCAAAACTTTTCCGTCTAGCTCACTTAGTTTGTAGGTAGCATTGTCATTTACATGGTCAAGAATGTACGTCCAAATGGTTGCTTCACCATTTTTTGCAGAGCGATATGCTAGCCAATGGAGGATTTGATTGTAAACCATCTTGCTATCAAACACTTGAATGCAACCTGCAAGTAGCACAACTTTCAACAAGCTTCATCACATCTTTGTACATTCCTTTCCACCAATATCACTCTTTGATCTTAGCCTAAGTAGCCCAAACTCGTATGTGTCCTACCCATAAACTCTCACTAAACTCTTTGGTAATTTTTTGTTGAGTTTCTTTAATACACACAACCCTTTGTGGAGGTCCTCTTTGTTGCTTTGGATGCTTTTGTAAATGAACATCTCCAAGAAAGTAGTTGTAGGCTTTCTTTCTTATCTTTTTACACTCTTTGGTAATTTTTTGTTGAGTTTCTTTAATACACACAACCCTTTGTGGAGGTCCTCTTTGTTGCTTTGGATGCTTTTGTAAATGAACATCTCCAAGAAAGTAGTTGTAGGCTTTCTTTCTTATCTTTTTACACTCTTGATCACTCCAATCATGTGATTTTCTCAAAGTACTCGATAGCATCCAAGAAGAAGCCACTCTTCATTATACTCATCTTAAAAGAAAATTGCAAACATATGAATAGTCGTCTTGTTATCCGTATGAACCCATCAAGCTTTATAGAAATTCAATCACATCATCCTCCGTAGAAACCATCTCTTCTTCATCGTCATATATTGCTTTGGTAACGTATTTGCAACCAGATTATCTCTCTCTACAATGGGGAGAAACTATGGATTGAGAGATTTTATAAATGCAATCCATCTAAGCATAGCAATGTCTGGTGTGGAATACCTTGAAATCATCCCTAGTAGTGGTAGACAATCTGTCTCTACAATGATTGCAACCCCAAATAAGATACTCATTGTTGCCCTTTAATGTTGTCGCAACACCCCATTGCTCAACTTGTGGGTAATCTCTTTGTCAACCACTCAACCCTTTAGCTCCAAACCTTACTACATATATGTGCCCTTCTTCATCATCTTGCCAATTTCCTAGCAATCCCTGAAGGACTAGCATCCGATGTCATAATCACAAGTCTCTCGCCCTTGTAGTCAATTTTCCTCAATGTAGGAGCACTGAGCATCATCTTTTTCAATACTCTAATAGCTTGTGTGCTTCTTTGTTGACACAAACATTTTCCCCTTTTGTAACAATTGGTACAATGACTCTACAACATGAGCAAAGTGTGGTAACCAAATCAAGTAGAACACACATGTCCCTAAACATGCAAACTTCTACAAGTGAAGTGCATATATCTTTCATCTTTTGAATTGCTACAATCTTAGCTAGACTCGGTCTTTGTCCTTCAAGACTGCATAAATGTCCTACCCCAAAACTAGATTTTTTTCCCCAAAAGAGATAGGTTTACTTCCTCAATTCCGGATAAGATGGCATCAAAGTCATCAAAATGGTTTGCAACAAACTTTCCACACCCCCTCTGATCTAATGACTCCTCTTTTTCACCCTATTCACATTCCTTTATAAGCTAGTCAACAATTAAAGGCATAGCGATATGAGGAATGAGATCCTTTAACACTTATCGGCAAGTTATCAATTAAAGGCATAGTGACTTAGAATCAAATCCTTACCACTTTGTTCATCCAATTCATCAAATGAGCAATTGAATTAGTTGCACCACCTTGAGGTAAGTCCACATCCTTACCAACACTAATGGATTTCTCATTGTAGTAAGATCCCAACTTTTTAGTGATAATTGAAACCGATCATATCCAGAGGAAAAAACTCCCATCAAGTAAATAGCCTTTCCTCTAAACGAGCTCCAAAAGCTTTAGAAAATTCATCCACAGTTGGTCATGTCACCGTATTTTGAATTGTAACCTTGTTCACCGGCTACAATCCTAAAGCTTCATGCTTAATTGTAAACCATTGTTTTGAATAGGAAGCACGAGATGGTTCTAGGATCCCCACCTGAATCTGCTCATTCAATAAGTCAATAAACTTCAATAAATTTGCCTTAAATTGCATGGCCAGAATGGTACTATGAAAATCATCATAGCAGCCATGATATTTGGATTAGCACATTTAATATCACTAGATTGGAAAGCAAATGCCTTTCCATGCTTAGAATCATCTCCCAAAAATAATTAACCTATTCGTCTGATAGAAATCCTTTCCCAAATTTTAGTTCATTCAATGTTTCCTTTGTACATTTGTGTCCAGTCTTCTTTGGATCCCTGATTGTTGGTTCTTTTGATGGCTTCTCCATAATCTAGTCACTCCCCTCTGTAAGTGGTATGGCCATCTCACTTTCTTTGCGATTGTCTTGTACTTGGTTTCCACCCATGCTTCTACCACATCTCCTAAATCTCCCTAAAATAGTAAAATCATTTTGTACATATCAATGGAATGTACCTTCACAACATCATTCCCATTTTGTAGCTTGGATTCCATGATTCCTTCAAGGTTTGCAATTGTATCTCCAAAAGACACTTCTTCCAAAACTCCTGGGATCACTCCATTTGGTTCAATAACTTCACATCCTTGAAACTCACTCGACTGTTGGAGATCCTGGGGGTCCACCTCAAAATATGTCTGTGTATTCAAATTCTCAAAGTGATATTACTCGTGCACATAGTCCTATTGTTCATGGCCAAACTAAACACATTACCTCTTTGTTTGGGATTACGTTGAGGATGGTCATATCATTTTGGTGTATTGTCCCACCATTGACGATCTTGTAGATCTTCTTACCAAGACTCTACCTCTACCTTGACTGATTATTTTCTAGAGCGATTGGAGTTAGACCACCTATTTGGTGCTGAAGAGGAGGTTTTGGAGATATGTAATCATTGGATGTTCTTAAGTTCTGTATCATGGCTGTATGGCCACATTACCCATGTTTATGCATTTTAGTCCATTTTCAATCTTTTGCCCTATTTTGGTCCAATCGTGCCATTTTTTTTTTTGTCTTTTCCCTATTTTGTGGATCTTTAAGCCACTACCTAGTATACACGTGACCCCTTACCCCTCATTCTCATTTATACACTTGTATGAGCATTCTCCAAATACCAAGTTCTTGCTCTTGGGTCATTATCTCTCGCTTTCCCCTCTTATGATTGTCTCTCACCGATCTCCTCTTCCTTTAGAGACCACATCCAAATCCTTTTTGAATGATTCAGTCTATTCAAAGGCATCGAGTACAAGACATGAAACAAGTATAAAAGAAATGTAAGCCAATGACTTATGAAGAAACAAGTATATATGGCTTATAATTGAAAAAAGGAGACTCATGAACATTGAAAAACCTCCCAGGTTAAGCTTGCTCCTTACTTTATGGCTCTTTTAAAACCATTCAAAAGATTAATGATAATGCTTATACACTAAAATAATCTTGTCACATAAGTCCACCACACCCATTTAGAGGCAATCTTCCTATTACATATGTAACTGATAATCCTCCTCTTCTACATGACGATGTACAAGTCTTGATGCCTGAAAGAATTTTGGATCATGATTTGAATACCACACGTCCTGTATAACAATATCATAGGTATTTCGTTAAGTATGTAAACTATTCAATTGGCAACTCACCATGGAGGCTTCAAGGAGAGCTATGGTTTTGATGCCTTTGAAAAAAGGAATGCACATATGATTTTGCCAAGGAAGTTTTTTTCTAGGTCAAGGAAAAGAGTTTGCAAGGTATTTTTTCCCAAGATGTCCACCATCGGTGGACTAACATCTAGAGTGGACCTTCTAAACCGAATCAGGTGCAATGGAATCAACGATCTTTGTCAAAGCATGGATTTAGGCTGATCACACCAGATGCTACAGTGGTTAAATGACAATGGCATGTCACATGTATGTTCCAAGATTGTTTTTTTGTGTCTTCCACTTTCACGATCTTTTCATCCAAACCGAAGTGATGTAAGCAATGCCCCTCTTCCCCAACATGTAGGAACTACTCACAATTGCCACACGTGAGATGAAAGAGGAGGACATGGATGCAAAGTGTTTGTTTTAGCAATCATTAAAGGAATTGATGATCAAGCACAATTGCAAGTTAATTGACTTCCATGGATGCACATTGCCTCCTTGAACGAAGTGATGGTCTAGCATAATTGCGAGCCAACAGACTTCTATGACTTCATGACTGATGAGGCTCAAGTAAATTGGAATATTGTTGGAGAAGTATTCAAGGGAGGTAAGGAAAATGTGAAGATGGGAGGAGAGCACTCTCATGCAAGAAACATTGGAAACACAATTCATAGCTTCATCCGAGTATTTTGTGGCCCATGCACAAAAAAGCACAAGACAACGTGTGAAAAGTGGAGAACTACGCCAACAAAGTAAGTGGCAATTGCAAAAATCTGATGAGGACTGTAACATCTAATGGTCTAAAAACTTATGTGTAGCGGAAATTAGCATGAACATAGTGGGCATTTCATTAGAATAGATTCCTAATGAGAATTACAAGAGTGCTTGGGTGGAGAGAGCAACAAAAAGCATAACACCTAGTTAGATAGCATCAACAATACTTTCAAAAGAGAGAGAAATTAAGCTATTGACAACAGTTGAGGACCGGATTTGCATGGAGCCGGTCCTCCCTCCAAAAGGCTTTGTATTATGGTTTCTCCCATCAAGAGAGACATTGTAAAATACAATTCTTTGTGTTCCTTCAAGACTAGCTAGTGCAATGAAGATGAAAGCTTCATGCACTAAGCAAAACACTTAGCAAACACAACTTAAATTATCCCCGGTCTCAGACCCAAGACCTCACACACCTTCGAAGATGGTGAGAGCTAGCAGGGTATGAGAGTAGATTGAGAGGAAGAAGGAGCATCTTATGAGAAAGATGTACATCTCCTCACATAATCACTCATATTAGCATAGCTTAGCTTAGTAATTAGCTTGGTAGAGGAGATGCGCATGCATTGAAGCTTGGCTCTTGGTTGGATTTGCATCCACATGCCAAGAGTGTGTCGATGTAGGCTTCTATCTCACAAGCTTGGAGCAGGTGATGAGCTCTCCATTAAAGCTTGGGAAGAGATAGTCTTCTTTTTCTTCACACATGAGATTGTGTGAATGTGTGTGTGATAATGCCTTGCAAAAATCAGCCCCCTCTCTCTCTCTCGGGCGAGCCCTCTTGCTATTTGCTCTTGCTTTTCCCCCATTGGACCTCCCCAAGTCAAGCCAATGGCTTTTAAGCAGCATAACTGATAGCCTTCTGACATGTGTCCCCCTTTCCCCTTTTGTGAGAGCTTAATCAATTAAACTTAATTGATTTAAATGAATTAAATCCCCAATGGACCTTTCCCCATTCTGACCAATAGGAATTGAGCAGCCCAATGACCAATAGGAATTAAGTAGCCCATTGGGCTGCTCAATTCCTATTGGACCCCTTCACGGGCTGTCCAATAATAATCCAGGAGACTTAGTTTTCATTGGTTCTTTTTATTAAGTGTTTTAAAACTAATTAAACTAGATTTACTCTAGCCTAATTCTCATTGGTCCACCTCCAAGGCCATCCAATAGGAATTGGCACACCTTGTGGGCATTTGGCCTAGGGAGCTGACATGTGTCCCTCATTCCCATTGTGTAAAGGGAGCTTGTGTGTGTGTGTGTGTGTGTGTGGCTTTCTCTCTCATCCCCTAGAAGAAAGGCTCGCCCCCTTCCAAGTAGGGATGTACAAAGACTTTTTTGGTCACACACAAAGCATCCAATTCCCCTAGGTTTGACCTTTGGACATAACCTTTGAATTTTGGAACCTTAGCATTTTGGAAGTCTTAATGGGCTGAACCTTAGGGTCTTTTTAGCCCATTGTTGCACATGGCTCTTTTGCAGATGGCCCCCCCTTTGGATCCCTATTTTCCCTCCTTTGGATCCCTACTGTGGCCGGTCTGCTAGCTTAACCAATATTCTAGCTTTTTCTCCCCTGGCACTTCCCCATATTAAATGATCAGTTTAACATGAGAAAATCATTTAGGAGAATTAGATATTGATTATTATGACAAGGACAATTGCGGAATAGGCCATTTAGGTTCTTAGCCTTTCCAAGGTTCCTTTTTACCAAACAATCAGAAGAGTTCTCACGTCCTCCTCCCTTATCCTGATCCCTTCATGGATCCATTTTCCTTCCTCCTTTTCCTGCCGGCATCAGGCCTACCCGGACTAGGCTGATTTCCAGATGCATCCGCGGGTCTCACTACTCGGGCAGGACTCACTCCCGTTCAATCCCATTTCTAGGGCAGTGAATGAACCCGAGCTCAAAACATAGACCAACGGTTATCAGTCCTAGCTAAAAAGGACCATCCCCTGTTGCATCCCACAGGTAACCTACGCATGTCTTTTCCAAACATGTAAGACAAAGTTCATACTCAAATATTTTATGTTATGCTAGGGCCATCCACGTCAAATCTTCTCAGTAAAGTTTTAATCCTAATTGAAATTTAGATTATGTTCATTTGATTTATAGTCATTTAGTACTTATTTTTTTTAAATTTCTGATAAAGAAATTCCCACACCTTCATTCAATGGCAAGCATCCCAATGGCATTCAATAGCAAATGATGTGGTGTTGCCTAGATCATATGATCCATTGCTACATGATGGATCACAACATAGATCTGCAGGCCATCTTCTGTCGAGCATATGGTTGGTAGCCCTAGGGACTAATTTTATAGATGGGTAAGTTTAGTCCTTGATTGAGGGTCAAGCTCAAGCTCTCTCCTTCTCTCTCTCTCTCTTAACAATTATGTAGGCCAAGATGGGAAAACTGTACAAAAAGAACTGACCTGTATTTGAGACATACTAGCTCATAGAATTATGCCCTAAACATCTTTTATAACAGGTGATCAAAGCAAGGAAGTTGCAAAAGAAGTTCAACCACACGAAACAACCACAACAAGGGAAGTTAGTATAGAAGGAAATCCCAAGAAGATCAAGTGCAACATCATTTGTCGAAGTGGAGATAAGCTATCAAGAGAAGCAAAGCTCAACTTGAAACAAGCAGGTATGCAATGCCAATGGTAAATGCAACCATCATTTGAAGATGGCCGAGTTTTTACAATTTATAAAAACAATTTTTCGATACTCTGAACAAGACCTAAACTACACCAACAGAACAAAAGTAAATCGAAAAATGGATGCACTCCAACTGCCACATATTGTAGGGTCTCTTTTGGGTTAGTTTGTAGTCGTTAATCCCATTGCTTAGCTTTTCTACATGCCCTTACACAACAACCCTTTCGCAATAGAAGATTTGAAGTATGTCAAGAAGGGGCCACATTGAGATGGCCTTTTACAATAGTACTTAGTCGTGTTGCCGATGTGATATAAAAAGTTTCTTTTTTAACATATTTGTGCATATTTAACCCACCCAAAAAAGGAAAACCAAAATATATAGATTCCTAAACCAAAATTGAACCCACTTGCACACATACTCTAAACCCCCCCCCCACCCCCCCCTCGCCAAGACAACACACACACACACACACACAATAAAGAAGGGGTCACATGGCCCCCCCTCCCGGGTGCTTTAGCCTGTGTGTCACGACATGAAAAACGCAGCTTACATAATTGGAGGTTTTACGGGGAAAAGTAAAGGGGGTGAGCTTTGATTTATGGAGGGGCGATGAAAGGTAAAGCTAAATGCAGGAAAAAGCAATTGCGTGCGTGAGAGAGCACACACACATACCCATCCACTCACACACACCGTCTCGCCTTCTGAGTCGGAAATTTTCCCTCTTTTTTTGGCCCATTTCTTAACAAAACAAGGGCGATTTTGCAAAGTGTTTTGGATTTTCGATTTGAGCATGCAGAAGGGCCAGGGCCTATTGCAGCAGCAGGGGGCAAAAGCAGACGGATCCGGAGCAGGAGTAGCAATTGTTTCACCCACATCATTTTCCTTCAACAACCCATCTGCACTTTCCAATCCCTCTTCTGCCTCTTCCCCACATACCTCTTCGTCTTCCCCTGCTCCATCGCCCAGAAATCCTCTTCCTATTTCTAACCCTAACCCTAATTCTTACCCTTCTTCTCTCCCTGGTTTCAAATCTTACCCTTCCGGGGCCTCACCTTCCCCGGAATTCCACCAATTTCACTCGAACACGCATCATCTGAAGCCATTGCAGCCCGCTTCTGCTCCACATTTTGCGGGTGTGCAAGCGGCGCAGCAGCAGCAACAGCAACAGCAATGGCAGCAACAGTTACAACAGATGCAGCAACAAGCACAAGCACAAGCACAAGCGCAAGCCCAAGCCCAAGCCCAAGCTGCTCAGCAGCATCACCATCTGCAACAACAGCATCAAGCTCAGCACCATCTTCAGCAGCAAGGGCAGGGGGCGGCCCAGGGGCCACATCACCTCCAGGTATGGTATTTGAATAAAATTTTCCTGAAAAGTTAAAACTAGTAAAGGTCCTGACTTATGGTTTTGTCTTCTTGTACTCCTTGTCTGCATTGTTTACTATACTTTTGGTCAAATTCAAAGTCTTGTTCTCCGGCATTGTATCTGCGTGAATTTTTAGGACTGTGGTTCCTGCTATGAAGTTTTGTACAGATTTGCGCATAGTCTGCTCCCTATTGCCGCACTGAAACTTTGTGGATATAGCAAATTTTGTGAATCCAGGTGAAATTTAGTGGTTGTTTTAGTTGTTTGTAGTCTTGATGTATGCGGCTGCCTTGAATTTTCGTGTATATGTTGTTTGCACTTGTGGTGAAATTCATCCTTCCTGTATAATTTTTGCATATACAAGAGTTAATGCGATGATTGGTTTCTGTTGAGGATTTACACTTTGATCAAGTGGATCGCTAAGATGAAGCTTTCTTATGCTTGCAGCCATTCCGCAAGGGCTTACCAGGTGAGCAATTCTCCGTGTTTCAAGGACCTTTTGCAGGAGTGAGCACCAATGGCAATGCCGTGGGTGGTCCTCAGCTTCTCCTTCCACCAAGAGGATTCTCAGATGCAAACCAGCACCAGACACCATCTCAGGCAGCGTCGGATGTCTCTCAAGCTCCCAACCCACAGCAAGTGCAAGCACAGGTTTATGCCCAACAAGCTTTCTTAGCAGCTCACAAGAAAGCCCAAGGAAATGCTCAGCAAAACAAAGCTTCAATTGCAAGTGATCAAGGAGGTTCTCAGCCAAAAGAAGATGTTAATAACAACCTTCCAAACCAAACTAGGCAACATCAGATACGACAAGGGCACGCTACCAGTAGTAAGCATTCTGGCCAGTTTTCATTGGCAGATCAGCAGATGGAGCAAGCACAAGAGGCCAAAAATGACGCTGCTGTTGGGCGGGCTCAGCCAGGTTATACCCAGTCCATGGCGAATACCATGAGGCCACCATCAGCAGGTGCTCTTCAGAACCAAACGGCTATGTTGGTGAATGGGCAAGTAATGTCTTCTTTGTCACCTCATCAGTCCCACCACTTGGATTTGAGCTCAGTGGCTCATCTTCCGCCTTCACAATATATGCATCCACAATTGCGTGCTCAATTTGTAGCTATGCAGAAGGCAGCTTCGGAGGCAGGTCCTGGTCTTCCATCTCTACACCAGACAGCTCCAAAAGCTCAAGAAACTGGTATGAGGAACCTGGGCCATACTAACATGCAGCAGCATGGTGGTGGTGTTGGAGAAGGACATTCGAATCCGGGGATGATATTGGGAAAGAATCATCCAGGCTTGCCAAGTGGCATTGTATCTAACTCCAATGTTCGGCAGCATCAGCAGCAGCAGCCACAACACCAAACAAGTGATTACTCTATTGAAAGAGGTGTTTTAAGCTTGAATAGGCCCACTAGCAATATTCCAGCACCTGGTCTTTTAGGTAAGAGTACTATGGGAGCACCTATGTCCTCTAGACCAGAGAAGACTTTAGGAACATCTGCTGTATCCTCTTCAGATGAGGCGGAACTGCAATATTTGCGACAACAGCAGTTACAAGCAACATCAACTGGCCAAGGCTCCAATGCTTTTATGCAGCAGGCTAATTATCACCAGCAGTTGCCGCAGCAGCAGCAGCAGCAGCAACAGGATACAGAGCACTCACAGGCAATGCCAGTTCAGCATCAACAGCATCAAATTTTGCAGCAAGCAGGTGTTCAGCATTTCCAGCAGCAACAGCTAAAGACTCATGCCTCCACTCAGCTGCAGCCTCAAGCTCAACTTCCACACCAGCCTCAACCACAACCATTTTCTAGGCAGCAGTTGAGTGTTCTCAAAGCACAGATTTTGGCCTTCCGGCGGCTGAAGGTATGCACTTCTTCTTGTCGTGTTTTTTTTATCAAGAAAGAAAGACAACCTTAACTTAAGCTTAAGATAAAGGTGGGGGAGCAGAAAAAAATCCCTGTTTTTGGTACCTTCATGTCCTGTAACTTTTCTCTAGAGCCAAGTTATTTCGGCAGTCTGGTTTTTCAGACATTGGCGTGCCTTCAAAGATCTTAGTATCGTGCTGTCCAGGAAGACATTAGCTTTTAAGGTTGTGAGTCTCCATTTATTGGAAACTTTGCTGTTGGTTTGATGCATTTGCTGTCATTACTCTCAAGATTGTGTATCTCATGATATGATCTATTTGTGAGTCTCCATTTATTGGAAACTTTGCTGTTGTTTGATGCATTTGCTGTCACTACTCTCAAGATTGTGTATCTCATGATATGATCTATTGATTACTACATAATAGCCAGCTTCCTTTCGTGCGTAGTCACATGAGATTGGGGGGATGGAAGCTTGGTTTATATGGGAAACGGGACCACTCCGAGGGGTTGGAAACTTGGTTGTCCTTTCTGAGCCTGTGCCACATGGTGATATGGAGGATGGCCCATACCCTCATTGGTGAGGCTGTTTCAGCATTGAACGCCGTCTACCTCATTATGTTATTGCCGTTCTCCATGCCATGCCCATTTTCTGACTTCGGCCCTTCCTGTCCGTTCCCCCTCGGCCCGTCCCATGGAGTTACTCTTTCTTCAAATGATTTCCTTGCTTGGATGGTCATTACAATTAGAAGGAAACATAGTGCTAGTGTGACCTGATCATTTTATTTGTTGGGCATCTGTTAGGCCATTTTGACACCCCACTTTGTTACGCTAAGGACACATTGAAACATATTGCATTGAAATTTGACAAACCTCCTACCTCAATTCTATGCAAAAGTTTGTATTGTCACTAAGGGACATTGAATGCTATGTAGTAAGACAGATGCATGTACTTGTGCACATACTTGCGCGTGCACACATACACCCCACTTTGCAATAGGTCTAAAAGAAATCATATCTTTGCAGAGAGGGGAGCGCCTTGCGTTGGATGTCTTGGCGGCGATAGGCATTTCTCCGGAGATGATTAAGTCTTTGCCTTCTCAATCCCTTACACCTCAACAGAGCATGCAAGGGGTGAGTACCATGGAAAGGCCTCCTTTCTCAACAGTTGTGGAGGGAGCAGGTACAGGTAAAGAAGATCTTGAAAGGCAGGGAATGGGGCACATCCCCAGCAATGCCAGTGCAAAAGTGGAAGGGAATGTCCAGAAACCTATTTTACATGCAGAGAGGTCAGAGGGATCATCCAATCCTTCACTATCTCAGGTCGGTAACAATGTGGATCAATGCAGCCCAGCACTGAAGCACTGTGATGGACAGCCACAGGTCAGGCCTGTTGGTGAAGTGCCCGCTGGTGGTCAATGTATTCCCAATGAGCAGCAGGCTTTGAGAGAGGATTCTAGTCACCCGAGCAATTCCAACGTGACCAGCCGGCCTGGCTCACCGAATAGTGCACCCTCATGTTCACAAAGTAAGCGGCCCATCCCAACTGCACCTAACCAGCAGAAGCCCTTACAACTTCTTAGGCGCTACCGTGGTCCATTATTTGATTTCCCTCCAATGGGCAGAAAAATTGATGGCCTTTTGCAAGGTAATAACCCTTGGGGAGCGCCCATTGCCTTGGGTTATGATGTGAAACAACTCCTATCCAAGGAGGGAGCCCGTGTGGTTGACAAGAAGAAATCAGAAAAGCTAAAGTTTATAGACTCCTTGCTAACATCTGGAGTGGAGAAAAAGGGTATTTCTGCAGATACTATCATGAAGCTGAGAATTGAGCAAAAGAAGCTCCGTCTGATGGAATTGCAGTCTAGAATTCGTGAAGAGGTCGAAGAGCATCAGCAAGACATCATGTCTCTAAGTGAGAGAGGCTATCGCAAGTTTGTACGATCTTGTGAGCGGCAGCGAGCAGATTTGGCAAGGCAGGTTATACAGCTACAAAAGAGCACCAGAGAAAAGCAACTCAAGAGTCTGTTCTCATGGAGGAAGCGCTTGCTGGAGGCTCATTGGGCTGTTCGTGATGCCCGGACCACAAGGAATAGAGGGGTCGCAAAGTATCATGAAAGGATGCTGAGAGAATTTTCTAAGCGAAGGGATGAAGATCGAAACAAAAGGATGGAAGCTTTGAAAAATAACGATGTAGATACGTATCGAGAGATGCTCAAACAACAGCAAACCAAACTGCCAGGAGATGCAGGGGAGAGATTTCAAGTGCTCTCTTCATTTCTCTCTCAGACTGAAGATTATCTTCACAAACTTGGAGGAAAAATTTCTGCAGTCAAGTACCAGCAAGAAAGGGAGGAAGCAGCAGTAGCAGCAATGCTTGCAGCGAAAGCACAGGTTGGTACAGTAATAAGTATGTGGTAGTTACTGGCTCTCGAGTGCAGGTCCATCACCTTGTTGTCTTGTGTCTGTTTTAGGGACTTTCGGAAGAAGAAGTAGAGGAAGCGACAATACGGGCCCGTGATGAAGTTGATGCACGGCTTCATTCACCAGATAGAGCCACTGAGTCTGTTAGCAAGTAAGCCAATAAAGTCTTTTCTTGTTTCAACATTTATGCTGAAACTTTTTCTTAGCCTCTACTTCTACTTTAAGACTGGATATGATATTCTTTAGCATGTTACAGGTACTATAGTTTGGCACATGCAGTCAATGAGAGGATTGTTCGGCAACCTTCAATGCTTCGAGCTGGCATCTTGCGGGATTACCAGCTTGTAGGTTTTCTATTTTGGCCACCATTTATGTATCGTAGATCTGCAGTAGCCAAGGTTTCTTTTAGGCCAGATGCGTAACACGTGTTTCCTAAGCCTGGCTAAATTTCTGCTTGCAGGTTGGTCTCCAATGGATGCTGTCCTTGTATAATAATAGGTTAAATGGAATCTTAGCAGATGAGATGGGCTTGGGCAAGACTGTTCAGGTAAGCTGTAAGCTACTCCTCTTTATCCTGAGGTGTTCTTTTAGTCCTTTTTTTCTCTGGTGTGAACCGCATGTCCTGTGCATGCATGTGCGCACATCCTCTTTTCTGTGGAAACCCTTAGCAGAATCTAGTTTGAACTTTCCATGTAAGAGTTGTGCGTAAATGGAGCCGGGTTCCAACCAAAAAGAGTCATTTTAAAACATAGGGAGAGAGCTTCAATCTGTGTATCCTTAGTGGTATCAACCTTCTAACAGTTATGAGAACACCAGTTAGAATTCACTCAGAAGAGATTGAAAGGAAGAAGGTTGGAACATCGGAAATAGGCCATTGTGCCATAGTTACCCGGAACGTCGAACGGGAACGGCGACGAGATCCCCGCGGAACGGGGGAACGGCTAGGGGTCCGGAACGGGAACGGCGCGGAACGGGAGGTATAAAAAACACCCAAATAGTGCATTTTTTAGCTCCTTGTGTTTAAATACATGGAGTATTAGAGTGCTTTGACTCTAATACTCACAAAAAACTCGTTTTGAAGACCATTCAACCTTGCTATGACTAGATGATGAGAGAGAGAGAGAGAGAGAGAGAGAGAGAGAGAGAGAGACTCGAGAGTGAGAGGGAGAGGGAGAGGGAGAGATTTGAGAGAGTGGGAGGGAGAGGAAGAGAGCTTGAAGGCTTGAAGCCTTGAGCCTTGAGAGAGTGAGTCTTGAGAGGGAGAGATCTTGAGAGTGTGAGAGGGAGAGAGCTTGAGCCTTGAGGATTAGCTTGTGGAGAGAAAGGGGAAGGGGGGTCCATTTTATGAGTCCTTGAGGCCTTGCACACTTCAAAAAGAAGCCCAAACATTTACTTCAATTTTTTCAATTTTTACCAAATTTGTTTGTAGCCGTTGGCCGTTCCAGGGGCGTTCTGAAATGTTTCGGAACGGCTGTTCTGGTCTGACGTTCCGGGACGTTTCGGAACGTTCGGGAAGGGAACTGCCCCCCGAACGCCGGAACGAGGGCTAGGGGACGTTCCCCGGTAACTCTGCATTGTGCAAGTATGCAAACGCAAGTGAGCAGCCCCGATCATCGCGATCTTCCACATGCTCGTGCATACACGTGCATGCACTCAAAACACAAATCACACATGTGGACCCTTCCACACCCCTTCCATTTTGAATGTTTAGTCTCACTGTTGGGGGAATTTTTCTAGTCAAGGGGCCCTGCAGACACCTCTGGATGGAGATGTCATGTCCCTAGCTAAGGTGGGGAAATGATAACCCCACCTTGTTCTGTGCTCCCCCACCATTGTTTGCATCTCTAATCATGGTCACCTTACCTTGCAGAAGGGCCATCACTTCATCATTCGCACTTCACCAATTTCACAGTTAACCTTTTATGAAAGCCAATTATTGAAGCGTCTGCCCTCCCAATTGTGCCTAGCGCTTCTTAACCAAGAAAGAATGCTCATCACATTATAGATGGATGTCTGACCAGTAATGAGGTCTGCATCTTATGGATGCATCAGAGCTTCCTTTACTTTGAGAAATAATTTGAACATGTCCACCAAGGTGGATGATAGAGACATTAAATACGATACATAAAGTATGAAAAAAAACGTTGTACAGTACAGAATGTCAACTATGAACCATAAAATATGTTAAGTACTAAACCATATATATGTTTAACATGTATGCACATGTATCTGTGTGACCTTGTGTTTGCTTATTATACACACTTAGAAACATAATACGATTGTCACATCTTCATGGAATGCAAAATCTGAATTAAATAAGTCACAATTTTCTTGCGACATTTAGAAGCTAAGCAATTAAAGTAAAAACAATCAGTACGTTAGTATTAGATGACCAAGAAATTAATGTCTTGAACAATAAATTTATGCAACCTTGACCACCCACAAGATGCTGAAGGCTGAAGTTTTTTCCTTCGCAATTGTTATGCGTTAGTGTTGGAAAAATGCTCTGTTGATGGCTTTTGAGAAGTCGGTTTCTGCAAGAGTGCTCATCTATGTTAGATTCCTCTATGGTGACAGTACTGGCTCAGACGTGGTTAAGTTGCTAAGCTGTGACTCTTAGATTTCTTTCAGACTTGAGGGCAAGGAAGAAGCTATGGCTATAGATGTTCAAGCCATTTAGCATGCAAGATAGTTGAGATCATGCTATCTAGAGGATTTTTCATAAGGGCTTGCATTTTCTTCATGCAATAAAGGGTGGCTGAGCCATACTCCAAGAGACTTCTGAGTTGAGGCTTTTTAAGTGCTTAACATATGATAATGCCTGCAATAAAGGATGACTTTTTGTTTAATTGCTCATTTTGTTTTTTTCAGTGGTTTACTGCTTCCAGAAGAGTGGATTTGTGAATTAAGTTCATTACTACTTTTTGAGATGGTGTAGGTTATGGCCTTGATTGCTTATTTGATGGAGTTCAAGGGCAATTATGGTCCTCATCTTATAATCGTTCCCAATGCAGTTATCGTAAATTGGAAGGTGATTACTCCAGTCTATTCAGATTTAGTGCAGTCAGTTTTTGGTAACAAGAGCTCACTAAGCTGTTTATGCTTCTTGAGCAGAGCGAGCTTCTGCGATGGTTACCATCTGTATCGTGTATTTTTTATGTTGGAGGGAAAGAACAACGGACGAAGTTGTATTCACAGGTTTGTTCTCAAAGGTTGAAAGGCTTGTTGAACTTAATGGGTGAGAATGTTTGTTTGTTTATGTTGCTTGTCTAGTTGGGTTGTTTGAGGTCTCTGAAGTCTTCTTCCATTGGGTTGGCTGTATAGGAGGTTTGTGCACTGAAATTCAACGTTTTGGTTACCACCTATGAATTTATCATGCGAGATAGGTGCAAGCTTTCCAAGGTTGAGTGGAAATATTTAATTATAGATGAAGCACAGCGTATGAAGGATAGAGAGTCTCGCCTTTCACGGGACTTGGATCGATTCCGGTGTCAGCGGCGTCTGCTTCTAACAGGGACCCCTTTACAGGTAGATTCTTTACTCAGGTATTTGTGAAAGTTTGGCCAGTAAGCATCGAGTTAGCAAACCAAACACAATACCCCACCTCCCCGCGCCCCATATCCTTCTTTTTGCTGCCTTCTCCCTCCCCCTTAATACACAGCAACCTCTCTTTCCCTCTTTCATACAAGTACACGGGTGATTCTATTCTTTTACTTCCGATTGTTCTCAACAGAATTAGCTTGCCTCTAGTCTCTCATGTTGAATATACTATTGAACTGCAACATTTCTTCTGAATGGGTTTTTTAACATGTAGAATGATCTGCGGGAACTTTGGTCTCTTCTAAATTTGTTGCTGCCGGAGGTTTTTGATAACTCGAAATCTTTTCAAGATTGGTTCTCAATGCCATTTCAAAAGGACAATACTTCACTGAGTCCAGAGGATGACTGGCTAGAAACAGAGAAAAAAGTCATTGTTATTCACCGTCTGCATCAGATATTGGAGCCTTTCATGCTACGCCGTCGGGTAGAAGATGTGGAAGGCTCGCTTCCAGCAAAGGTTTTTACTCTGGGCCTAGGTTTTAAGGTCATTGGTGCTGAATTGTAATTAATACTACAACTATCCATGTAACAGGTTTCTATTGTTTTACGGTGTAAAATGTCTGCTTTGCAAGCTGCAATTTACGATTGGATAAAATCAACGGGCACCATACGTCTCAATCCTCAAGATGAAGAAGCAAGAGTTGCTGCAAAGAACGGCAAAAGGCCAAAACGTGCCTATGCACCACTTCAGAATAAGTGTATGGAGTTGAGGAAAGTATGCAACCATCCTTTGTTGAACTATCCCTTCTATGGTGAGCACATGAACGAATTTTCTGTTCGTTCTTGTGGAAAGCTTTGGATTTTAGATCGGATTTTGATCAAACTGCAGCACACTGGCCATCGGGTTTTACTCTTCAGTACAATGACTAAACTCCTAGACATCTTAGAAGAGTATCTCCAATGGCGTGGTCTTACCTATAGAAGAATAGATGGAACTACTACATTAGAGTCCAGGGAATCTGCTATTGTAGAATTCAACAGACCAGGCTCTGATTGCTTTATTTTTCTTCTGAGTATTCGCGCAGCCGGTAGAGGCTTGAACCTCCAGACTGCTGACACTGTCATCATCTATGATCCAGATCCGAACCCTAAAAATGAGGAGCAGGCGGTAGCACGAGCTCATCGCATTGGCCAGAAGAGAGAAGTAAAAGTTATCTACATGGAAGCAGTGGTTGAGACCATCTCAAGTTTTGAGAAAGAAGATGAGATTAGAAGTGGAGGAAGCATTGACCTGGACGATGATGACATGGCAGGAAAAGACCGATATGTAGGCTCAGTCGAGAGCTTGGTGCGCAATACCATTCAACAACATAAGATTGAAATGGCTGATGAAGTGATCAATGCCGGGCGGTTTGATCAGCGGACAACACAAGAGGAGCGCAGATTGACTCTTGAAGCGTTGTTGCATGATGAAGAGAGGTATCAGGAACGTGTGCATGATGTGCCAAGTTTGCAAGAGGTGAATCGCATGATTGCGAGAAGTGATGAAGAGGTAGAGTATTTCGATCAAATGGATGAAGAATATGATTGGCCTGGGGAGATGATGCAGCACCAGCAGGTACCAAAATGGCTTTGCGTGGGATCTAGGGAAGTTAACGCAGCGATTGCGGCAATGTCAAAACAGGCCCTTAAAAAAGGGGCTGTAGAAGGACTTGGGACAGCTGAGGCTGAAGAGAAGCTGCTTTCAGAACCGTTTGAAAAGGTGTCAAAGAAACGACACGAGATGACACTTGACAAGAGATCTAGCTCACAGAGTGACAACAGCAAGAGGAGGAAAGTCTCTGTGGATGAAAAGGGTCATATTGCCATAGAAATAGCCGAAGGAAAGGTAAGGAAGGATGTGTATGATGATGAAGAGGAGGGTGAGATAAGAAAGGATTTTGATGAAGATGAGACAGATGCGCAGATGAATATAGAGCAGGAGGAAGGCGAGGTTTCAGGGGAAGAGTTTGATGGCAAAAGACAACGGGAACCCGGCTTCTTGGACATGAAACCGAATGTCAGTAAGGGGCTGATTAAAACTTCAAATGATGCTTCAGAGTCTTCTCATGATGACGAAGAGGAGGCAGGTAGAAGTGAAGTGGGAGTTGGCTTAACTCCACCGCTAGTGCAGCAAAAGTTTGGCTCCTTGGCAGCCCTTGAAAGTAGACCTATCGCTCAAGCTACGGTATACAAGCTGCTTTTGTTTTTTTGGCGACTTTCTTTTGGGCAAAGTAAGTGCTTATTGATCTTGGAGTGTTTTTAAACTCCTTAGTTTCTCACTTTGGTAGGTGGAAGAATTGGAAGAAGGGGAGATAGCAGCTTCAGGTGATTCACATTTTGAGGCTCAGGTATCGGATGGGTCAGCACAAGAGCAAGAGGAAGGGGAAGATGAGCAAGCATTGCAGCCTTCCATAAAACGAAAGCGAAGTGCTCGGCAACCTCGCAGGAGGCCTTTAGAGAAAGTTGTCATAAGCAGTGCACCTAATAAGGTCGCTGAGATACGGCCTACACCTCCCTTTCCAAGTTTTGTGCAACCTGCTTTTGATAGACCACCACCCCACGAGCTTGATAGACAATTCTCTGCACAGCCAGAACACAAGATAACTTTTCCTTTGAAGAGGTCACATGGGGAAATTATTGGGCCTGCTGAGACTGTTTTTAGAAGACCAGATCAGACCGTGCCTCCTGCAAAGCGGAGACAAGTTTTGCAACCATTGGCTGCAAAGAAACCTCCAGAAAGCTTCTCCATGCAGCAGCCTCGCAGTTCATTGAAACATAGCAGGGTGCCGGCATTTTCTGAGCAATATAATATTGCAACTGAACCTCAAAAAGAAAGCATAAAGCCGTTGGGTCGTGTGGGTAATGTCACAGGCATGTCGTTTTCGGGACGGATGCCTGAAAGCACGCAGAAAAAGGTATTCCCATTTAAATGTAGTGTCTGTACTGCATGCAACTTTGCGTTTGTCTAAGGAAGTGGTTCTTTCACCTCTGTAGTGCAAGGCCGCACTTCTGAAGCTGAAGAGTGCTGTGGAGAAAGAACCCCAAGCTGCCATAATTTTTGAGCTGCCGAAGCGCACAGAAAGCCCTGGATATTACAAAATTATAGCAAATCCAATCGATGCACGAACAATAGAGCAACGCCTTGAGAGATTTGAGTATGGAAGTGTTCTCGACTTTGCTGCTGATGTTTTGTTGATGCTCGACAATGCTGCTCGATTCTATAAATCGCCAGAGGTGATTTTTACTTGCCATAGTGATTTATTTTCATCTTTAATTCGTGCTGATTTTTCTTGGTTTTCTTCATTTGAGAATGTGTAGTGAACAAAATTTATTATGTTTCCCTGTATTTAACGCCACAGGTCAAAGCATACATTCGAAGGCTACATGCGATGTACCTGCAGCGTATGCACCACAGTTTCCATGATATTGATTTCACCTCTCTGAAGACGAGGCCTTTGGCCACTATCAGCCAGACCCCCATCAGCTCCACACCACCTCCTCGACAAAGACCTCCCCAAAATGCGGCCTTAAGATCTCAAGCAGAGCCTTCTGTTGTAGTGGCAGCTCGGACGGCTGCAAAGAGTGAGCCCAAGGATGAGAAGCCACCTCCTAAGAACATCCCAACAGAGAGCAACAAGAGGTCTCACAAAAAAGGCAAGGCTCCCCAGGTTGTTGTACACAAAGCGTCTGAGAGAATAAAGATGAAACAAGAGCATGGGAAAAGCAACGCTAGTAGTGATTTTGACGAGCCTCGACATCCACTCGACCTTGTATTTTGCAAGAAGAAGCGGAAACCAAGAGGAAAAGCTTCGAGTAAGATTAGGACCATCAATGCGGTCGCACCCGCAGATACGACCAACATAGGTAAGAATATAAATATGGTTAGGACAGGTTCAGAGTTAGATAGTCGCTTAGGTGTGAAAATAGTTGGAAAGAAAATGAGAACAGCTGGTGTGAATAGTAGTGGTGAGAGTAGCAAGCAGGTGGGTATGCCAAGAGCTGTTGCCAATATGGTAGGAGCGCCGACGACTCTTGCGTCTGCTGCTGCCGCACAAAGGGCCATGCCTGACAGGTTTCAAGCTCCGGGGGGGTTTATCAATAGCAGAGGCCCTGGCATTTTGGGCTTTGACAATCAATGGTTGACTCCTGTGAAAAAGATGAGGACAGATGGAGGGAAAAGGAGACCCAGTCATGTGTAAGTAAATTTGTAATTTCCCTCTCTCTTCACCTTTCCTTCTTCTATTCATTTTTTAAGGTCAATTTGCACACATGCTGACCTTTACCTTACCCTCCACTATATCTGTTGTATAACATCGCAAAAATGTACACAGTCATCAAAAGGTAATGTAACGTGTTCCATCGCCTGGTCTCTACTTGTCTAAATATAAAATAGTCATTTTTTTGCTTTTGTGCTCAAGGAAAGTGGTAATAAATTCAAAGTTCCAAGGTAACAAATGTATTATCGATGACCTGCAGATGCTGGCAAAGAATTCGGCCAATGTTTTGTCTTTTAAATTTTTTATATTGGAGATGGATGTGGATGGATTTAAGTATCTGTTATGGTTCGTGTGTATGAGGTTTAAGAGCAAATTCATTAGATGGATTTAAGTATCCGTTACGGTTCTTTTGTATGAGGTTAGACCGTTAGAGAAAATTCTCACTTTTTCACGATTTTGTGCACTCTTGCTGTTCTTCTCTATGGTTAGCCTATGTGATGGAGAGTTTCCCTTCAGATCTGGATTGTCATGCGCACTCACTTTCTGCTGCTAGTGCTTATGCTACCCTTTTTCACTTCGAATTGGTCCCTAGTTGGACTTTGGAAGCACAGAAGGTTTGACAACAGTGAGTCCTTGCTCTATTGCCAACTGATGAGACGAGCGGAAAGTTGCTAGCGTTGCAGGCTGTTGTCGCCCCATCCACCTTCACATGAGAAGGATCATGGCTATATGACTAGCAACAGGAATGCCTTGATATGCGAACATGCTCTATTTTCACTTCCTGGTGGCTACGCTTGAATTTGGTGAAGGTACTACTTTTTTACATTTTTGGGCTACAGCCGATAAGCTGACAAGGGGAAAAAAGCCTCCAGCCACCATTGTTCACCCAAAACATTTTTAGGAACGAATGGAAAAAAGGGGAGCCTTGATAATCACCCAGTTTTTTGGAGTTTATTCGCTCTCCTTTAAGGCGACCCTCCAAATTGGTCGGAAATTTTGAACTTGTGTCCTTGAAAAATGCACTAACTCTGCCCGGAGTTACGATGAAGGTATTGCTGTGATTGATTTTGCGCCTGTGTCATCCCTTGATGCAGTTCCAATGGCTGGTCCATCATTTATCCATATGGAATGAGTTTCTGTGACGGTTGACCTCCGTCAGAATTTCAATGGGTCTTCATTACCATCTAAGATTTTTTCCTCCACCATTTTTTCTCTGATGCATCGTTTTGTAAAATTTCTCTCTTACTTTTGGCAATTTTGATGTCTGCTTTCATTTGATCTCCTCGCAACCTACGGTTCCTAGGAGGAGGTGGCATTTATTTCTGCATAGGAATTTCATGTTCCATCTTCCCGAAGCTGGAAAGGTTTGACAATCTCAGTTTTAGCACTGATGATTGTGTATAGATATTATCTAACAAATCATCTCGACACATGGTTGAGGAAATGTTTCTTTTCTCTGGTCAAAAATACTTTAAAGTGAACAAAAATCGAGCAAAACCTGGTGGATAAAAGGAAAAATGAGAGGGCTTAAATTGTCTTAACACTAAGCACTGAACTTTGAAGGTACTTAGAAATAGCTGGCTGGCAAATATTGGAAGTATTCACCCACCCATGCATGCCAGAGATCTACTAGCAGAGCTCCTAGCAGTTATGTTTAACCGTGCCATGTGTGAGGGCTTGCTTGATACTTGGAGCCTATCTACTATTGTACCTATCTTCAAGCTGGGAGACCCTATGGAGCCTAGGAATTATTGCACTATCATGATCGGACACACATTGGCATGGTTGTACGCATCCATTCTTGAGCAGTAGTTGAGTAGACGGACAGAGAAGGAAGGGATACACGCAGTCGGGCATGCAGGATTCAGGAGAGGTTTTTCTACTCTTGACCATATCTTGACACTCCGAACCATCATTGAGGAGGGCAGATCACATGGGAGACCGATCTATTGTAGCTTTGTGGACTTCCGCAAAGCATTTGACATCGTACCCAGAGTTAGATTGATGCGCAGATTACAGGAGATGGGAGTACCCACAGAGCTCATTTGGGGGGTCATGGCACTGTACAGGTCAGTAGTGGGGCATGTAGCACCTCAAAGGGCCTATCTACAGCGGTTCATTCCACTATTGGGGTGAAGCAGGGTTGCCCGCTCTCTCCTATTCTGTTTGGTATGTACGTGGATGAGGTTTCTGACTACATTGAGAGAGATGGTGATAGAGGTGCACAACTGGCAGGAACATGGATCCCACTATTGTTATATGCTGATGATATTGTGTTGATCTCCGACTCTCCAGAGGGGATGCACCGTCACTTGGATGCTTTGCATAGCTTTGCCCATGAAAGTGGCTTGTCTGTCAACCTTGGTAAAACCAAGGTCATGGTATTTACTACGACCCCACAGTGGATCAGGAGGTCAGCGTCCGCATTCACATACGGCCAGGAGACAGTGGAGTATATAGATGCTTACACCTACCTTGGAGTAGTTTTTAGTGGACCAGCATTTTCATTGAGAACAGCAGCAGAGACTAGATTGACCAGAGCCCATGCAACATTGGGTAGATTGCACAGGATGTGTTCACATGTTCAGTTTCAGGAGCCTCGGACGAAGCTCTGGCTCTTTGACACCCGGATGGCTTCTGCATTGCTCTATGGAGTTGAGGATTGGGGACCTTCATTGGACCATCATGGGAGGACAGGTTGCACTGATGGATGGGAGGACATGGAGAAGCCACTAGTCTCTATGATCTCACGGCTCATTAGAGCCAAGGCTTCAGTACCACGTGCCATTATACGAGCAGAGCTAGCTGCCCCCCCCCCCCCCCCCCCCCCCCCCACTAGTGGTTGAGGCGCTCACCAGATCTGTCTCCTTCATACACCGCATTTGGGAACTACCTAGAAACAGATCTGCCCGCCTTGCACTTGAGTCCTCTCGACAGTTAGCCATGCAGGGAGATACAACATGCTGGTATGAGGAGATGACATCATGGTTTTAGGTGCATGGGTTCAGCATAGACACACTGCCCCCCTTCTAGTACTCACTGGATGCACCCTCTCTGATTCTCACAGTCCGAGATCACCAGGCTCATCTGCCAGGACCTGGCTCAGCTAGACATCAGGAGGACATGGATACAGCCAGCACAAGAGCTGGGCACCAAGATGACTTTCTACAGAGAGCATCTTCTCCAGCTTATGTAGGACGGTTTTGTGACGAGACATAGATACATGGACACCCACTTGTCTCATGGGATTTGGTGTGCTATTGGCCAGATATGCACATCTTCACACTAGCTGTGGATAGAGACCGGGAGATACACCAGAGTACCAGCAGAGGCAAGGACATGCCTCCTATGTGACCTAGAGCCTGAGACAGAGTTGCACTACACATGCCACTGCCCCGTCTACTAAGAGATACGCGGCCGCTTCCACTGCTTGTTTAGAGAGGGCTTTGGACCACTCTCCAGAGTCATGCGATACGAGTATCAGAGATGCTTGGGTCTGTTTTTGCTCGAGCCGCGCAGACACAGAGAGAGCCTGATGAGAGGAGAGGCTAGCCAGTCTCAGAGACGGATCACAGACTTCTTTAGAGCAGACACTGGACACCCGAAGGAGCTACTACCACAGGAGAGCTCGCCGCCTCACACCAGAGGCACACTGATCGACCGAGTGACCGAGCTAGGGAGATCCAGATGCCCACGACTGTGGAGGACTACACAACATCGACAGAGGTTGCATCAGAGGATTCGGATCACTTTGGCCCAACATGCACGACGCCCGGTCAGGCTATTGACCATGGAGGAGATTGATGAGATCCGCCAGAGACCGATGCTGGATCTTTTATGATCTGTGATTTAGCTATCCCACCTAGCTGGATCTTTTGTGATCTGTGATTTAGGTATCCCACCTTTCTGCTTAGATCACACCTAGCTGTTTCAGATTCCATAGCATTTTATTCTGTCACTTTATTTTGTCATTGTCATTTTTGTTACTTTGACTTTATATCAGATCCACCACATTGTAACTTTCTGGTCTCATAGGTCATTTTGGCCTTATGAAGACGTTAATATAACATTTCATTTCATCTCTCTCTCTCTCTCTCATTGCGTGCGTGCACGCACGCGTGCGCACGCGCGCACACACACACACACACACACACACACCGAATCTTAATTTGAAGCAAAGGTTGGTTGAGCTTTATCCAAATATGATACAAAACAATGTTGCACGAGAGCGGTGCATTAGAGGTTAGCTATATTGTCGAAGTTAGCTCCATTCGAGCATTGAGACACCCAAATGGTGCCGGGCAACTAACCCATCAATCACCATGGGTAGGGAAACTGAAGATTTTTAAGGTAGCTTTGGTAGTGTCATTAGAATTAAGCACTCAGTTATGATAAAAGGGTTGTATTTTATGTAGGAAGCTTTTGCACTGAGTAATTGCATATCTGTTGTAATGAGAGGCTCTCCCTACATAGACATTGTTGGATAAAGGGGTTTGGTTTGGAACACATGCACACAATATCACACATACACAATAAAGCTGGAATAATTCCAATGTTGGTAATTGGATAAAAATGTAGAGGCTTACTTCTGGTATATCTAGAAAGCTCTTAACTCACTATCTACATATAACGCTGCTTTGGGGCGTTAGGATTCGGTAAAGATTGCTTTGGTTTTGGTAAAAAAATGAGTACAACAAGCCTGACATTCGATTCTTGGGGATTAGCAGCAAAATGACGGTCTTGGGAGGTGGTAATAAAGTTTGGTTGTTTCTGTATGATGGTGGCTACTACAAATCTACTTCCGAGTAGTGACCAATACTATGCTTTCTGACATGGTTAAATGTATGGTAGTTGGGAATCTGACCGATACTTATTGTACAATTAAATGTAGACGAAAGTACATTTGAGTCATCACAATTTTTGCAAACTGCTTCTGTACTTTGGTTTTTTGGGGGCTAGCTGTGCCGATTTTCTTGGATGTTGATCTTGATGGAAACACAATGGATTGGGTTTTGACTGTGGATTCTGCTGACCTATAATGCAGACTATAGTTATCGAAATTCACCAAACCTATTTTTTCTACTGGCATTTTTGGAAGATGACTCGTTCGTTACCAATGGAAGTATGGCTTGAATTTTGCCACTGGGAGTGGTAATCTGCTCATCTTAAACACGATTGGGTTCTTGTCTACTGGGATTCCCAATAACTTAAATTGAGATGGGGTTGTCGTTCATTGCTGTTGTCCTTCGAAGGCATCCTTATGTAGTCACAAACTGCACAATAGGCACCACCAAACATCCACCTTCCAGAGGCACAACAGTGGGAAAAAAGAATGTTGCTAATCACTAAACTCTAAAACAGAAACACTTATATCGTACTAATCCTACCTACCCTCACTCGAGTGATGAGGATCAAAGGTGTTTGATGACATAGGTTTCTGTTTCAGTGTACCGGGATGTGACATGCGTAGGTCTGGGTCAATGATTTTGACTAGTATTGTGCACACTGGCTTGCTAATTGCTCTTGCTCTTTACTATTTTCTTTTTTCTTTTTTTTTTCTTTAAAAAAAAAACTAGGCTGGTTAGTTACTATATATCTATATATATACAATCCCTAAAATCGGAAAGCTCAAGGGTCAGAGAAAGAAGGGTAAGAGGGAAATAATTCAATAGGCTGATGTGAATGAAGACTCCCCCCTTCCTTGGGTAGATCATACCTTTTGGAACGATGTCGTCACCCTTTGAAACCAATTGTTCCAAGTTGTTATGGGTGAAGGATTTAACCAATAGTTTTCGACCGCCCTATGCATTCATCTAGTTGCAAGGGTGGTAAGGTACTCTCCCATGATTTTATTTGCAACGTTGTTGTAGGTGGTGAATTTACAACAGGAGGTGCAAACTCTTCCTTGTTTGTATGGATATGTACAATGGTAGGTAGAGGTTGTATCGAAGCTTCTATTTCCGTATAGGAACTACATGAAGAGCAAGAAGCTTCATTTGACCTCCCTGTTCCTGAGCTAGGCCGAATAGATTGGTTTTTCCTTGGAACCCAAACTAGCTCTGGAATAGGTGTGTAGCATTCTGTGATTTTTTTCTTTCCACGATCATCAATTCGTTTTGGAGCTATAGGATTGGGATCACATGGGTCAGAGGTGACAGGTAAGAGCACAATTTATGTTTTGGCACCCAGATTTGATCATTTCCTTCATAGTAGCTTTGGGCTTCCAATAGTTTTTGAGGAATCCAACGTCACGTTTCCTTACATTTCTTGGAACGAGTGGGATGTTTCTTACAAGGCTCCTGTTTTTTAGCATCAATCATGGTCGCTAAAGAAGATTTAAGGACCCACTTGTATGTTTTCTTTGTTATATTAGGATGAGTCTTGTCAGAAGCTATATGCATTGTTTCTAGCATATTTAAGGGTACGAGTGGTGGCATTTCATCCCTCTCAGGTGTTACCCAGGTTATCCCTCTGTTCCCCGAAGTGTCTATGGTTGCTGCTAAGTGGACCCAATCCACATTGTCCGACTCAGTCATCCCAGGTAGTACATTCATATAAGGAGAATCTTCCCCAACATCAGTGTCCATTTTACATGTGTAACAATACTACAATGGGGCTGAGTGAACTGTGGTGTCAAATCTATGATCAATTATAAACTGTTTTCTAGAGGATGTGCCCAACCAGTTACAAGATCCACTTGAATGATAGAGTCTTTGAACTGCAAGTAGACATGGTTTTTAGACTAATCATGCACCATTTTTGCTTCCCTCATGAAAGGACGTCCTAAGATCATCTCAGATGCCATAGTGTGCTTGGAGAAATCCATAACAATAAAGGTATTTCTTATTTTATGTCCAAAGATCTTGATCTTGAGATCTTCTAGCATCCCAATAGGTTTAACAATAGACCCATTGGCCATCTTTACTACTATGGTTGTGGTCCCAAGGTGAGGTCTTCCCATAGTTTCCCAACAATTTTTAGTCACAATGCTAACCCAGCGCCACCATCACGAATTCCCTTCACAGTTAATCCCTTGGTAGTGATTGGTATGGTTGCATTGGATTCATCGCTCTCAAAGTATTGTCCCAACTTGTTAACATGTATTTCTACAACAAGGTTCTCATCTAAGTTGGGTTGTCTCTATTGGCTTCTCCCTAACTCCATCCATCTGTGCAAATTGTGGTAGCCCGACCTTCAGTTCTCCATTGACGAAAGCTCAAAGAGCTAAGAATAGCTCAGGGTCTCCATATAGTTTGGACATGATATCATGGTGGTTCTGACTTCTGAAGCCATGAAATCCATCAATTTGGCAATATTTAACGGCATCTTTTGGTCTTCAGTCCCTTGATGTGGGGAAGATGGGATCTTCATTCTTCGAGAGGATCAGGTAGTCCCTTTGTAAACATTCTTTCCAACAAGAAGTGAGTACGCCCACTTTCCCATACTTTGTCACTTTCTTCTTGGATGACACTAGGTATGGCTAAGGGTCTATGGACTTGGTGAGGCTGTTGTTGCGTAGGAAACACTGTGTCTGTAATCTGGATCTGTCTAGGTGTGTGCTAGCTCTAGATCCCTTTCGGTATCTTCTACCAAACTTCTTAATTGCTTGACCCGCTCGATCTCCTCTGTAGGGTTTGGATAAGTTCCTATCTTCTTCTTGGATCCTGGCCATTGTGACTCATGACGATCTTCCTTATTGGTTTCTTTTCTAGTGGTCGTTTTGGTCTCCATGGTTTCACCTGAATCAGAATCCTCTTCAACATCGTTAATATATATGGTCGTCACCAGTCCCTATGTTGGTCTTTGAACTGGGGTCTGACTTCGCTGCTTTTTGCGATCTCTTCCTTCGTGTTTTCTTCTTCTTCTGAGATTGGGCAATTGATGCCGTGTCTCTTTCTTCAAGAATATAACTTTGTTTTTGGAACATCGATCGTGTTAGTACATTTACTGGTACCACAGGTGTACTTTGTGATGGCTCCTTGGTAACCTCAATCAAGTTTAAAGGCGTGATCTTTGGTGCATTTGGATTATTTGGACATTGGCAATCAAATGATCTATGCCACATCAATTACACATGAGTATCGGCAGTGTAGACGTGCTCGCTTGATTGGTTTACATTAGTGTGGCATTATTTTGTAGCCTAATAGGACACTCGGCCACACGAATTGGACCTCCACACTCATAGCATTGAAGAGGTGGTCTCTTGACAGTGTAATTGATATTTTGGCCTCTTGCAGCAAGAGCAGCTACTTGATAAACAGGTTTGACTTGTCCCCAATAGTCCTCCATATAGTATTGTGGACTTTCTTCAAGCACATCAATCCCATAGGCAATATTAGGGTCTATATTTTCCTCACAGACTTCCAAATAAGCAATAGATGACTCACAACCGACTTGATTCACAGACGTGATTCTAAGATGTGGTGGTTGCGGTCCTAGCACTGGAGGTGGTAAGGGTATTGTTTGAACAACATTTTGGGCCCTAGGGACCATGTGTTGTGATGTTTGTTCAAGAGGTGGGGCCGGCATCAATGCAGGCACTTGAGGTGTGTCTATCCGTTCTAAGGTTGGTCTATTGGCCATCGTGCGCTTAAATACTATGCAATCCTTAGATTGATGACCATACCTCGCACAGGCATTGCAATTCCCATTGAATTTCACTCTAAAAGTAGGGCATTCACTGGTACTATGCGGACCATAGCATACTGAGCACCATTGTTGCTCCCTTCTTGGATACATATGATTGTTTAGTGGAGCACGATTGTCTCTAAGACTCTCTTGAATGGCCTTGGTGAGATCTGCTAAGTCATCTAAGATATCTTTGGCTCCTTAGCAATAGACTTTAGGATCATTGGCTGATGCTCCGATGCTTGCGAGCTAATAGATTTAGGCTCAACAGACACTCTTTCTCCTTGAATCATTAAATTATCCTCCAACTGGATCACATTGGTGGTGATTGCTTCCCAAGTTGTGATATCTCTAATGAGTAGGCCATTGTAGATATCCTCACGTCGTAATCCCCTAATAAATCTATCAAGCAATTGATTATTATTGAAGCGCTCATTTGGATTACAACGAGAATTCAAATGCTTTAAGCGACTAATAAAGTCTCTCACTGACTGTCCTTCCTCTCGTTGGGCTTTCTGGAGCTGAGAGGCTACACCCCAAAGCACTCCCTCTCGTATGTATTCTTTCAAGAACAGTCTCCTAAGAGTAGGTAAATCGTTTTTTCTTCCACCCTTAGGGTTCTATACCAATCCCTTGCCTTCGCACTTAAGGTTAGGCTTAAAGCATTACTCTTATGCAAGTCAGTGTGTTCTCCTAGAGAATCGCATATTTGTTCAAACACTTTGAAAGGCTTTCTTACATCCCTGTCTCCACTAAATTTTTATGTGAGCTTGGCTATTTGTACTGCCTTACTTCTAGGCTCTCTATCAGGATGTTACGCATATTCTTAGCAATAGATCGACCGATAGCTTGAGCAAATGTTGCCAAGTCACCTAAGTGAGCAGGCACCGTGGGTGAAGGCGCTCCAGAGACTACATGTGGAGTAGGTATTGGCATTGGGCTTGGGCGCATAGGAAGCCCTTGGGTTCCACGTTTGGTATAGTGTTGTGCCATGTGGTGGCCCAAAGCTCATATGCGTGGCCATAGGCATAGCAGACGTCGGATGTGACATGCTAATGCTAGCCGGTATGGTTCCATGGAAATAAGAGCTTAGGTGTTGTGGCTATGGAGTATAGGTTGTTGAAACAATGGGAGGGGTAGAGACTACATGAGGAGGAGGACCCATAGGTGTATATGATTGGTACACACTTGTAGGTACTGTTGCAGGCACTGAGCTACCATGTAGTGGTGCTTTACTAACAAATGAGGCCCATGGCGTGTTTCTTGGCATGCCCATCATTGAGGTAGGCATGGTAGCCGTGGTGTCATCAAGGGAAAGGTGAGCTAGACTTGGAAAGGTAAAGCTATCACTTGTGGGCTCAGATTGCACTGAGACCCCTGGCGAAACAACATATGGAGGATTTATCGGACTCCCCGAGGGAGTCTCCATTTGCGATAAGGTTGGTTGTTTAGCCTTCCCTGCAAGAATCTCATGAGACCCATTGAAGGCATGTGGATCCCCTTGTTCTGTCTCTCTAGCTCAATAATCCTATGGATGACCTCACAAACTCTTTGTTGTTGCTCCTCCATACTAGTAGCACCCGTTGTGGATTGTAGGACATCTAACCAACCCACGTGATAGGTGTGACCTTTGTATAGGTCAGTTAGAGTTTCTGTTTGTAGTTTGTACTCCCAGTTCTCATTTAAGAACGCTCTATCTAGGATTGAGGTGCTAGGGGTGTCCTTTGAACTAGATGCAATGTGGCTCTCTATGGGTCGACTCTTAGCTCGCTAATTCAGGAGCACTCGATTGCTCTCCTAGCAATGATACTGACATAGGGGCTTTTGCTTTTAACTTTATTTGTTTCTCCGCTCTGCGTAAGCTCTCAATTTTCTTTTTCCTAGCCGCAATGATATACCACTCAACTTATTGTACTTCGGCAAGGCTTCTACCATCAGGTAATATAACCTCGGAGGGGAATAGCTCTAAAGAGTCAAGGGGGTGCAGTGAATGGAGTATTCACGTGCACACTCTCTAAGGGCATAGGGATCGGTCCGGATCGTGGACCCATGGCATGCATGTCTTGGCTTGAGCTATCACGATTAGGCATTGGGTAACCCTCCATGACGTCGTAGTCAGAGGAAGAGTCACTGGACGCAATATGTGAGTCCTGAGTGGTTACTACCTTGGGTCCCTGCCGAGGACCCGGAACCTAAGGTAGGTGGGTATTGAGAACTCGCGTAAGTTGAAGTGCTCGCTAGTTGCTCGGCCTTTAGAACACGACCAGAGCGTAGATGCATGTGCCTTTGGCACCCTACAAGCGTCTATGAATATCCTCGAAGGTTAATCGCTTGAGTTTTTAGGCCTTTTGCACCCCGTTTTAACTCGTTTTTTTATGTTTCTTTTAATGTCTTTTTACGATCAGTTTTTAAATTATAGTGTGTGATAGCTCGAAACGAGCGTATCACTCAGGGGGTTGTGGTGTGCTTTATAGCACAGCGTTCGGTTATCCGAAGCTCCATTGGTCCTCAAAAGGGTCAATTTTTACTTACGCGTGAAGCTAAAATAAGTAATTTTAAAGGGTGACTGAGGCCTGAGCTTGAGCGTGGGCTTGGGCTTGGGCCTGGTAAATATTCTCAAGCCCGGTCCTACCTTTAAATTTTTTATTTTCTTTTTGTTTTTTTTGTTTTTTTGGGATAAGGTCACCGTGTCCGCGCCACGTGCACGAGTACAACACACACACCTAACCTACCTACTTACAACTAATAGAGCTATTGTTACACACTAACACAGTACTAAAACAACTAATTAACTAACATATCTACTTACTGTACCTTACGGAACTAACATTATAGCTCTACTACCTTGATTCTAAGACCTTATGAACAGAAAACACAATACATTGCATCACCTTATTAACAAAAACAGTTCACTGCAGCAAAACCAAATCCTTCTCAACAAGTCACACACCTTCTTTCTCTACCTTTCCTACATTTCATAATGCACCAAAAAGGAGCATAGAGTGGTACTCAAGCTTAATGCAAGGCACTTCCTCGGCAATGGCGCCAAAAATGTGCGCGTGTGTCGCACGTGTCAATGCAAGGGACTTGCCGCACACTGTGTGCGAGCCACAAATGGTTGCAAGCACACAATCAGACTAATCTAGCAAGCTCAAGAGAGCAAGGGTGTGTCATTCATCGCCCTAAGCTCGCCTTCGTGGAGGATTCCTCACCACGAAGAAGAGGGAGCTACCGCTGTGCCGCACTCAACCGTCTCGCCGTCGTCGTGCCTTTGTAATGCTCGATCACACACACACACACACACACACACACACACACACACACACACACACACACACACACACACACACTCTCTCTCTCTCTCTCTCTCTCGCTCTCACGAACACACACACACAAGGAGATGGAGATGGAACAAGAGCACTCTTCAATTGCAACAAATGAGAGAATGATTGATTTTTAGGTTTAGGTGACTTTTATATGAGCTTTCCCATTCACACTTGGGGATCCATGCTTAGCCAACTAACCCTTGAATGTTCCTGTTAGAGTGCACCTCTCGTCAGTGATCACTCTTACCCTTTTCCTATTGGACCGACAAGCCCGGCCCATGACTACTAAAAGTGGACGCCGGTGGTTAACACTAGTGCCTTGGTGGATACTTGAACTCAATGTCCCTTCAAGTGGCTCCCCTTTGCAGGATACAATTTTCCTCGTTGAGGAATATGACCTCAATGCCCCCTTCATTCAATCATTTTCAGCATCTAGCCCCTCGCTTTACAGACTGGCAAGGCACTGGGCTACATCACTGCATGGTTTCCTTCAACCCCTACATATACAGGTGAGGGATGTGTGTTCCCTCACTTAGACTTGGTTTTGGTTTTTTGAAAAGAGGGAGAGAGAGACAGTGTGAGTGGAAATATGCTTGGCTATGAATTTCCCTGGGCACTTTGGTGATTATTTTGAATGATTCTGCTCCACAGGTTCTACATTTCACTCAAAACTCAGTTTGAGAAAATTTCTTATGCTATACCACTATGAGGGTTTTTGGAAGGGTACTAGCTCTTAATTGGATGATTATGATAGGATTTGGTTCTTGCCTTGGAACATTGATTCTAAAAAGGATGTTTTCTGTCCTTGTTGTGGGTGCTGAATGCAAAGAGAAAATGTAGCTTTTCATCGACTTTTCTTTGAATTGGCATTAATAAATATTGAATCTAAGCATTAGGATTTGAATTCCATGCTGACTGATTTTTATTGGCCTTACTGGATCAAATGGTTATGGTTATTGATTATAAAAAGAGGGTTGTTTGGTTACTGGTTGATTGGTTGTTGGTTGATGTTTAGACTAGTTCACTTGGTAATCATATGATCGTAAACTCTTTATTACAACATCTTCAGCACTTAGGGATTATGGTTTTACTGATTTTTTTTGAAATTATTTTTGATATGATTTAGAAAAGGATGAGAACTCTGCGTACCTGGTCTCTGTTGTTTAGCTGGAGTAAAAATATTCATTAATTATGATTAATATGGTTTGGGCACAAAATATGATGGATTTTTTTTTCTCTCTGATTACTTTTGGTCCTCTGGCTAATATAGCTAATTTTTGGATTGTTGGACTCTTGACCTGCTCACTGAGCTTAAGAGTTTACTAATCTAATCTTTGTTATCTCTGTAATACTGTTTGATGGATCACTCGGGCACAAAATAGGATTGACTTATATTCACACATCAGTGGAGTGCTTGATATTCAAAGAGTCTCAAGGCATGTTAATGGCTCATGGTGATTTGAGTTGTACTATAGTTTCAATGGCAGGTAATTCCTATTGGCTGATGTCTTGATTGGAGGTTTGATTTTTAGCTGGACTTTTGATCATGGTCTCTAGCTGTTGCTAGTATGGTTTTTTTTGTTGGGATTGAATTCTACCTGATGACCTGGCTCTTTTTGGTTAGGGTCTGTTGGTGAGGAAGTTAAATTTTTAAAGAAAAAATCCACCTAACCCTATATCTGCTGGTAATACTGGGTATTTTCAGCAAAAAGTTTTTGGCAAGATCTACTATTCAATAGTACTTGATCTTGGCTAAATCCTAGGAGATATGAGACCCTGTATATGATTGGAATGCTTTGCTTTGTATGGTCAGCGATCTAGCTTTGATTGGTAACCTTACACATATATACATATTCTCAGATTTGAGTTAAACTCTGGTTCTTATTTTTGCCATATTTTGGTTTCCTGAAAGATTTGACTTAATAATCTTCTTAAATTCTTAGTCTCCTTTTTGGTTGCTAAGCCGAATGTATCTTCTGCTTTGATGGTTGAAATTTTGGGATTTTGCTACTACAACTTTCTGCCATATGGTGGAAAAATGGATTTTTTTGATAAACCTATATAGGGCTAGCACACCCTAATTGATGTAATTTGAGAGCTTGCTTTAACTAAAGCTTCAATACCAACCTCTATTGTGATGAAACATTATCTACTATGGTTAGTTGGTTTGTACTATTTGAAGGGCTCAACTTCGGTGCATATATTAGGATGTAGTTACAAAACAAAGCATTGCATACAAGTTTTGGTCCATACATTTTTTTGTAGCTACAAAACAAAAGCAGTGCATATAATTTTTTAACTTATGGATACATGGACATTTTTTAACAGTAAATAGTTACTATAAAAAGAAGTTTTTAAGACCATATGGGGCAATTCTGGCAAGAGTACTTCTGATGTAAAAAAAACTTGAGATTTTTTAACTCCTTAAATTTTTAAGATAATAGCTAGTCTAATAGTTTTTAAGTTTGACATGGATAACAAACTACTGATAGGTTCTTTGAAGCGTGCCATACGTAGCCAAGTCTAACATATCTGTTGTCTTGACTATATGGATGCAGGTGAGAGTCCTATCTTGACTTAAAAAGGTTTAGCATGCTGCAATCCGACTTTGAAAACACTTGATGATTCAATTGGGATAGTTTTGATACCTGTGTATAAAATCATTTGGAATGATATCTCATTCTTATTATGCTGTATAGTTATGAATCAAAGACTGAGTTGTTTATGTACAAATCTTTTCCTAGTCATCTAAAGCCAATCGTTTTTTAAACGTCATGTTCTTTGGTGTATATGTATTTAAATTAAAACAGCTACACACACACGCACACACACACACACACACACACACACACACACACACACACACACACACACACACACACACACACACACACACACACACATGCACGCACGCGTGCGCGCGCGCACACACACACACACACACACACACACACACACTTGGTCACTTCATCTTGACTATGACTGCTTCATCCAGCTACACAACAAACACTTGAGCTATTGATGTAGCATGTAGGTATTTTGTCCTGTGGGTGAGTGCCTTGAAGTCTATACCTTGCCATACTTCATTTGCATGGGATTGATACATCTAGGTACACACACACTTACACTTTTTTTTTTTCCGAGAAAAAGATCCTTCTATTAGTTAATGAAAACTTCCCATAGGGCTACAACCACCTCTGCAAGAGAGGGCTACAACAAGCATGATGGGGAGACTCTCCCAATGAAAAAAAACAGCATATATACAATGAGGCTAAATCAAGAGATAGGAGGAGGGAAGAGCCACACAGGTGGACAGTAGTGCCATTTGAGCACCCCCTCGACTATGGTGTAGAAAGGCCTAGGGCGCCAGAGTTGAAGGAAAGCCTCGCGGCGCTCCCGCATGCGGTCGGAGCTGCCCTGTAGTCCCTCAAGCTGTCCTCTGAGAGTATGGATCAGCTCTAGCCAAAAGTCTCGAACAATCTCTACTGGTGGCACAGGGTGAGCCTCAAAGATGCAGAAACAGTGGGCCTGCCAGATGAACCAAAGTGTCAGGCCACTGATGAGCTCCCAACACTCCTCTCTCTCACTGCACCACTCTTGTGGAATAAGCTCTGTAGGAGGCTAGAGTGGTCGCCCCCCCTGCATCACTATCATCCTGTTAGTGGAAGATAGCTCAAACTGAAGTGCCGGGCCCGTGAGGGTGGACCAAGCCGCTGCCCCCCAAGTGTACTGTCGAGCCGAGGAGAGGGCAGGCATCAGCCAAAGAACTCGTAGCCACACCTGCTGGGCCAAGGGACAGTCCCAAAGACAATGACGCTGACTCTCCACCAACTGGTCACAGGCTGCACATGCGGTCGAGAGACCACTATGTACAAGCCAGCTCCCTACTGTTGTGGCTCTGTGTGCAACCAGCCACTAAAACAAAGTGATGCGCCTCGGCTGTTTGGAGTCCCACAGCCTCTGCCAAAAGGCTGCCAAGAACTCAACTGTGAGGCCCTCCTCTTGCCAATGACGTGCTGCAGCGGGGCGGGCCTCTCTCTGTGCTGCAAGTATATGACGTCCAAGCCGAACAATGTACTGAAAGAAGGGGACTCCTGGGTAGTCTGCAGAAGAGAAGGGGTCCCTCCATAGCCACTCACCAGGATCCCACTGTACTCGTGCCAGTGGACAACACTCCCAAGCCCATAGCCTCCAATGTCCAGTCTCAAGAGTTGATGGGTCAGGGTCTATGACGCAAGTCCTCCCACAGATGCCCACAACTTGGATCCTTTGGAAACAACACTCTGCTACCTGCGGGGCCTCTACTGCAGCTCGCTGTAATCATCCCCCACCTTGAAGCTCGAAGAAAAGGGTTGTGACAGTCTCTGAGTAGGCCCTGACTGAAATGAGAACCTCCAGTCGTGTGAAGGATCCCATCCACCGGGGTGCTACTGGCTCAAGAGGCGTGAACCACTCAGCTGGAACTGACTCTGAGATGTCCTGACACATGCTCTGCACCCCTCTCATGCCCTGTAACTGGACACCCTGCACCTCCTCTGACAAACCTGTGAACTCTCGCCAGTCACCTAGAGAGCGCGTTGGACCTGCTGCCATGGGACCCCAAGAAACATGAGGTTGACTCCCAACCAAGTGGCCTCTCTGAGTTCTAACCATGGGGTTCCAGATGAGGGGCTACCGTAGGCGCTCCTCCGTGCACGTCGGCGGCTGTCTCTGCTCTAGGCCACGCCGTAGGAGCTCCCAAGATCGAAGAAAACTCACAGCGAAGCGGTCCTCCAGTCTCCTGCTCAAACCAACTCGACGCAACTCTGTAAAGATCCATCTAGTTGAAGGTTGCCAAGGGCCTCTTGACTGAGGCACCCTGGCACGAAGCCTCTGCAGCAAGAAATCCTTCCAGGGCTCCTCGCCTGGAAGAAGTCCTCTGAAGACGAACTTCCCAAGAAGGGCTCTGCTCTGCTGTGCTGGATCAATGATCCCAAGCCCTCCCTGAGAACAAGGAAGTGTGATGACCGACCAAGCCACCTTGGCTCGGGCAATCTGAGTGTCACGACCTGACCAAAGGAAGTTCCTGATCAGCCTCTCTACCTGGCTGATACAAGAACTCGAGAAGATCCAGCAAGAAGTGATGTACCACATAGTCGCCAACAACACCTGGTTGGCAACTACTACTCTACCAGCCAGCGAAAGTCGTGCTGATCTCCAATGTAATAGCTTTCTCCTGATGGACAGGAGAAGAGGAGAAATCTACTGCTCGGGGGACAAGTCCAAACCAACCTGACAACCCAAGTACCGAACTGCAGTCCCTGGGGGAATCCACCTAAAACCCTCTCCTGGCATCCAATCTGGCACAGGAGCACTGCCAACCGAGAAAGCCACTGTCTTTCTCCAGTTGATCAGTGCGCCCGATGCACAACAGAAGGTGTCCAAATCCTGCTCACATCTGTGTAGATTGGCCTCCTGGCCCTCTAAGTACAAGGCTGAGTCGTCGGCAAACTCAGCGTCCAGAAGCTCATCTCCCCGTATAGGGAGTGCTAAGCCCCTTGGACCAACCTGCTGTGACACCAAAAATCTGCTCATCGCCTCCGCATAGAACAGAAAGAGAAAGGGGGCAAGAGGACAACCCTGTCTGACCGATCGTGTGAGCATGAAGCGCTCACCTCTACCTCCTGCCAAAAGCACATGACTGTGAGCCTATCTGTACAAAGCTGACACCCCTCTGATCCAAGCATCTGAGAAGCCCATCCTGCGTATAGTGCCCTCTAGAAAGTCCCAGTCAACTCTGTCGTATGCCTTCTCAAAATCGAGAAGAAGAATCACAAGGTCCTCCCCACGGAGCCGTCGTGCCAGGGCAGAAGCCTCCCAGAAAGTGAAGATGTTGTCAAGGATACTGCGTTCCTTGACAAAACCTGTCTGAGTCCCATGTATAAGGCTCTCCAAAAGTGGCTGAATCCTCAAACTCAGAGCGTTGGCAAGAATTTTGTAGGCTGAGTTGAGGATGATGATGGGGCGCCACTATCGAATCTCATCCAAGGAGCCACCCTCCTTTGGAATGAGGTAAATTAGACCCTCACTCATGCTATTCGGCATCACTTCTCTGTGCAGAATGTATTGAAAGGCACTACAAAGATCTGGGCCAAGCAGGTCCCAGTACTCCAAGAAGAAGCTGGGAGTCAGCCCATCCTCACCTGGACAGCTACCACAAGGGAGGGCCCTAAGAGCCTTGTGCAGCTCCTCAAGCTGAAGAGGCATCTCTAGCCTCTGGCGCATCTCCTCAATCACAAGACAAGGCATCTGTGCCCAAACCTGCTCCCTGCATGCATCCTACCGCTCTGACTGAGACTCAGCCCCGACAGTAGCTCATAGTAAAAGTCAGTAGCAACTGCACGCATATCCCCGGGCTCACAAACAACTGACCCATCGGGTCTCCTAAATTGATTGACCTTGGCAGGCGAGTGCCGAGGTCCCACTGTCTCTAAAAAAGCACCTGCCACTTTGTCACCCACCTGGGTCCACTGAGATGCCTGTCGGTGAAAGGCAAACTCATGACGCCTCTCCTCTGTGCAAGCAAGCTCCTAGCGAGCCTGCTGTAACTGCTCCTCCAACCATGGACTGTCTGGATGCTGCTCCTGCATCCTCTGTAGTGAAGCAATGCCTCATCTGAGACGTTGCTCCTCCTCTCTCGCTGCAGCCCGTCAAGCCAGAGACTCCTGGAGAAAAAAGTGGCTAAGCTGAGCTAGGCCTACGGCCACTCTGTCTGTAGGTAGAGCCTGGCTGTCCATGCCCTCTGTCCATAGAGCCTCTACCCTCTCTCTGAGTGCTGAGTCCAACAAGACCCGCTCTGGGATGCGGAGTCATTTTTGTGCTAATCCTTGTACTTTGTCTAAAGCTAACTATCTTTTGAACTTTTATGTTCGCTTCCGTATAAGTTTGATACAGAAACACCTCTCTCTCTCTCTCTCACACACACACACACACACACACACACACACACACACACACACACACACACACACACACACACACACACACACACACACACACACACACACACACACACACACACACACACACACACACACACACACACACACACACACATGCATGCATGCACGCACACGCACACGCACACGCACACGCACATGCACACGCACACGCACACGCACACGCACACGCACACGCACACGCACACGCACACGCACACGCACACGCACACGCACACGCACACGCACACGCACACACACACACACACACACACACACACACACACACACACACACACACGTGCTTGGTCACTTCACCTAACTTTGATTGCTTCATCCAGCTACACAACAAACACTGGAGCTATTGATGTAGTATGTAGGTATCTTGTCCTGTAGGAGAGTACCTTGAAGTCTACACCCTGCTATACTTCATCTGCCTGGGAATGATACATGCAGATACACACTCGCTTACACTTACAGATGTAGTTGATGGTTAATTTATTTTATTTTTTGGGTGATTACCTTGTGTCTGTACTTTGCACTTCCCTCAATGAGTGATTCTGGCTTTAGCAATGCATAATTGAACTGATGTATGTAGCATCTTATGGGTGTCTTCCATAAGTATATACCTTGTTAATTCCTCATTGGATGTTATAGCGAGTTGCATACCTAGATTATCCCTTTTTATAAAACCCTATCTCTTATGAGCATTTGGGATGAGGATCTTTAACTAGGATATAGCCTCTATTGGGTATCGGTTACCTTGCACCGACACCACCCTGGGTGACTCACCTCGTGTCCCCTACATACCAGGTTTTAATTAAGGGCTGGCGACCCTTTAACTTAAAATAAACTAATCTCCCTATCATCCTTAATCGTGCTTGATATGCCTCTTTTCTTGCATCCTGTCCGATGCTAGATTTCGATACTCCTCTCCTTGCCAACATACTTCCCTCCTAGGACATTATTCTGATGGGATTCTCCGCCGAGGTGTGCATGCCAAGTGTGGCCATACCTATTGACATTGCTTATTGATGGCATTAAAATGTCTGTTTATTCTCTTTACTATGGTGATGGAAATACGAAACACCAGTGTTAGCAGCAAGCTAACACGGATACCATTTTTCGGAGTTCTCTTTGTAAAACCTTTATTATTTTGATAAATCGGGAATATTGTAACTCCTATTTTCTTGGATACACTCTGTAATTAATGAGCTAGGGCTACAAGCTTCTAGATTGTATCAGCCAGTCATTTTCCAACTTTGGTAGAACTCCAAATTATTAGTTTTGACCACTCAAAAACCTTGCCTAAGGTATAAAAGCCAATTTTTGTAAGTTTTTTATAAGTTTTGGATAAGAAATACACACCGTGAGCTAACGTCGTTCACTCCTCTCCTTCTCGCGCTTCCTACTCCCTCCCCGGTTGTCACATTGCAGTCACGTTTGTTGCATTGCAAATGTAGGTAAGAGCTCTACGCATTGACGTAAACACATCACGGTATTTCGTAGCTTTTGGCGTCGCCGACCCGCGGCCTAATTTTCATCATATCTAGGAATTTACACTTTCAAATAAAAAACTAAGCATAGGCGGGGTATTGGGGCATCATTGCTAAGCATTTAGATGCATTCTGGGTCGAAAACGACTGGGTCAAAAATCCACTGCTGTTAATAATCACGATTTTGAAACTTGACCTAAAGTGGGGTTTGAGACCATAAACATGTGTGCTTAGGTCTTATAAACTTGTCTTAGAAGTTTCGTTACGCTTGGATTTCATTTGATGCTGTAACGGATGTGATTTGTTTACTGATGAGCGATTGGCTTTTGGTGATTTCAGTCACTTGAGTGTAGCTTGAGTTAGATGCGAGTTGTTAGTTATTTTTCGAGAGATTGAAAACCTCTTGTAGCCTCTATACACTAGTCGAGTCAGCTTCGTCCCATGGATTGACAATTTAATTGTGGTTCTTGCTAATACTGCAATAAGATAGGATGGTGAGGTTAGACATGCGTCCCACATTTGGCGCCGCTGCTGGGAATCGAAGAGACCTAAACTAGGGAAAAACATGACCGTCTTGTGAAGTTATCCTTTAACTTTTTCTAGATTCACCTAGAGTTCAAAACTTTCTTTTAGAAACCGCATAGCTTAAGATTGTCGTCTTTTGCTGTGTAGAGGTAGTTTGGAAGTAATTGTACTTGCTAAGTGCCTTTAGGATTGTAGGATTGTGGAAATAGATTAGGATTTTGAGAATGATTGGTAGACAAACAAGCCTTAAGATCGGTGCTCAGAAAAACATTAAAATAAAAAAAAAGAAAACGAGTGTTTGTGGACACTTTCCACAACCCCATTGCATGAGAATCTAGGAGTAGGGTAAGTAGGATCCGAGGTGGATTTCAGAACATTGCTCTCTTTGAAAGAATCAAGTGTGAATTGTTATTGGAAGTTGCAAAATTTCAGGTCTACAGCTAGAAATAGCTCGAAAAGACTCGAAACCACTCAATCCGACTGGAGAGTAAGCTTAAAAGTTGTCTGAACCAGTTGTTGGTAAGCTCAAAGACACTCCGAGGTAAAAATTTTAAGAGTTGGCTAAAACTCAGATTATTTACTTTTTCTTGATATTTTAGGCCAAATTAATTTTTGACTTGATTCATAGGCTTAAAATAGCTCATATAAGGACTGTCTTTGAAAAAATTACAAAAAAGTGTTCATTTCAAGCCTGAAGTTAATAATTGTGATTATTAACTTTCTGCTCTAAATTGACCAAGGTTCATGCCATTGACTCATTGCATGTGTACAAACAACTTTTGTAAAGGTCCAAGAGATTTGGATCACTAAACTGGCAAAAAACTGGGTAAAAACTAAAGTTTGTACTGACTTTTTGAATCTTGAGTGTAAATTGGGGAAAAATTTGTCCAAACTTGTTGAAAATTGATTCATAGGCTTATGTTGATGTGATAAACATGTGTACATGCTCAGTTGACCAAAAATTTGCAAATAGTTGTCATATGTAAATAATTGCGATTATTTATATCTGTCCCATTTTTCAACTTTTTTGACCAAGTCAGCAACCACTAGTTTTAACATGTTGTAATAAGCCCAAAATCAAATTTGGTAAGTTTTGGATCACTAGATTGAAAATTGTGACCAAATTTGCAAAATTAGTTTGCGGACAGATATTTGATGACCATTCGACCAAAAATTGTCCAAACTTGATGAAACTTGGCTAGTGACCTTAACTTAAGGTGCTTAACAGATCTGTGTCAAAGTTAGGGTAAAAAGTTGAAAAATATAGCTGGAGTAAATAATCGCAATTATTTACATCTGCTTCAAAACTTGAGAAATTTGCAAGTTTGAGTATACCACAAGTTCAAGCATACCAAGTGGATTTCACAAATCAATTTTGGTAAAATTTGGATCACAAAAGTGAGACTTAAACCAGATTCTCGAAATTAGAGCCTGCGGACACAAAACAGTTGTTAAACTTGATCAGATTTTGTCCAAACTTGTTGAAACTTGTCCAGAGACTTGAACAAGTTGTATACTTGCCAAACCAATCCAAAAAGTGCAAAAAATTGACAGTCGCGATTATTTACTTCTACTATCTAGAGACATCAATTTTGACTTTTGAACTTATACAGTGTTAGACCAACATAATATAAAGCCATAGGGCAATTTTGGGTTCAATCGGATCAAAATTGGTACATGTACACTCAGTTTCCAGGTTGCAGATTAAACCTTTGATTTTTTGCTAAAGTCGAATCTGAAAGTCAAATTTTGACTCCCATAGCTCGATTTGAAGTGACACAGAGAGACCAATCACGAGAGTTAGCAAAAAACTCTACTGTCTTTATAGAAGAATAGCTAACTTGATCAAATTTGTACAAGAATCAGGTTGTAGACGAGGAATCAGTGGCTTGACGGAAGTTGCAATCGAATCAAATGGAAATTGATGACAAGTCAATCCAAAGGTAAGTACTCTATCCAGGGCTTCATAAGTCTATATGAACCTTAGATCTGGTCGTGTACTAGGAAAACAAGGCAAAGTCGGAGAAACCTCCAATAGAGTATCCACCGAAGAAAGCATAAATCAAGGCAATTCCTTGCACACAATTCTCGAAGAAGTCTCAGACACTTTTTCAGATTCAACATCCGAAATGTCTTCTTACTCAACTCACTCAAAAACCGGAACGACAATGCGCTATAATCATATACTATCTTTTTACAAGACTAACCGCCATGGAGCCCATGTTTACTTGAACCCTAACGAGGAGTATGCTATTCGCATTGATGACCATGGTATTGAGTTCGAAGAAGAGATTAGGGAAAACAAACAAGGAAAAATGTACATGGACAAAAACGGAATTCAATATGTACAAGTCGAAAACCTTGATGTGGTAGACAAATGGGGTTTAGAAGAAACACCATAATTCCAGATATGTCAGCAAAAGAAGGACCACCAACTTTAGAATTCAAGGGATACGATCAAGTAGATTTGAAGCCTTTGAAATTGCTTAGTACGGATAATCCTAGGATCGGGGTCTATTGTTGGGAAGATAGAAACATAAAAGATCTTTTATGGACTTCGCATGCCAAACCAAGACAACTAAGATCCATGAAGATCATCTATATCTTCAAGATCAAAGATAAGGGATCAGTGGACCTACCAACTTACCTGTTTAGGGATTGTTATAATAACAACTTTGTTATGATGACTCATGAGGAGGTAGAAGAAACCAAATACCAAAGGTATTCCATACGGGATTGGATATTGGGGCAAGGACCATAAACAATTCCAAGAGATGAACACTGTGAGAGATCATCTGAGAGTAATGTGAAGAAACTGGAAACCACCTCATCACGTAGAAAACCGGGTGACACTAAGGCCAACCCAGGGCTACATGAGTCACCATTTCCCACAGAGTGGTTTGAAGGACTCGGAACATGACCAACTGCCAGAATACGTGGAGTTGAATCAACCAGACGTGTCAGACCAACTGATTTTCAGAAATGGGTCAGAAGATACAGTGGATCAGGGGATCCATATGACCACTTAGCAAGCTTTAAGCAAGCACTAAGAGAAGAGTGTATATTCGATTTCCATACTCAATTCAGGGTTTGGAATGACATTAGAAGGAAAAGCATCGACATGGTTCCAGAAAACATTCCACCAAGGTCGATCATGGACTTGAACACATTATTCAAGGATTTGTAGTTGCTTGTTCCAAAACGGGGACTAAACATAATACGGTAGCTCAAATCTACAGCTTTAAACATAAACATGGTGAGTCTGTTAGGGATTTTTCAACTTGAATGAAACAATACATTGCCAGATGCCCAGAGCTGGAGATACCTGCAGAAGAACGACTTGTATCTTTGTTTCTAGAGGGACTGCTAAACAAAGAACTTCATGCTATACTCTATAGTAAAAAGCATACAACCCTAGAAGCATGTGTGTCAGATGCTATTGACTTAGGAGACAATTGTAAAATTTTCAATGAAGAAGATGTCCCTAAGGATAACCAAAGAAAGAAAATAGCATCCACTAAACCAGCACAAGTGGGAATGGCTGCTGCAACACCACTCTCATCTATCAAAGATATGCTAAAAATGATGAACGACATGATGAACAACATGCAGAAAGCACCTATGAGGGGACTAGTACAAGGGATACCTCCACAAGGACAACCAATTAGGCCACAAAAATGGTGTGCAATCGAGGGTAAATGGATCAACCATGAGACCCAAGAGTGCTACTTCAGACCAAAGTATGATGGGAATGTTCAGTACATGCCCATGAGGCCACAAGGACATCAACCTAATATGGCCCAAGCTCAAAGACCACCAATGGGTATGGAAAGACCTCAACCTGTGTTGGGACAACAACCTCCGTATCCAGGACATAATGCAGTGCTTGTAAAGTACATGCACTCTGAAGCAGTCATAGATGAACAAGCATTAGTGCCTGTTACATCCTATGCAAAGCCTAGTCCATCTACAGTAATGGTAGAAGGATATTGGACATCCACCACCAATGGAAGAAACAATGAATTATGCTCCACCAGAGCTCACACCAATGTATTATGTAGCTATTCAAGGTGTCAGACCTCCCATGGTAAGACCCATGATGAAGCCAAGAACATGAAACTGTCATAACTGTGGTGCTGATGATCATTAGAAAAATGAATATCTAGAGCCTGACAAAAAACTCAAACCAGTTGAAGCCTATTGCATACAATGTTGCAAAAAGGGGGGACACTTTTCGAAAGATTGTCCTAAAAGTCCCATAAACAAGGGTAAAACCGTAGTAAACGTAGTCCAAGTGATACCTAGTAGCTCATCAGAGAGTGAACCGATTGTTCCAATCAAGGTATCACTAGAGCCCAGGCAAAGAAAAAGAAACACAACTCCTCTGATGATTCGGAAAATACAAAATTTTCCTCTCAAAGAATCAAAAGAAGCAAAAGATATGAGATGAGAAAACAAAAACAACGGGTAGAAATCGAGGAGAAAGCAAAGAAGCTATTCCAAGAAAAGTTGAAAGAAACTGGAAGTGAATTCAAGGAAACAACCGTGAAAACTGGAGGATCCATTTTGGTTGATAAAAATTTTGACCCTATTAATGCCGCCTTGGAAGCCTACCAAGCAGGACTTAAAGCAAGCCAAAACATGGAAAACAAATGGAAAGACTATCCTTCTCCAGATATGGAAGCAGAAAAGCTGGAAGCTTATCAAAATTTGGTAAGAATCATGCAAGAAATGCTGGAAAAACAAAAACGCAAGTTTGAAAGTATTGCAAAACCTGAGGAGCTTGTGGTAAGAGACTGGCAAGGACACTTATGGGAAATAGTGAGAGAGGTCAATGATGGGAGCCTAACTCTAAAGTCAGCTCCTATAGAGGAAGTATAGTTGGATAACCTACCTTTTGATATGAACATGGATGTACAATCCTTGTACGGGGATTGCGGATGCGAAGCTTCAGGAATGTCGAAACCATTGACCTTGAAAACATTACCTTCTTACTTGGGAGATAATGAAGATGAATTCATCGTGTGTAAGACCACTCAAGTAAAAAGAGCTAAACAAACCCTAGAAGTACACAACATTCATTCAATCATGTCTACACCCATCCAATGCACTCTTACCTTGGGAGAACTGTTAAAATTCAGGCCATACTTCTGGAATGATTTACAGAAAACCCTAGAGAAGGTGGGGATAACGGGGCTAATCTCAAAAAAATTGGAAAAATTGAAAAATAAAATGGACAACAAAGAGATTCAGTTTGTTCCCATGAACAAAGTTGGAGAATATTATGAAAAAGAAGAAGAAAACACCACCCTCCCAGTGAAATATAATGACATTGAAACCATGGCAAAACTGGATAGTGGAGCTGGTATAGCCATAGCCACTAAAGCAGTATGGGAATCCTGGGGACATCCGCCATTAGACAAACTCGAATGAAATTGCAATTGGTTGACGGACACATTGAGAGACCTTTAGGGCTACTTGAAAAGGTGATAGTCAATTCCTGTGGAATTGAATACCAACATACTTTTGCCATAGTAGACTTTGGAAAAAAACTCAACTATCAAATCATATTGGGAAGACCTTTCATGCGACATGTACAACTTATCAAAGATTGGGGAAACAATTATCTGTACTTGAAGCAAGTGAGATCTATAACAAGAGTCAATCTAAAAGATCATACTTATAGAGATGTCTTGAAAACACCCATCCAAGAGTTTGATTCAGTCTCTTTGGTTGAAACTAAACTTCCATCCTGGTTAAACAAAGACACTCCTATCTGGATGTGTGGAGCTTCAGAATACAGAAGCTTAAGACGAGAAGAATGTATCCTAGAAAGGGGCTGCACAGACGAAGCCTATGTACCCTTTCCAGAGCATTTGTTTGAGCCATTTGAATGGACTCAAATTTTAGCGACTATGGATATATGTGTGAATACGTCTATGCCTACTCAAATTTTAGCGACTATGGATATATGTGTGAATACGTCTATGCCTATTCAATTTTGCAATCAGGATGGCTACAACATAATTCCCATCCAAATGATTTCAATCCTCAACATTGAAGACGAAGATGAGGAATCTAAGGACTTAATGAAATCTCAACAAGTCTTTTCAGACCTCTATTACGATGCAACTGATGAGTTAGATGAACACTCAACTACCTCAGAAGATTCGGGGTCAGAAAAAGAGCATATGAGAGCTAAGATACTTTTAAAAGGAGGGGAGGAAAAGTTTTTTAACTTTCCAAACCAGAAATCAAGAAGACAAAAATGGTATAGACAAAAAAGAGACACCAAAAATGTGAAAACATGACCTATGCCATCAGTCTCTAGTAGAATACAATTCCTGATGCAGATAGATGCAAATGATTGTGTCAAGGACAAAATCACCGGCAGATATCCTTCAAACAAAAACTCAAAAATGTCTCAAACATCGAGAAAAACAAGGAATGGTATTCAAGCAAACCCACATGATGAGAAACCACTCATGACCAGAGTCGAGCGGAAACAGAAATATCAAGAGTTGAAAAAAGCTCTAAAGGAGATATACACAACTAAAATGGAAACCACAGAAGAGGATGGTAAGGATGTAATGAGTGTTCCATCCCATTACAAGAAGTATACTCTCCAAAATAAAAAAATCATAGTCGAACAAACTGTTAGGGAACTACGAAAATAGGGTGAATTTTACGAAGGGCCTGAAAACGCTAAAAGGATAGACTTGGATGCACCGAGAGAAGAGCCTAGACCTGCTTACATTGCGAATGACCTAACAGAAGAAGAAGAAGAGATTTTGCTAATCTTGTTACAGGAATACCGAGATATATTCGCTTGGTCGTACAAGGTTCCCAAGGGTGTTGATCTAGAAATCTGTCAACATACCATACCCATGAGAGATGATGCGAAACCAAGTACACAGAGGCCATACACGTATAATAAACATTTGCCCGGAAGATAAAAGAAGAGATTGAAAAACTAAAGGAAGCCCAATTCATTTACAAAATTGAACACATAGATTGGGTGTCTCCAATTGTGGTAGTACCCAAGAAGAATAAAAAATTACGAGTGTGTGTTAATCTCAAAAAGGTGAATGCAGCTACCATTAAAGACAACTTTTCTCTTCCGATAACTGAGCATGTTTTAGAACGAATTGCAGAAAAAGAAGCTTACAGCTTCTTAGATGGATTTCTTGGATACAATCAACTTTTGGTTGACCCAAAAGATCAACATAAAACTGCTTTTGCAACAGAATGGGGTATATTTGCCTAACGGTTTATGCTGTTTGGGTTAACTAATGCTCCAACCACATTTCAAAGGTTGATGAGCCATGCTTTCAAGAAATATCTTAGGAAATTCTTAGAAGTATATATGGATGATCTATGCGTACATTCATCAACCCGGGTTGATCATTTTGAACACCTCAAAAAGGTATTCGAAAAATGTAGACTTTATTGGATTTTTTAAAATCCTGAAAAGTGCACATTCATGGGTAGACAAGGAAAAATTCTTGGACATATAGTGTCTAAAAATGGCATAGCTACTGATATTGAGAAGATTCATGTCATCGCTGATTTGCCTACACCAACAACAGTAAAGGGGTTACAAGCCTTCATGGGGCATTGTGGGATATTACCGACGGTTCATCTACCTGTACGCTATAATTGCAAAACCCATGTATAGCTTGATTACACACTTTGAATGGACCGAGGCATGTGAAGAATCCTTCATGAAGCTTAAGCAAGCTCTCACCTCAGCTCCAATATTGAAAGCACTAGATTGGAATAAGGTATTCCACGTACATGTAGATGCTTCCAATTTTTCTATTGCTTGTATACTAGCTCAACCAGGAGACAAGAAAATTGACTTTTCTATTTCTTATGCTAGCCGACAATTGAACATGGCGGAAAAGAATTACACCACCACCGAAAGGGAAGGATTAGGAATGATCTATGCCGTTAAAAAGTATAGACATTAACTATTAGCGAACAAATTTGTGTTCTTTGTGGACCACCAAGCTTTCTTGTATTTGGTCAACAAGCCATGCAACACAGGTAGAATAGTGAGATGGTTCATCATTCTTCTGGAATTTGATTTCACTGTGGTTGTAAAAAAAGACACTACACATCAACGAGCAGATCATTTGTCAAGGATTGTTTAAGGAGAACCACCTAAAGGGGTAGACGATGATCTACCAGATTCCTACTTGTTCTCCATGGAAATGATACCTAGATGGTCAAAAAACATTGTGTCATTGATGATAGCTCAAGTGGATTCACAAGTACCACTTCCTATCACGATCAGATTAATCGAGCAATCGGCTATGTATCAATTACTAGCTGGTAGGCTATACAATGGAAATCGGGATGGGATATTGCTTTTATGCATTAATCCTAAAGAAAAAGAATAATACCTAAGTCAAGCACATCTTACCATAGTAGGACTTCACTTTGCAGAAGACCAAACTATGCAAGAATCTTGAGACTTGGAGTATTTTGGCCGACTATGAGGAGAGATGTTATATCTTTTGTAAAGGATTGTCCTCAATGTCAAAAACAAATACCCATACCTCATGTAATATTGTTTCAAACTTGTTCCTAAGTGGAGTAATTATCTGGTTACGTACTTATCGAGCCGAACATTTCCCGAGGATATGAGTAAACGTCGTCAAAGATCAATTGAAACTGAAGCAAGAGACTATGCTCTTATTGGGAACCAATTGTATTGGAGAGGTAAAGATCAATATTTGCGTCTTTGTGCAAATGAAAACGAGTATATTCCGATTATAGAACAAGCACATGCTGGATTAGCTGGAGGTCACTTTTCTAGTGAGACCACCGCAAGAGATATCTTGATGGTAGGCATATGGTGGCCAACACTTTTTGCAAATGCCAAAAAATATGTTCGAAGGTGTGATGCTTGTCAATGAGCAAAAATGCCAACACGAGTAGATAGCATGCTCTTAAGACCAATGATGGGGGCTAGAGCTTTCGCAAAATGGGGTATAGATTTTGTTGGACCAATACAACCACCTGCTTATAGAACCCAAGCTCAATATATCATTGTAGCTACACACTATTTGACCAAGTGGGCCAAGGCTAAAGCAACTCAAAAGAATGATGCTAGAACCACTGCTACATTCTTACATGAGTATGTATTCACGAGATATGGACTACCAATAGAAATTGTCAATGATCAGGAAACTCATTTCCTCAATGAGGTAATTGAGTATTTGCTTAATGAGTTTATGGTCATCCATAACAAATCAGCTCCCTATCATCCACAAGAAAATGGACAAGCTGAGCATACAAATAAAATTCTTAGCTCGGTACTGACTAAAGTGGCCACTTTAGGAAGGACGGACTTGGAAATGAATCTCCATGATGCTCTATGGGCTTATCGAGTTTCATTCAAAACAACTTTAAATGCTACACCCTTTAACCTTCTTTATGGTCTTGATACCATACTTTCAATAGAATTTCTATTGCCGACATTAAGGGTAGCACATAATCTTGAGTGGACTGGACATGAATTGTCAGAAAGACTTGAAGATTTGGAAAAGCTAGATGAGCAAAGGCTAACTGCTGTAGCTCACATCTATGCACAAAATCAAAAACAAAAACAGTTTTTTGATTCCCACTTAATCACAAAAATCTTCAAAAAAGGGGACTTAGTTTTAGTCTATTCCCTTAAACAACACATTCCCAAGTTTAAGAAAAAGGAAAACAGACCGTTTATCATTGAAGATGTATCTCCAAGTGGAGCAGTAAAATTGTCCACCCTAGATGGTGAACCAATGGCTAATTGGATTAGTGGATGTCATTTAAAGAAATATAATTTGCCGCTAACCAATGAATTGCTAGAAAGAATGCATGCAGCCAAGCAAAGGAAGATTAAATGACAACATGTTATTGATGAAGCCCAAGAGGAAGCTCGGCTTCGGGTACTCAAGCAGAAAGCTGCTCTCAAGAATCAACAGATATCGATTTCCATCAACACTCTGGAAATAGATGATCGATAATGGGAATTACCTAAAGATGCCGTTTCAACAGATGATGAGAATGGTTAGACGGAATGGACCTGCGCATCAAAGTAAAGCTCAACAATCATAGCACTAATGCTTTGGTCAACACATGAGCTAGAGTAAATGTAGTCAGTTATTCCGTATAGAAAGGCAACAAGTCAAGCATTGACAACATGAATAGCGACAATCAAAGGATGCAACAAGAACCCAACCCCAACATTGTGAGTAGTCAACTTGAACGTGATAGTACATGGATTTTCATGTCCTCATCAGTTTGTATGCTTACCAGATGAACACATGAATGAGACGATGATTCTTGGAATTCCCTGGATGCGAACATATAAAGCAGTACCAGATTGGGATACAAATCAGCTAAAGCTATCACCTAAAGGCAGGAAACTCATTGTTCCAATTGCACCAAGCAAGGAGGAATGGAAAAAAAGCAATTAGCAGACCAAACCACGAAGTAGTCAATCTTCTCCATCCCCTCGACAAGCAAATGTTACAAGTAGCATGCAAGGAGTCAGACAAATTTGGGTACCAAAAGCACATTAAGGATAAACCGATTCAGATCTGGGTGCCTAAAACTTCATCGACAAAACAAAAGAAGGTTCCAAGGGTTAAAACACAGAGACGAGCATCTTCAAGCAAAGAACCTAATATGAAAATGGTTTGGAAGAAAAAGGAGCACTTATCTTCTTCACAAACCGTAAAACCAATCAAGCAATGGTGAGTTAAGTCTTAAAAGACTCCACTACGCCATACAACACCAAGCAGACCAAGCTACCAATGGCGAGAAAAAGCTCGAGAACAGTCAAAAGTGTTACCAACAGCTCAAGCAATCAGTGTGCTGAAATCTTGATGGTACAATCAAACAGAGAGCACACAAGCTAGCTCTTTGGAAGACATCAGCAGCAAACCTCGACATCGGAAACCCTTGAGTTAATTACTCAAGACCCAGCTCTTGCACAACATATTGGTTTGAATTGCATTGATCTTCAAAGCATGGTAGAGCCAACCACGGCTATGCATAGACACAATTGTTCAATCCATGCACACACTCGTCTCGGAGTACGCCATCTAGGAGGGGTGGAAGGGCACTAAGTAATAAGTAATTAAGGGCAATGTTTGAAGAGGGAGGAAAAAGTTCGATGTTAACGTGTAATTTTTTGCAAAATTACCTAATAATGCCTTTATAATTCATCATCAAGGGAAAATTCATTGATAATATCTTCCCGATGAGTGTCAATAGTGTATATACTATCAAAAAATCATAAAAAATAGTCCTTTTTTTGAGTATTTTTCATCATTTTTATTGATAATACGGCTTAAAAATAGAAAAATCTAACAAAAACAATAAAGCTGTGTTTCTCAATGGATTTTCTTAATTATTGGATTTTCCCTTGACTTTTTTAGAGCATTTTGTTATTTTTCTTGATTTTTTCAAATAAACAGGTAAAAAATTAATAATAAATAGCAGGGAAGCTCAGATGGAAAAACGGAATACACGATAGTGATAAAGAAAACAAGGCGAACAAGCACAAAAATTTTCAATAAAATTAGAAGATGAAAGCGGGAAGCCTAAATTAGGCGACCATGCCTACTTTTGCAAATTTCTTGCAGAATGAGCTTTAGGAATTCGATCAGGGAAATTTTTGAGTCTAACATAGATTTCACGGCCTAGTAGGACTAACGGAGGAATCTGAGGAAAATTAGTTCAGGAAGTCCGGGTATAGATATCCAAGGTAGGCTAAAACCACCTCATTTCCACTTGCAGCCTTTGCAGAGAGAGATTTCAACCTCTTTCGTGCGACCTTTCCGGAGCCACCAGTTGACCATTTTTAGTGCCGTCTCACACGAGATATGAGGGGTAAGTTCTTTACTCGTCAATGATCCATTTTGGACGGCTGATAGCTAGTCTAAAGCCCTAGAAAAAACCCTAGAAATCGAGCAGTGCACGAAGACCTACGAACAAAAACTGACTATAGCTGCCCGTCAGCTCGACCAAATCAAATGGGATTTGAACCATAGCATGCCCTAACATAATAGAACTTTTCTATATCATCAGTCGACCATTCGGCACGGGTCAGGGGGTCCCAGTAGAAAAGCTAGGTTTTTGGCATATGCCAGAATTCCGATCTGACTCCACAGATGGCCTGCTTATGAGGTCCATATACAATGTATATGATTGGTTTGGTGAAATCAATCAAGCAAAGCCCTCAAAAGGCAGAAAACGGCTCGAAGGCTACAAAGCGTCATATTCGATATACGGGGTCAAACTGATTCCAAATGAGCCAGAATTGGACAAGTTGCTTCACGACTATGTTGCGGACAAGTCCAAAGCCTCGAAGTTGACCGACCAACACAACAATTTAGGACTTGTTTTAGGTGTATAGAATATGTCTAGGTTAAAATTTGTACACACCTATTACATGCCAAAAATCAAGTATGAGCCAAAATGAACACCCATTACTTGGAAAATTATTAAAAAACGCAAAGAAGTCTTTGCAAGCCAATTTTTGGGTTATGGACAACATTTCTTGATCCAAATCACTTTATATCTCATACACAGGGTCTATACAATGCCTAGAACCAGTTTGTACCAAAAAATGTTAATTTTGGAAGAAAAGTTAATAATCACGATTATTTACTTTTTAGCCAAAATTGGAAAGTTTGGATATTTTGCCATCATACATCCAAAGTACATGATGTGTTAAGCTCACTAGACAAGTTTGAACCAATTTGGAGCTCAAAATCTCAATTTTTCTTTATATCTACTGTTTCAGAGACCTAAAGCCAAAACCTGATACCATTTTGACCCTATGGATCCAAATGAGCGCATATTTCACTCAGAGCATATATCTGGTATATACTTCAAGCGTATGAAGCCAAGTTTCCAAAAAGTTGAAAAATTTGCTCAGCTGTAAATAATCATGATTATTTACTTTGGTTGCAAAAAATTGTTTTGACTTTACAGTTTTGTTCCTTGCATGTTTTTATGCATCTATGATTGTTCAAAAATTGATTTGAAGCAAATTGGAACCAAAATTGTCAGCATTTCAGACTAAAGGACATTTCAGAGAAAATTTTGACAAATCCGCTAACTTTGCACTCTATTCACTGAACAGGAGCCATGCAAGCAACAGAGAGGGCCAAGAAAAAGCTCAACCAGAAGGAGAAGTTGCAAGAACTTCCCGCTTATCAACTAGACCCTGATTCAGCCAAAGCAGCCAAGGCACCATACCTCTCCAGAGAATAGCTAGAAGAGCATCACACTACAGTCTTCATCGGCAGATTCAAGAGTAAAGAGGGGCATCAGGTGGAGTTGCAACTCCTACCTAAGGAAGTATATGATGTTGCTGCGAAGCCAAAGACCAAAGAAGCCAACCACAGGCTAGGACTCAGAGACTTCTACGAATAGGAGCCTTGCGGAGTGGATTTTCAAAAAGCTTACAAGCTTCTATCAGGGAAACAAGGTCAAGGTAGTCATAACCAAAGATATAGTGGCAGAGGCACTCAGACTGCCTACAAAGGGAATGGCCATGAGAGCAAGGGATAGAAAAACAGCAGGGACTAAAGAGACCACTGTGGCGACCTTTGCAGATTTGATTCACAAACAGGTGGAAGAGCCAGCCAGATTATACCATCATCACTTTCATTTTTTGGCAAAAAGGCGACCAAGGTACACTACGCCAAATCACGCGGTTGCCACCACATTTACCTAAGTTCTAAAGTCAACAACCAGGCAACCAGTGGACCACGCTCAGTATGTCCTGACCACCTTGAAGGGCACCAAGAAAGAAGGCAAGATCACTTACTTGGGTGCGCGAGAAGTTTTGACAAGGATAGCATACCATGCCATTGGCATGGCCAACAATCTACCCCTTGCCCCTGACCAAAACACCTGGATATTGGCAGCAGAACCATCTCCAAGAGCTACAAGGTCGGGAAAAAGATCTTTAAATCTGATGAAGAATCAACTGACAGCTCACTGGAAAGGCACAACAACGAGAGCTCTAACAATGAGGAGAAGAGAGCGAGAAGAGAAGAAATGAAGAGAAAAGCTATGGCCGTCCACCAAGAAGAGCCCACACAGAAACAAGCTCGCTTTGAAAGAGAAAAACACGCCTATTAGTGCAGTCGACAAGCACAAGGGAAGGACCCTGAGAAATGGGCGCCTAGTGGACTTAAAGGCCCTAGAACGAAGCATCACACCAGAAAAGAGGCTGAAGATCTGACAGAGAGTTTGGAAAAAATGTACGAAGAAGCAAAAGCCCTCAAGCTGAAAGAAGCCGAAGAAGCGGCTAGAAAAGCCAAAGAGGCAGAGGAACAAAAATGAGCTGAAGAAACGTCAAGGGAAGAAGTACAAGAACAGGGCTACGAGTCTTCCAGACCCACCACACCACCTACAGAGCAACGGGACCACCCTATGCCAAGCCCACCACCATCACCTGCAGGCAAAGACACCAATAAAGAAGTGGAGCCTGAGAAAGAGAAAGAATCTGAGTCCACCAAAGAAACAAAATCTACACAAGAGGATGACCAGCACAAGAAACAAAAAGAGAAAGAAGCAGAGCCAAAACAAGAGAAAGTCACTGAAGCTACTCAAAAGCCTGAAGAGCAAAAGGCAAGTGAATCTGCATAAGAGGCCACTGCTACACAAGAGCAGCAACAACAGAAAGAACCTGAGCCAGAGAAGGAAGTGAGCCCTGCACTTGAAGAGACTACACAGTCTGGGCTAGCACCCTCTACTTCCACTCAGCAAGAAACCGCCGAGGCAACAAGGCCTCAGAAGGACAAAGAAAAAGACCAACCCTCTACCTCCACGCAAGAAGAACCAGCAGCTATGATGCAACAGAAAGACACACATGAGGCTGCAGGCACATCCACTCAGCTGGCAAGACAAGAGGATTGGCAGTCAAATGACGAGTTCATATTGCAAGTAAACAAATATGCAAGGCGGATGCAAGATATGATGGAGAGACTCCGATCAGCAACACTTAGCCGCAGTACCAAGGCTAAAGAGCTTGAGATGGTGAATGCCGCTCTCCAAGGAGAGTTAGAAGACAGGATGAATGTCATCACCGATCTTTAGAGGCAAGTGCAGGAGATGAAAGCAGAGGCTGAACAGCACCAGCTAGCTAGAGATAGACAACAGAAAGAAATGGAGGAGTTAGGTGATCTTGTCACCAAGTTATCCGATGCTTGTAGAGAAAAATACGAGCAGCTGACAAACAAGGACCTTGAGTTAGAATTAAAGCTGGAGCAATCATAGCGCAGGGACTGGCTTTGATGCGGGTCTAGAGAGAAGAAGAGCTCCTTAAAGAAGTAGCTGAGCTCAAGAGAGTTAACCAGCTTCTAAGGGAAGGAAGGCTGGATACGCAGGAAGAGGCAGGCACTTCAAAGTCGCCGTAGATAGACATACCCTCGATCTCATTTGTTGAGTCGGAGACACAGTCCACGGCAGAGCCGAGTGGTGAAGAGAATTTTCAGATTAACATCACAGATGCAGGCACAGTGCCTATGGTCCAACTATCAAAAGCTAAGGAGGACGCACAATGCCTCTCAAAAGCACACTGTAAAAAGACCCAACTGAGGTGCATAAACTGTCAAACTGACCATAGACTGCCAACTCGGCGTCAAAAGCACCTATACCACTCTATACATGTCCTATGGTGAGGCCTCGTAAGGGATGCTCCAGCTACCTGTATCACCGAAGGTATATCCACATTTGAGAATACCCCAGCTCAATGAAAACCTCACACTATCAACCCTCAACAACGTAGGTTATGCAACAAAACGTATAGCCAAGTCTCAAAAATGGCTATCATTTGGACTCATGATGTTCAAATCCTTTAGGAGCATGCAAGACACAAGAAGCCTGAAGGTCATGCTTGATCAATTCGAGTAGGTGTCTTTGGGCACAATCAAATAATTATTGAACCTCTTATTTCTTTATGTCGATGATAAAGGTCTCAACAATGAGGAAAGTGTTTTCAAAGTGGTAGGTTATCTTGTTGATGTCAGAGAAAATACCTTGCACAATATCTTATATTGTCATCTAGAAGAGAAACAAAAACAAATTGTGGATGACAAAGAGAAGAAATATGCTTTCAAACTTGCTTCATAATTTTAGTTTTTAGTTTTGTTTATGAAGCTTTGTTGCAAAAGTAGAGATAATCTTGTTACTTAACTTTTTAAAAATTAGATGCAAAATTTGGGGGTTGTAAATTATAAGCATGTGTTTTATTTTCATTTTTCATCACAATAGTGAAATCACAAAGTTTATGTTTTATTAATTGGTCAATTTTGATGTGATTTATGGGAATGTAATTTTATTGAGTTAAACATGTGATTGTAAATTCGTCAATTCTCCATTGTTTTCAAGATCATTCATTGTTAAATGAAGCATGATGTAGAAATTTTAAGAATTTTTAGCCATAAGTTTTTTGAAAAAAACTTGCGAGCTTAAATGCTCATTTTTTGAGTTTTTTGGGCTATTTTTGGGTTTTTTTGTGGCAATCAAAACTACACCTCATGCCCTGTTGTAATTTTTGATGACCGAGTGTTATTACCATATGCTTATCATTAGTGGGTTTGGTTGCTTATTGTGGGTGCTTATGGAGAAGAAAATGGTGGACTCTAGCAGTAGCTTTTTTGCATGCATATAATTATTAATCTGATTTTGAGGCTTTAAAAGACAAAAAGTGGGTTATGATGCTCTGGTCTGAGGGTTGTGATGTTACACGTCTCTTATGTTTCCATGGAGCCCATTTACTGGGGTTTGCTTAACTATGGATTGATAGATTTATGGATTCACTAACTTGGAATTTGATGGATTCTTCTCTGTGTGCTAAACTTCAGGTTAACTGGTATATTTTTGTCTTTTGCTCAAGTTATTGGGCTTGGTTCTAGTGGCATGACATTGCAGAGTTCTTTATTGGGATTTTTTGTTATCCTATACATGGCTAGCATGCTCTTCTTTGTATGGTTTGGAATATTGCTTTAACTAATGCTTCAATACTAAGGTGTGAACGTACTTCACACATCAAGATTGCTCTCCCTGGTTGGGGTATGATATTTAAAGGGTTTCAAGGTATGATAATGGATCACCAAGATTTGATCTATACATTAGTTTCATTAGCTGGTAGGTTCTGCTAGTGGCTGATGTCTTGACTGGAGATTTCGTTTATGGCTTATTTGCTGGACTTTTAATCTTGTTCTTTGGATGTTGCTGGTTTTGTCTTTTTGTTGAGATTGGATTCTATCCTAATGACCTGGTTTTATTAGGGTCTTCTGGTTATGAAGAATGTTTTTCAAGATTTCTTAACACCACCTAATTATTCATCTGTTGGTTTTTGGACTTGTAATACTAGGTATTTTCATTAAAAGGTTTGGCAAGATCTACTATAGAGTAGTGCTTATTCTGGTAATTTAGAGTTGAACTTGGCTAATCCTAGATGATTTTGGCTTTGTTCATTGTAATGGAGACTTAACAACGTATTCACTTCTAGTGTCCTGACTTTGATGATAATTTGCTGGCTTTGATCACTTTTATGCTGACGTGGCTTTTTTTTACCACTACAGGTTTTTTTGGCTTATGATTTGGAATTGTTATCGTTCTGAGTTTGGATCTAGCAATGATCTTTGGTTTACCTGACTGAAGTTATTCTACTAGTCTAATCGAACAGGCTAACCCTTGGAGGAATTCCATTATGGCCTTTTGGAAACTTGGTTCTTAACAAGCTTGTTGAATTAGCATTAAGCTGACCCTAATTTGTTTTGGTTTCTTTTCCTTGCTGCTGGGATATAACACTACTAGTTACTGACCTTGGAAACTCTCACTTTTAGAGTAAGTTTTGGTTCATCTAGTTGAAATGTTTGACTTTGATCCATACAACATGATTGTAGTTACAATACAAAGCATCGCTAATCACTTTGAAGCTGTAATTACATATTTAGGTTTAAATCAGGGAAGGTTTGACAAGTTGTTACTCTTTGATACTGTAAATGGTTACTTTAAAAGTTAGGGCATATGGTGCTACTTTGAGAACGCGGTGTTGATAGGGATATTTTAACTTGAAAAAAATGGCAATTATTGGGGTTTTTTTAATAAAATACTGTAAAGAAATACCTTCAAAAGCACGTACAAGCTACTTAGAATTTGCAAGTCTTTGCTTGGACATTACAATTTAGAAAGAAGTGGAAGTACGTAAGTTTATTATATATTTTTATACTTTTAAGCAATATTTAGGACATTAGCTAGTCTAATAATTTTTAAGTTGGACATGGATAACAACCGATAAGTTCTTTGAAGCTCTGCCATACATAGCAAAGTCTAACAAGTCTGTTGTCTTGACTATATGGATGCAGGTAAAAATTCTATCTTGACTTAAAAAGGCTGAGCATGTTGTAGTCCGCCGACTCTGAAGACCTCTGATGATTCCACCAAAATGACCTCAACAGTTCTGTTACTTTTGTATAAAAGCATTATAATGATACCTCATTCTTATTATGTTGTACAATAATGAATAAAAGAGTGAGTCATTTTTGTACAAATCGTTGCCTAGTCATCTAAAGCCGGCCGTCTTTTGAATGTCATGTTCTTTTGTGTATATGTATTTACTTTCATATTGCAACACACACATCCTAAACACAAGACCCTCCCAAACAATTGGGTGGATCGGATATTGGTTTTAGATTATTCTTGTCTATAGGCTTTGATTGACCCACTGTCTATAATTCTTGGTTAGGTTGACAGGTGCTAGGTGGTCTCTCCTTGACTATAGACTGGATTCCTGCTCATGGCTATTGTAGTCTTTTGGCTCAGCCGATTTTAGGTTGCAGGTTAATCCAAATATATTCACCCATGCTTAGTCAACTTTATTATAATGATTTCAGGAACATGTTACTTTTAAACAAATTGCACATATGAGGTTTTTTTTGTGTTGTGGAGAAAAAGCATGGAGTACATCATCTGAAGAATATGAATGACAACCATACTTCTTTCAAAGTGGCTGCTGTCAACACCTTAAAACTCCTAGAGGAGTATTTTCTTCCTTGAAGACACTATCAAATATTGTGTTGATAAGAGTGGCTTTGCTTTCTTAAGGGACACTTTGATTTGGCACATCTTCTCTAAGCTTCATACTTGACTATTTTACTCTCATCTACTTGATGAGGCAGTAGGCCCATACTCGATGGGTATATTGCCTTAACATTGAGTATGTTGCCTGGGAAAGGGTCGGTGCACACACACACACAACATTAACAACAACAACACACACACAAACTTGGTCACTTCATCCAACTTTGATTGCTTCATCCTACTACACAATAAACGCTGGAGCTACTGATGTAGCATGTAGGTATCTTGTCCTGTAGGAGAGTACCTTGAAGTCTATACTGTGCTATACTTCATTTGTCTAGGATTGATACATCCAAATATACACTTGCTTACACTTACATATATAGTTGATGGTTATTTTATTTTGTTTTATGGGTGATTACCTTGAGTTTGTACTTTGCACTTTCCTCCACGAGTAATTTTGGCTTTAGCAATGCATAATTGAGTTGATGTATGTAGCATCTTATGGGTGTCTTCCATGAGTCTATACCTTGTTAATTCCTCATTGGATGTTATAGTAAGTTGCATACATAGATTATCCCTTTTTATAAAACCCTATCTTATGCAAATTTGGAATGAGCCCCTTTTACTAGGATATAGCCACTATTGGGTATCTGTTACCTTCTTGCACCGACCCCACCCTAGGTGACTCACCTCGTATCCCCTAGCACTAGGTGTTTACTAAGGACTGGCTGCCCTTTAACTTAAAATACACTCTCCCTATCAGCCTTAATTGTGCTTGATATGTCGCTATGCTTGCATCCTGCATGATGCTAGCTTTCAGTACTCCTCTCCTTCCCAACATACTTACCTCCAATGATGGGCTGCTGCACAACATTATTCTGATGGGATTCTCCGCCAAGAAGTGTGTGCCAAATGTGGCCATACCTATCAAGCATCATTATACCAACTGTAGCTGATGTGCTTTATGCTATTTCATACCAATCCATTACCCATATGTAAAGGTGAGGGGCTCTTATCCCCTCACTTAGACTTGTTTTTTCTTATTTTTGTCCTTCTACAAACATAGAAAGTAGTTGTGGGTTTGGAGTTGCGCATCGGGTTTTGCTGCTGTGATGTCCCTTGCAAATGACATTTGGAAAAACTAGATGAGGCCAACTTTCTCTATGATATATCATTTAAGGTGAGGGTTACTAAATTCAACCTTTGGTTAGGCTTGGGCTTACACATTCTATAAGTTCACTGTGGTGGATCTTTTAAGGGTGTTGGTCTCTAAGCACGGTTTATGCTTGATGGGCTTTGGAAGGTTACCTGCCTCCTGTTAATGACTTGTTGTATATTTTTGTTCCACAAAACTGGTTGAAAAAACTGTTATGTAAGCTGATGTGTTGGGAAATTATCTAGGAGTACTCCAAGCATATTGTTAAACTCATTTGACATAATAGCTTACATACCTAGACATATGGTTTGCCCATTGGACTGCTAATAATGGCTATTTTAGGTACTGAATTGCAAGCTATATAGGGTGGTGTTGTATTGACATTGATTATTAATGGCATTAAAAGGTCTACAGTACTATGGCCATGGAAATACTAAACACGAATCTAAAAAAAGGGGGGGGGGGGGGGGGGGGGGGGGGGGGGGGGGGGTTTATACCTGTTCTTCTCATACATGTTCTTTGATTTTAAGCTTGGGTAACATACTGGCTAGTATTGCCAAGGACTATGGATGTACATTAATGGGAGGACTTGGGAGCCAAATAGGATGGGTTTGTTTCTCTGACTACTACGGATCTTTTGACTAATAATGCTAGTATGTAATTTGTTCAACTCCTGGCTTACTCACTTTACTGAGCTTGAGAATTACTGGTCTAAGCTATGCTATCTTTTTATTACCTTATGCTTATCATTAGTGGTTTGGTTGCTTATTGTGGGTGCTTATGGAGAAGAAAATGGTGGACTCTAGCAGTAGCTTTTTTGCATGCATATAATTATTGATCTAATTTTGAGGATTTAAAAGAAAAAAAGGGGGTTATGATGCTCTAGTATGAGGGTTGTGATGTTACAGGTCCCTTATGTTTCCATGAAGCCCATTTACTAGGGTTTTCTTAACTATGGATTGACATATTTATGGATTAACTAGCTTGAAATTTGATGGATTCTCCTCTGTGTGCTAAACTTTGGGTTGGCTAGTATGCTTGAAATTTGATGGATTCTCCTCTGTGTGCTAAACTTTGGGTTGGCTAGTATGTTTCTTTCTTTTGGTTAAATAACTTGGCTTGATTCTAGTGGCATGACATTACTATATTGGGATTTTTTGTTATCCTATACATGGCTGGCATGCTCTGCTTGGTATGGTTTGGGATATTGCTTTTACTTATGCTTCAATACTAAGGTGTGAGCCTACTTCACACATGAAGATTTCTCTCCCTAGCTGGGGTTTGGTATTTAAAGGGTTTATATAAAGGTATGATAATGGCTCATTGGGATTTGATATGTACCTTAGTTTAAATAGTAGGTAGTTTTTGCTAGCTGGTGTCTTGATTGGAGATCTTGTTTATGACTTATTTGTTGGACTTTTAATCTTGGTCTCTAGTTGTTGTTGGTCTGGTCTTTTTGCTGGGGCTGGATTCTATCCTGGTGACCTGGTTCTATTAGGGTCTATTGGTTAGGAAGTTTATTGTTAATGCTTTCTTAACACCACCTCATTATTGATCTGCTTTTTTGGACTTGTAATACTAGGTATTTTCATTGAAAGTTTTGGCAAGATCTACTATATAATAGTGCTTATTTTTGGTAATTTGGAGTTGAACACGGCTAATCCTAGGTGATTTTGGTTTTGTTCACTGTTATGCTAGTTTAGAAAAACATTTACTTCTAGTGCGGTGACTTTGCTGATAATTTGCTGGCTTTAATCACTTTTATGCTGGCTTGGCTTTTTTTGACCACTATAGGCTTTTTTGATTTGTTATTTGTAATTGTTGCCTTCTAAGTTTGGATCTAGAAATGATCTTTTGCTTTACCTAGCTATTCCATTATAGCTTTTTGGAAATTTGATTCTTGACAACTGTTTGTCAAGCTTGCTAAATTAGCATTAAGCCGACCCTGATTTGTTTCGGTCTCTTTTCCTTTGCTACTAGGATATAACACTATTGGTTACTGACCTTGACATACTCTCGCTTTTAGATTATGTTTTGGTTCATCTAGTTGAAATGTTTGACTTCGATCCATACAAAATGATTGTAGTTACAATACAAATCATCACTAATCACTTTTTAGCTGTAACTACATATTTAGGTTTAAATTAGGGAAGGTTTGACAGGTTGGTACTCTTTGATACAGAAAATGGTTACTTTAAAAGTTAGAGCATATGGTGTTACTCTGAGAATGCGGCTTTGATAGGGATATTTTAACTTGAAAAAAAAAGAAATTAGGTGTGTTTTTTTAAAAAAAATAATGTAAAGGAATACTTTCAAAAGCATGTATAAACTACTAAGAATTTTCAAGTCTTTGCTTGGAAATTACAATTTGAAAAGAAGTGGAAGTACTTAAGTTTTTAAAATATATTATAATACTTTTAAGCAATATTTAGGAGATTAGCTAGTCTAATAATTTTTAAGTTGGACACACACACACACACACACACACACACACACACACATTCTAGATAGCAGATAGTGGCCATATTATCATACAATTTAGTGGTATGTAGAAATATCAAGACATGACACGGAGTAGAAACTCATCGTTCATGGGGGTAACCAACTTATATGTGGCTGGAAAGCCATCATTATCATCAATTTATACCAAGGAGTCGGAGGCGTCTTGAGACAAGATGTCTTAAGGATGATCAATCATACTTTCCTAATTCAACCAGTTTTAACCCAAACAATTCTTCGTTACATTATAAACAAGTGCACGTTGGAAGTTACCTTCCGTTTTTTGTTAATTATTCCTTTTCTGATTCTTATTGGTTCCTGCCTTGAGATAGCTATAACGCACTAAACCACCTGCGTGCATCCGAACACAAAACTTGCGAAGCTTGCCATCAGACACTGCCACTCCATCTCTTATGTGACTTGCTTTGGCTTTCTCTAATTGGAAAAAATTGTATACAGGTAAGCCAACAAAGTTGGTGGTGCCTTGAAACTAGGACCCATATTTTGGAAATTGGTGGCTTGCCCTTGTGGTGACCCACACACACACATTTATACATTGTTAGTTGGTGTACAAATTGTGGCAAGTGATTACAATTGACAAGTCTATTTCTAGCTTGAAACCCCTCTGGCATTACTTTGTTTTCCCACTTAGTAGAATTTAATGTATACCTACAATCCTTGGCCTCCTTGCATTGTAATTAGTCACCCCTCCCATTGCTTTCTATTCTTTAAAGCAAAACGCATGCCGAATCTGGCTTGTGCTTGCTTGCACACTCGCGTGAAATCGGTCCTACTTGAGGAGACACTCACCTAAGCACTCTCTCTTGAATAAGGTATTCCCATTCTCACAATGGATTCATATGCATGCACGCGCGCGCACGCGCACACACACACACACACACAAACACACACTTGGTCACTGCATCTGACCTTGATAACATCGGGTGGGCTTCTGATTGTTTCTTGAAGCACTGTATCTGACTGCAAAATATGACATCCAACCTTTTACACTCATACTTGATTTGAGTTGTTGCCTTTTGTGTGTCTACCTTAGGCTTTACATAATAATTACTGCTATCTCTTGCTATGAAAAAAGACTATGGCTAAAGCAAAACTATGCTGTTTTGGGTAGCTTGGTACCTCTAATAAACTTTCCCCATGGGAATAGACTCTTGTAATAACACTTGGAAGGTAAAACCCCTTGTGGATTTAACCATACTTGGTTTGCTTGGGTTAGTTTCAACCAGTATTTTGGAACATGGTCCCAGTGGGAGTATTCCCTAAAAAATTCTCTATACCTATAAGTGCTCCCCTCTCGGTTACACTCTGCATTACTACTGGTAGGTTGCTCTGTGGAGGCATGTCTCTTCCCCTTCCACTCATGAAGCGTCATGCTACATCTCGATCAAAGGATTGGTGGCTTGACATGATTTTGAGCCTTCAACAATGTGGTATGATTGAAAAGGCATCCTTCTCCCCCTATGCTAGGTGTCTGCGGCACCTCCATAACTGCGGCGTCTACAATCTCTTCCACTATATAAGGTGAGGGGGAACTCCCTCACTTAAACTTGGTGTAGAATTGATGGGTAAGGTCAATTTGATGCTTGGCTTTGCAATAATCTGTATCCACTGCTGCTGTGATGATGGCTTCACTTCAAAGGTTTTAGTCACCAACATTAATGTGTATTGAGCATTCTACCACACCGCCTTTTTTGGTCTTTTACTAATGTTCAAAATCTCAAATGCTTAATTCCTTGCTCTGTTGGGTAATTACAACAGGTTTTTTACGTTAGAAATATTGGCATAACTATACATTTGGGATTTTCTTTAGCTAAAGCATATGTTTGGTAACCTTGGCACTGTTAACTGCACATCAACAAATGGTTTCTTTTTGCTTGCTGCCTGGTATTGTTTACATACTTACTCACTCTAGTTTTTTGTTGCTTGACAAAAAGTGGCATCAATTCTATGGTTACTGATCAGGTTGTTACCTAAATGTGGTATACTATGGTAATATGGGGAAATTGATCTAACTGATCACTGGTTGATACTCTGAAATATTATTTGATGGTTCATATTCTGGTGGGTTATGAGGAGATTCAAGGAAACTTATCATGGAAACTGTTGAAAATTTGATGTTTCTTTGCATTAAAATTGATACTTATTGTGAGAATAATGACATTGCTGGTTATGCTTCCAAAATTTGAATTGGGAATTTTGCAATTGTTTATCTGGGTATGATACATTCAATTTGCAGAAAATCTGAAACATTGGTGCTCTGGCTCTGGCTGGCACTTCTCTTACTCTGGAAAATTCTTCTCTAAACTGTTGCTAGATCCTTTCACTTCTTACTGGGCTCTATGGTTTTGCAGGATTAAAACATGGTTTGGATTTTTCCTGATTTGGCTTCATACATAATTTGGTTTTCATAAAAAAAGCATTGGCTTAAATTCTGATTTAACCTTGTGAAGTACTGATTTGGCCTTTTCTTGCTCTACTACCTGTGTATGGTATGATATGGGGAGGCTACTTGCATTGACAAAACACTAAACCTTCAGCTTGATACTTAGTTTATTAGCTTAAAACTGGTTCCTTTTTTACTACATTTGGTTGGCCAGCTCTAGCTCTAGCTCTGGCTCTGGCTGGCACTTCTCTGGCTCTGGCTAATACTTCTTTGAGCTGTTTCTTTGCAAGATCCTCTCACTTTTTTGTGCTGATCTTGTTGGACTTTGTCTTGATTGCTTTGAAGTGAAAAATCCAAAACATGCCACTGATTACTGGATTAATACCTTTAATCTGGTCCAGGTTGTACAAATATCTCTATACTAAGCAGGGGGTGTTGGTTTGCTTTGATTTACCTACACCTTGACTGCTGATTACTGGTTGGCCTTTTTTGGGTATCTCTATATCAAGGTGGGGTTACTGGTTTGCTTTACCTACTGCTTGACTACTGATTACTGGTTGGCCTTTTTGGGTCTTGGATATCTAGCTTAAATCCAAAACTTTTTACAGCTAGCTCATCTTTTTGATGGCACTTTACTACCTAGTTTTGGTACACTGAGTAGTTGAAGTTTTTGACATTTCTGAGAAAACATCTTTTATAAATCTAGGCAGATCTGCTCACTTGGTTTAGCAAAAATAAAATATTGAATTTTGGCCTCAACAGTAAATAGGTTGGAATTCTTCAAACTGGACAAATGTACTTCGGGCCTGCTCACTGAGCTTTGGAAAAAAAACTATCTAAATACTTTGGTTGTTTTTTCATACAATGTTTAGCTAAAAGAATACTTTGAATGATATGGTGCAGACGACTTCCTTTCACAAGTAAACAATTGTTTTAAAGAAAAATTGTTATATAAAGAAATTCTGGCAAAAAAAACTTGAGATATTATCTACTTTAAATATACAGGACAATAGCTAGTCTAATAATAATTAAGTTGGACATGGATAACAACTGATAGGTTCTTTGAAGCCTGCCATACGTAACCAAGTCTAACATATTTGTTGTCTTGACTATATGGATGCAGGGGTGAGAACTCTATCTTGGCTTAAAAAGGTTTAGCTTGCTGCAGTCCGACTTTGAAAACACTTGATGATTCAACTGGGAAAGTCCTGATACCTTTCTATAAACTCATTTGGAATGATACTTCATTCTTATTATGCTGTACAATTATGAATCAAGGGCTGAGTTGTTTCTGTACTAATCTTTGCCTAGATATGTATAGCCAGTCGTCTTTTGAACGTCTTGTTCCTTGATGTGTTTATTTATAAAAGTAAAACAGCTTCACACACACCTAAACACCAGGCCCTCCCAGGCAACTGGGTGGACCGAGACGCTGGCTTTGGATACTTCTTGTCTATAGGCTTGGATTGACCCACTGTCTATAAATCCTTGACTGGTTGACACGTGTTAGGTGGTCTCTCCTTGACTTTAGACTGGATTCCTAGTCAGGACTATTGTAGTCTTTTCTAGCTCAGTCGGTTTTAAGTAGCAAGTTAATCCAATTTTACTCACCTATGCTCAAGCAAATTGTATTTTGACAATTACAGGAACATGCTACCTATTATACATATGATGATTTTTTGGAACAAGAGCACAAGCTCGGAATATATCATCCAAAGGCTACTCAATGACAACCATACTTTTTCAATCTGGGTGACAAAGCCTTAAAACTCCTGCAGGAGTAACGTCTTCCTTAAAGATGATATCTTATATTATATTAGTTCAAACAATTCTACCCTTTTCAGGGACTCTCCAACTTGGCACTGTCTATGCTAAAGACTTTTGTTTTAACTCATCTTATGATGAGGCAGTAGGCCCATACACAATGGGCCTACTACAAAAACCCATTGTGTATGGCGCCTAGGCTAGGGCGGGTACACACACACACACACACACACACACACACACACACACACACACACACACACACACACACACACACACACACACACACACACACACACACACACTTGGTCACTGCATCTGACCTTGATAACATCAGGTGGGCTTCTGATTGTGCCCTGAAGCACTATACCTAGCTGCAAAATATGACATCCAACCTTTTACACTCATACGTGTCAAAACCATAGATATGTACAACATAAATACATAGATTTTTTTGTGATTTCATGCATCAAGTGCATACCAAGAGAGAGGTGGAGCAAAATCTGAAAAGCGGCCCTCGTTAGCCCTCCTCCTGAAACTAGAGGCATTTATGCCTCTAGTTCCATAATTGAGTTGACTAAGTAGTAGAGTAGCCGATATCTAGTTGCCTTTTGAACTAGCCATTGCATTTGTCCATTAGTGAGATCTTTGGGATATTCCCTTATTTTCAAGAAAAGCAGTACGTCCTGACAAGGCTCCCTGGCTAGAGCATCAATGATCAACAACTCAAATTGACTTTGAGTAAATGGGAAGCCTATGACTTCCAAAATTTTGTGCCAATATCCTCCAGGATCCCAGGCAAAGAATAGGATAGTCACCTGCAATGTCCTAACAATAAGACTTCTTGCTTCATGCCAAAAAGGATAGGATTTGTAACCACCATAAGTGAAAGGATAGGATTTGTAACCACCATAAGTGAAAGGATAATTCAGTACTTTAACTCCTTCCAAGAAAAAACTTAGGATCATGATCCCCAAGATTGTACCAAGAGTCCATTTATGGCCTCCTTTGTTGATGTGCCAAGTTCCTACATTCTTCAAAACCTAGCTTACCACTACAGGTGAAGCAAGCAAAAGATTCATTATCCTCTTTAGTATTTTCAAAAAGGTCCATTGCCTTTCTTGACATTGGTAATAAGCCACCAACCCTGTAGCTTAAAGGCAAGGTTGATACATGTTGTACCAAAGTGCATAGCATATACAAAGTATAGGTTGCAATCCACTGGTTGAAAAACACTTCATCTTGACTATTTGCATGCAAGACCATACTGCCATCTTTCTCACATTGGGATCCATTTTCTATGACCCTTATACCCATCCCTTATGCTAAGGGTTTTTAAAAGCTTTTTTTAAAATGCATCTAACACAGTATAATCAAACACAATCTCTACATCTAGGTTGCCAAACCTAGATCTCCAATAAGTTTCCACTGCATCCACTTGCTTAAGAATCTCCTGAGGGTGGACTCCAAAATCCCACTCCTTGGTAACAACCATTTGAGTTTGGTCTGCAATTGTTTCCTTTGATTGGTATATTTCCAAAGACTTCATGCTTCCTTCTTGCAATTGTACATCTGGTGGATCCACCTTGTTGTGAACAGTGAGAACAAGACCCATGATTTCAAGAGAGTTGTCACTATCATTTATTGTTGTAGATTCCTCCTTTGATGCTATAGTAGACATGTTAGAGAGCTAATTTATAGTAGTCTCTATGTCCATCCCTTGTTACTTACCTGTCTTTGTGTTGTATGGGATCTCCTTGCCCTTTCTAGCTTGCATATTGAGAATTCATGTGTCCAAATATTGATTTGCTCTCATGCCCATGAGCCATGGTCTCTCTGAGATAATTGGGTAGCCTTCCCCCTTATGGATCTTCAAGCCCTGCGTAGAAACATCATTCACAAGATCACAAGATTTTGTAGACTCACCAATTGTGAAATCTAAATTGCCAATTTTTTGTGGTGGCTTAGACTTTCTCTTGATTGAGTCTCCCTTGGCCTTTATCTTTTCTTCTTTTTCTATAGCTTAGACATAGAGTGCTCAAATCCCATGGTTTCTACCTCCTGAACATTGGTCTTACCCTCCTCTACTCCCTTGATGTGTTTCTCCACTTTCATTTTGTCAAGAGACTAATGACACTCACTACCTGGTTGCCAGCTAGTGGTGGTGGTAAAGGTGGAATGAGGGTATTTGGTGGTGGTTGCGGTTGCACAGGTCATTTTAATATTTTCACAGGTGGTGGTTGTTGTGGTGGCCTTGATGGTGTCGTCTTACTCTTGGTGGTGAGAGGTGATTTTGTCTTGCTCCTCTTCTAAAATCTTGCCTCCTTGGTTGTGGACAATAATACATGCCATGGCCATCTTTTCCACAATTGTAGTAGTGGTATTCTTGGTTCTGCCTTCATTGTCCTCTCCCTTTATCTTGATTACGGTTGTGTGCATGCCCTTGTTGCACCAAATGCACAGATAGATTATCGAGTTGATTAGTGATGCGGCTCAATAGGTCTTACTGCTCTTCTGATGCCTTTTGTGGTTGGGTCCTCTTTGCGGCTATTGCAGTAACTGGGGTTACTCTGACTGAGCTTGATTCCTCTGACTCATTGAGTCTTTCTTGCATGTGCAGCTTCGTGGATTTAAGGTGGGCTACATCCACTGCCAATTCATACATTGCACGGAATCTCCCCTTCACCTTCTCTTTAAGTAGTGACCAACAATGAAATGGTCCTTCTTCAAAAAATTAGGCGCTCCTTCACCTTCCTCTAGTGAGGCAACCCATCGCTCCCATGAATACATAAACTTGGATTCGTAAGTGGCATACTCTAGCAGACCTCCCCACTTTAACTTTGTAAGCAACTACCATAACTTTTTTGAGGTTGTGTCTCCACCAAACCTCTTTACGAATGCAGCATGTAGTAAGTCCCATGCATCCTTGGTAGCGTGGGTCAAAGCATTATAACAAGACTTGGCCTCCACTTTCATCAGTAGAGGAAAGATTCAAAGCCGTGAGGTGTCATCATCGTTGTTGGAAACCACACAGGTGATGTCAAAGTTATCTAGAAAATCGGTGGTGACGTCTTCTCCCTTCTTGCCATCGAATGTGAGAAAAGAGACACTTTCCATGGTAGTAAATCAATGAGCAGACAATAAAAAACTTTTTATTTTGGAATGACTTAGTGATTCATAAAGGTTTATACATGGGTGAGCATGAGCTAAGAAGAGCGCAAGGATAGAATAAACTAAAGACGCTTACATCAAAAGAGTGGTAGTAATCAAGAATGGGTAAGATGATGGGACCTGGGGGTCTAAGGATTTTGCCAAGCATCTCTGCTCCAAAAAAAAAAAACCATCTTTTTCTGGTAGAATATCTTCCTATCAATGTGCACGTTTACATGCATGTGTTGCAAGAAACGAAAAGGAAAGACTTCTGGCCTATTGTTATTATCCATGTTGGGTGTAGAGCAAGGTTTTGACCACTAGAGTTGCATACCTTAAGTGTTGACAAGGTGACACCTTCACCACATGCCTCTACCTCTTGTGAAAGTTCACATAATCCTCCATATTGGGTTCAAAACAGAATGGGCGAGAAGAGTCTACCTCAATCAGCTTTCCATTTTGCATGTGGCGGTGACGCTTGGGTGGTCATACTTCACTTGAACTCTCTAGGCCTAGAGAGAGCATAGGACCATCTGCTTCCACCAAATTTACTTTAGGCTTTGTGGCTTGGACTTCGTGGTTGATGTAGTTGATGACTCTTCTTTGACCTTTGGAGAGAGAACACTTGGTGCTACACAAAATCTGACTGATGTGGGAGTGCTGATGTGGTTCTCCAAAGAAAAGCTCACCGTTCTTTCTTCACCTCCTCTGTTGGCACTCATTGACAAAATTCTTCGGTTGACAACAGTGATAACATTTTGTAGCCCTCCCTCTTAATGCTCTTGATTTGCGATTAGCACGAGCAATGCGAGATGGGGAGCTTACCTCTTGGATATTGACAACGCTACAACCTGGCAGTAGCACTTTGATGAAGGCCTTGAGTGCTTCTACAGTCTCCTCTTCTTCAGTCCTCCAATTTGAAAAATCTTGTAGCCACTCATCCATGATTGATGGCATGCATCACTACTCTTTGTTAATTGAAGGTCTTTGCAGAGCCCTCCTCAGTGGGGGCACCAAATGAGAGGTGGAAGTGCAAAACAAACCCGGTGGCCTGTACACCAAGACTATGCACGACGGCCTCATCATGGGAGGTACACAATAGGGGCACCACCTAGCAAGATCTTTGGCTAGGATGCATCCATATACAGAATCAAACATTCCATGGAAAAAAATTTCAAGATCCACGCTCAAGTGTGGGATGGGGTGGTAAAAAAAAACAAGATGAGGGGAATGGTGAGTGAGTGAGAATGCACTTGCTACTCGTGAATGTAATAAGGAAGATATTGAGGTAAGGGAACTTGCAAGTACATTCACTTCTCATACCAGAGGTGGCGAATCTACACACCTTAAGATGCAAGTAGCAAGATGATAGGAATAAATGAGGGAGAGAGAGAGTGTGTATGGTGGCAAATCCGCATACCTCAACATAAGCAAAATGGAATTAACAAGCATAAACCATACTCACAATGAAGTGTATCCCAAATGACACAAGGTATGGCACCAAGATGGAGTGTGTTGATTGCTTGGAAAAGATGAATACAATAGGTAGCATAGGGCAAGAAGATGAGAAGGGGACAAGACCGTAGGATGCATAATGGAGGGATGGTAGTTGATGGCGAGGAATATCATGAGTGTAACCATCATTCTTCTTCTTGAAATCGTGCCTTCAATCCTTCATTTCAAGTGTGTGGAATGGTGCTAATTTAGTGCATGGTGATGGTGATGGTGATGGTGTTGTGATTATGTGATTAGGGTTCATGCTACTAGCATGAAGCACCAGGGTGTGTATGTGTAGGTGTGTGGGTATAGGATAGTGTGCATATGGAGTAGTGTGTGTGTGTGTGTAGTGTGTCCCGTTTACAAAAGAGGAGGCCTCCTTTTATAAGCCAAGAGAGTGATTAGGAAAGAGATTATGAGCAAGAGGACTTATTACAAAGTAACCTCAGAGAGGCATCCCACCAATGAGAGAGCTCCATGTGCCTTGCTTATTGACCAATTTCCTTCTAATCGCCTCCATCATGGTGAGCTTTGTCTCCATGCCACCTTCCATAGCTTGAGTCCAACAGCTTCCTTATAATATATGAGAGAATCTTGATAAAATAAGAGAAAATATAGCAATAATGCAGAGAAACCTATAAGAAATTGTCTGTGTGTAGCTGGATAGCCATGACTTCTTCCCAAGTGGACAGATAGTCTCCACCATTTTGACCATATCTCTCAAACCGTAGCTCCAAACTTTTTAAAAAAATAGGAGCCATAAGATCTGCTCAATGCCTACAAGTTTGCTTTTGAAATTGTTTTCAATTTGGAATGAAAAAAATAGAGAAAATTTCCATAAAAATATGTGTCCGTCTTTTCCCTTCCAAAAGTCTTCCAAGTGGTCTCCTCTTGACTTCATGTGCAAGCCTTGTGTCCACAAGTGAATTAGACTTGAATTTGATAATGTTTTGTTAACTCCAACTCCATAATGCATAAGATTCTCTTCCCTTTCACTATTGACTTTTACTCTTCACATGAGTGACCGTCGGGTAGAATCGGCATCCAATGAAATTTTCTTTTTCATAGGGTTTGTTCCTACCTCTCCTTATTTCCGAGATCCAAATGTGTCAAAAGCATAGATATGTACAAAATAAATACATAGATGTTTTTTGTGATTTTCATGCATCAAGTGCATACCAAGAGAGAAGTTGAGCAAAATTTGAAAAGAGGCCCTGAGCATGATGGTTGCAAGTAAGGATTCCCTTTTTAAAAATCTTTGGATTCAAATGCTGCTTGACCAGACTAAGTAGGAAACATCTACTATTGCTACTTTATTTCCCCCCCTCTTAGATGTAATTAAAATATCAAAATTATATTTGAAATGTACATATATTTAATGGAAAAATGTATGTACTCATTCTCGTTTACCTTTGTCAATTCTCTTTTTGAATTGTATGGTTCAAGTTGTGAATAAGTATATAGACTAATACTCCAACACACACAAATAAGCACACTTGAACGTAAATTGACTTGTCAATTTAGGACAAAGAGATAGACAAAGATACATAAATATTAGAAGGTTAGGATTTTGACCTATAGTTCTAATAGGGATACATACACACAGTCATAATATTCTTGGATTGACTGGTTTAAAGGTTTTATGTATTACCATTTGCTCTTTCCCCTGTCCTTTTCTCAGGTATCTCACCACTATAAATACACTGCCCGAAGACGGATTCTTAATATCCCTAAAAATCTAGAAGCTATCAATGAAAATCTTAGAACAGCTCATGCCAAAATTTACAAACATAAACCTAGGTGGTCTTTGATTTACCATGTATATAGATACATACCCTTTCTTGCTAGGGCTGTCAAAATAAATTAAAAGTATTGGTTGTATATCCTACTTTGTCTCTAATTTATGTTGATCTCTCTATTTTCGGAATGACTCTTTTGCTCTCGGGATGGAACTCCTTGATGAGCTCACTTCTTCTAAAGCAACTGTTTATGTCTTATGTTGCATGAGAATGCAACATCTTCTAAACTTATCGTTGGGTCTACAAATGTAAAGTGTTATTTTCACAGTTCCTTACTGCAAATTCTTTCTTTCATTGATTAGATCAAGCTCTTAGCTGCTCTTGTAAAAAACAAGAAAGAAGGACTTAAACCCTTAGAAGAGGAATGAAAGAAACTTCCTCTTCTTCAAAAAATTCACACATAGTCACTTGCCACCTTTTCCTCCTCAGATGCAGAGCTAACCAATTTTCTTAATAAGTTGTGTCGACTTAACCTGGCCTTCATTACTACACCGACAATTCCATCCTTAAATGTGTCAAGTACTATTTTTAGTCGCAATGCAGTTAAGAATTTCCAACATGATTTATGCTCTCTTAGTGAGTCTACACTTTTGGAAATGGTTCCTAAAGCCTCAAAATATTTTTCTTCTCTTCCTCCAAAACAAGTTGAGGTAGAAGGGGCAAGTGTGGACAATCATCTTTGGACCCTCCCCAACAAAGGTTTTTTGGCACCTCTTCCACTTGAATTTTGGATTTTTAAAGCCAACTTACCTGTTGCCTGCATGGATGAGTGTTGGGTTCATATTCTTAAAGGCACTCAATTCTTGGATAAATGACAGTTAATCAATGCTCCCTTTGCCATGAATTTTTTGGATCCGGCCAAATGTTCCACTAATACTAAGATTTATGGATGCACAAAAGGTATTATGGACTTTTTCAAGACAAATGCAGACTACTATTTAGATTCTATTTGGAATATTTAAAGGCCTTATATCAAATGTGCCTATAAGTTCTTTGACAACAAAGCTACATGCGAGTCAAGTATCATTTGGTTTGATCATGCGGTTTGGTACATTCTTAATCACCTAGAATTATTATTTCCTACAAAGATGTAGAGTTTCACTTATCATTAATAGGTTCTTGGCTTGGGAGACAAGCTTGTAACTTGGTTTTAGCATAAATTGTGTTCATTCACTTCCGCAACATGATGCTTGAAGTTCTCAAAGAGCTTAAAGAGAATGCACTTGGAAATTTCTGACATCCTATGGCAATTACAAAGGAGTAAAGACTCTCCTTAGTCTGATTGAACCCAATATGGAGGAAGAATCTACGCCATCCCTGAAAAGACCTATTTATTTGACTAACACGTAATTTGCTTATTTCTTTTTTAACTCCCTCTATTACTTCTAGGTCTAACTTTGGAAAAGTAAAGACCAAAAGTTATACCAGTAGAGGGAGAGCCAAAAATCTTCCTGTAAAACATCTTCTTGATATGCGATTGTAATATTTTTAGGTGATTACCAACCTAGCGGGCAAGAAGATCTTGACTAGTAAGAAGGAGGCTTAGAACCAAATTTTTGTGCATTGTCTTTTTGTAAACAAAATTTTGGAATTATATACAGCTAAATCCATTTTCATTTAAATCTTTTATCAACATTTTGGTAATACTTTCCTACTTAATTCTATTATGTTTGGATGGAAGTACACAAATCCACTGAAAAATTGGTTTGACAATACCAACTTTTTAAGACTACACAACACACCTACTGCATTAATCATATTGAGTTTTCATCTCAATTTTATAAATTTGTATCAAAAATTTGTGCTTCAAACTTAGACATTTGTGAGGATCATGAGATTTGTGCTTTGCTTAACAAAGGATTAAATCATATTTCCCTTCCGCCACTTAACCCTCACTTAGATTTTGCTGCCCTTCTTAACTGTTTAACCAACTTGGTTAATAAACTCCAACTGGAGTCAAAGGTGATCCCCATGCTCTCTCAATTACCTTTTCACACCTTGTTTGAACAAAGTAGTAAACATGAATCACAATGTCTTAGTACTGACACTACTTAGTATACTCTTGATATACTCACAAAAATTAAAAATCTAGCATCTAAATACATTATGGTGGGACTAGATAAGGCTGGAAATATAGCTTCAATCATATGTAAATAGCTGGTGCACTTGGCAACACTAAATAGATTGAATGGTGATAAATTCTCCATTTCTTCTCTTAACCCAAATGATGCTGGGATTCTACTTACAACACAACTTCAAGAACTACGTTAGAATCCTTCTAACAAAAAACTACATGTACTCTTTCCCACTTACAAAGCACACAAACGTAAATTTAAATGGATCTCAGATGCCTCAAATGGAATTTATATAGAAATTACAGAGTGCATTTAGTCCTCACAAAACTAGAACACCATTGTGCAACTAAACAAAAAACAACACGTGAGTTTCTCGACATCAACTACAATCCATTTTGGATAATTAATAATAGTACCGAGCTATTTTTAAACCTCCCTGAACAAATTACACAATTATACAACGAACATTACACAATGCTAGAAAGGTATTGCCATTTTTGGACCTATTGGTTTAATCTCTATCTTAGAAGAGCTGATAGATCTTGCCTTTAAAAATAGGGCAAAAAAACATTACTTTGCTATTTCTCTCATTAAGGAACCAATATGGGTTAAAAAATACACGCACACTATCCCTTATCACTTTAACCAAATGGAATTAATAATTCACCTCCATTGGCTTCTCAACAATAGCTTTATCCAACTAGAAGCAATTGTTTTAGACAAAAAAAAGGAATTCCTATGGTATTCTCCTGTTCACTAGTACTATGTAATCTTTACCTGGCTTACTTTGAATACAAAGTGTATGTCAGACAATTACATAACTCAAAAACACATGAAAGACTCACACAATTTATACATACTACAAGCTATATGGATGATATTCTTAGCTTAAACAATAGATTTTTCAAAGGACAACTTATGGACATGTATCTCCTAGATGTGCTTAAAATAGAAGACATGGTTGACATAATTATTTTAATAAATGGAGAATCTTTTACAACTAGTACAACTTATCTAACGTTAAAAATTACGCTACTAGAACCATATAAAGGATAATTTACAACAACAAGATATAGTTCAAAGCGAGATAAATTTCAATTTACTACCATTGAATTTATCAAAGAAAAAGGTAACCACTCTCATTAAACTATTCCCATGCGTTTCTAAGGCTTCTGGCAACATCATCTTTTTTACTAGCAACATGGGATGCACCCCTTCATGCGCTCCCCCCCCACCCCCCCCCCCCCCCGGGTGTAACCCGTGCATGAACCTCCCCTATTAGGGACATGACCCCCTTACTTTGGCATTAGAACACTTGAGTATCTACATCATGGCGGGGATATGGATATTTTGGCTTCACACCCCATTTTCTCACTCTTTGCCTCACTCTCTACCCCTTAACCTGTAAACGCAATGATTCTTTATTCTTGCATGCCAACACTGTAATATTAACAACCACCCCCCCCCCCCCCCCCCAACTGGATTAAACATAGAGACTATTGCTGGATAGCATTCACCTTGAGATATTAATATGATGATAAGTAGATCAAGGGTGACTCGCCTGGCTTGGGACTACTCAGAGCACTTACCATATAATTTTTACTATTTAAACCAGGTAAGGGTTGCTCTATGCCCCTCACTTAGCCTTGGCTTTTGCGTGTCGTGTGTGTATGTGAGAGAGAGTTCTGAGGGCTTGTTCTGATTAGTCTCTTATTGTGTGGCTATGGATGTTCTTGAACATAAGGAGGCTTCACAGGTTGGTACCCTACCACAATGGACTGGGCTATTTTACTACAATTTTTCATTACTCTACATTGTCACCTTTTGAAGGGTGGATGTTAATACACCATAGTACGCAGAACCCATTTATAACAGAGAAAATCGTGATGTGTGTTGGGAGGTTGGTTTGGTGTTTTTGGGCCTTGTGCATGTGACCAGCCCTTACATATCGCATTGATGTTCATTGACTAGTTCTCTCTGGCCTTTTACTGTGTTAGGCATTTTTTTATTACATATAGTGTGTTATGCTCCAAACAGAACACTTGAGGATTTGTGGAAAGGCTAAATACACCTTGGTTTGGTGCCTAGAAACCCTTGCATAAAGCTATCCTAGCTGTAGAAAATGCCATTTTTTGAAGGCCAAATTGGCGTTATGAGATTGGTTACTGGTTACTACCGTGATTCTGGTTTTGTTAGGATTGTATCTTGGTACTAGGCTACCTAAGTTTTTTTCTTTTTAAAAGAGAAGTGGGGTGGTTGGTTGGTATGGTATACCCTCGACATTTGTATGAAAAATGATGGTGTAGAAACTATTGGATACTCCCAGCCCCAAAGGGTGTCTATTACTTGGACTCTGTTTTGTGGACTGGGGGTGTGTGCGTATTATAAAGGTCGATCTTTTTTTTGCATACTTTGTGTGTCTTTTATTCCATCGGGTTTCTATCAGGCTCCTAACAAATAAGGATACGACTTTTAATGTACTATATTGTTCACTAGGGGTTGGATTGTACACTAAATGTTTTAATTGTATTGTGGCTAAGTAGACTGGATTTAGTAGGTTTTCTTACATTAGGCATGCCCTTGCTGATGCAATCTAAGGTATGTTGGATAACGCTTATCCAATTGGGTATGTGAGATCCGGGTTTTCTTGATACACTTAGCAAAGTTTGATGCCTAAACCAAACAAAAGAATTTTTTGTGTGGGAGGTATCTGATGGCATAGGTTAGGTTACTTTATGGCTTTATGGTTAAGAATAGGTATATCGCACTTGAAAGAGCTAGATGAGTTATAGATCGACAATCTTACAAAGTAATTTATGGTATTGAAGGGTTGACTTATGGGTTAATATGGGAATTAAGACACTTGGATCAAAAGGGGTGGTGGCCTTCTGATCAAAATGATATGTATGTTAATATCTCTTTATTGTCTAATAAAAATTGGGTCTATATCAAAACCATACATATAAGTACTTCCATAAATCATAGGGATAGTAACCTATTATACAAACATTAAAATGAATTAAAGCACTAGAATACATGAACTCTTTGGACAATAGTTTTAAGTTAAAAAAGTTATAAGTTGGACATGGATAACAATTGATATATAAGTCCATTGAAACCTGTAAATCACATTCAAGGCTAACCTTTTTTTTGTCTTGTTTGGATGGATGTAGGTGAGGACTCTATCCTTTCTTGGGATTTTTTTGGCTTAGTTGTTGTCTGCATTTGACATACCATACTATTATCACTCTATGGAACAGATAGCACAAATTATCCTTTGTACTTATATATTAGAATGAGACCTCATTCTTACAGCAATGTACAAAAATAATTCTAAGACTAAGTTTCTTTTGTGCTACCCTTGGTCACTTATCTAAAGCCAGCTGTCTTTTGAACTTGTATGTTCATTTGTGTTTATATATTAAAATAAATCAGCCACACACAAGTTGGACCCACTGTCTATAATTCCTATTTAGGTTGGTTGATGCTAGGTAGTCCTTCTTAGACTATAATTCTGGAAACTTGCTCACGACTATCATAGTCTTTTGACCTTGCCGGTCGGTTTAAGGGTTTTCCAAAAAGCCAAAAGCATTGTAACTTCCTACCCTAAGTAGTTTCTGACTAACACATCATTTTGTTTGTTACATGCCCTTGCTCTTTCTCAAGGCCCGGAATTAACTTCTGAACCACTTTTTGTGGCAACTTCCCTCTTCCTAAAATGTATTAGCAACTTGGAGGCTTCATAACTTTTTTATGAATCGGCTCTAGCTTCAGATAAAAAATCTTCTATCTTGCACATGCTTTCCTTTAATGATTGGGTCAAGATCTTGACAACTTTAGACAAGGACAGTAAGGATGGTATAGCTATGATTTCCCAATACATTGCTCAATTGCCTATACTCTCTTTACAATACAACGAAGAGGTGTCTCAGTTCTCTTCTTCGGGGGCTAAACTATCTAACTTTCTTAATAAATTATGTGGCCTTAACCCAACTTTTATTAGTACCCCTACTACCTTGGCTATCCTTCAATCTAGTGGCATCTTTTGTAAGTATAGTGCCACTTTGGAAGTCGTCAAGGAGTTTCAAAATAACCTATGTTCCCTTAATGACTCTAACATGTTAGAGATGGTACCCAAAGTATCTAAAGTTTTTCCGTCTTTACCTGTTAGACAAATTGAGGTTGAGTCTTTTGGTGTGGACAATCAGCTTTGGGTCCTCCCCAACAAGGCCTTCTTGGCACCTATTCTTAGCGAAACATGGGTATATCTAACCAACCTCCCGACGTCCACAATAGAGGATTGTAGACTCAAAGTGAGCTCAAAGTTATGAAAGGATGACAGTTCTTGGACAAAGGGGAACTGATCAAGGCTCCCTTTAGCCTCAACTTTGTTAAACATTCTAAGTGTTCATCTAATGCAAGGTTGCATATGCGTACGAAAGGCAACATGGAGTTTGCAAAAAGCAATCCTGACTTCTACACTGAGTCTATTTGGGATGCTTTCCAGACTTATCTTAAATGTGTGTGCACATACCCTAAACCCTAAAGCCTTTTGTTAGTCCAACATCATGTGGTTTGACCATGCTATCTCGCATATTCTTAATCACTTGGATCATCTCTTCCTTGAGAAACTTGTGGACTTTTATCTATCCCTCATACGCTTCTGGTTGGGACGACATGCCAAGAAGCTGGTTATTGCTCAGATTGCTTTATATATGAGCTCATGCTTGATATTCTTAAGGAACTCAAATCTGATGAGCCTGGCACATACCGCACTACTTATGCCAATTACAAAGGAGTCACAATCAATACTGGGTTACCTAAGCCATGTATTGAGGATGAGGACCTAACTCTTTAACCACCCCCGATAACTCTTTAAGTACTTCTAGCTTTAACAAAGGAAAATCTCGCAGCTTTACTAGAGGTAGAGGTAGAAATACCCCCATACAGCACCTGTTTGACTTGTAATCGTCAATACTTTTGTGCTCCATGTGGAAGGATGCATCTCTTTAAGAATTTTGCTACATCAAACTCTATCTATATATACTGTATGTACCAGAATGAGCTCTTGGACTGGTTTTCACCCAAAGAAATATTTTGTGAGTGTTTTGACTTACTTTTTTGCAACCACAAAATGTTAGATAATGTCCTTATTGGTTCGATTTACCATCATCCTATTAAAATTTTGTCTATACAGCAATGATTTTTTACGACACAATACTATCCCAGGGTGTGCTTGTGATAAGTAGAGTATCTTTTGTAAAGATTTTGGAGATTCAGGTAAGCACGTCTGCACTTGTGATCTTAGTTATTTTTCTGATGCCCTTGGTCACTTGTCTAAACAGAGCTGTCTTTTGAACTTGTATATTCATTTGTGCTTATATATTAACATAAATAAGCTATACACACACACACACACACACACACACACACACACACACACACACACACACACACACACATTGTTCATTGACAAAATATTAACTCCTATTGCCTCACATTGTTTTGGACGTTAAGCTAAGGAGTTGAAATATGGAAAGTTACCTCCTAAGTTATATTCTAAACCTCTCTATACTAGCGACAACTCAGAACCCAATTTGGAACTGTATCCTAGCCAGGGACAGATTGTTTAACCAGCCACACTTCTTTAAATCCCTGGTTATGTTGAGTTTGTGTTTTAAAGAAAGAAAACCAAGAGATAGATACACGTTCTAATGCATTATAGTAAAAAGCTTCAAGTTTTGACAATTAAAACAAGGAAAACTTCAAGTTTTGCCCCCCTTTTGTAAACCGAATAAGGAAAATATAATTCTACATTGGATATAATTTGGACTGAGTGGTCAAAAATCTTTTTTCCTACCGTTTCTTTTTTGAAAAAATCTATAATTTGACAATCAAAAACATATTGTAAGGTCTTTATTAAATCCTTAATTTAGTGAACACTCTTGCTCAAGGTGTGAACCAAAACTAAATATAATTTTAAATTAACTCTTCAATAACATCAATGACAAGGATAATAAGCAAAAAGCCAACAAAGAAAATTGCCATGCGTGGAAGGAAGCATAACAAATACACAAGTCCACTGTGCTCTAGCACGCTCACATTCCTTCCTTTTCTCACTCTCTATTGAGTAGACACACATAGGCGTGTGCGCGCGCGCGTGCACACACACACACACACACACACACGTACGCGCGTGCGCATGCGCGTGTGAAATAACATTATTTAAAGCCTCAAAGGGTTGAGTGGAACATTAACCCTACACACACATGCACGTTCAATGTATTGTGGCTTGCTCAGACACTATGCTAGTCTTTCAATCGTGCGCCATTGCTGAGAGCTTCACATGAGCCTTTAAGTCTTTAGTTTGGTAGCAAGAAGCACAAGAAGATTTAGAAATTTTCTCATGTAGGAAAATGGAGTCTTTCTCAGTGTTTTTCATACAATGCATAACATCATGAGCTTCTGCTCGAGAGGCACCCCATACCTAGCTAGGTACGATTGGGGGCAAGGGACCACCGGCCCCCCCACCGGGCCGGCGGTCCCTTGACCTCAATCGTACCTAGCTAGGTATGCGGCGCCTCCCTCACAGAAGCTCATGATGTTGAGGCAAGTCACAATGTGGGAAATATTGTGAGAATTTGTCCAAAACTTCTTGCGAAGTAGCCTTAATCTAATTGGATTTACTCCACACATATTCACACACAAGCTAACAGTAAATAATTCACACACAAGCTAACAGTAAATAACAGTAATCTAATTGGATTTACTCCACACATATTCACACACAAGCTAACAGTAAATAATTCGAAGCAAGTTCTCCTAACTGCGCATTCCCTAAAATCAAACCTCCAAACCAGCACTTATTGGAAGGAAATAAAAAATACACAATCGACTTTGTCCAAATGGAGAAAAATTCAATAACCTATGATAACAATGCGTCGGCCTCTGCTGCCCAATTCACAAGAAGTTTTAGAAATTTTATCATGTAGGAAAACAGAGTCTTTTCCAGTGTTTTTCATACAATGAATAACATCATGAGCTTCTATTCAACAGGCATCGCATACCTAGCTAGGTACGATTGGGGGCAGGGGACCACCGGGCCGGCAATCCCCTGCCCCCAATCGTACCTAGTTAGGTATGCGGTGCCTCCCTCACAGAAGCTCATGATGTTGAGGTGAGTCACAATGTGGGAATTATTGTGAGAATTTGTTCAAAACTTCTTGTGCAAGCTGTTGTTTACTTTTATTTTTGCTTTCCAAGGCACTGGTTATATTCCAACAGAGTTCTAGTGAGCATTCATACTTGCATTGTTCAATTTAATACAATGGCCAAAGGTATAAAATGTCCCTTTAGTTGATAGTTTTATAAGAATTTTACATGTTATTCTTACCATTGCAAAAAGTAACATACTGTTTAGTAAAAGTGATAATTAAAATTTACTTTACTTTTACTACTACCTCGATCACACATTTAAAGAAATATTATTGCGGTCTACTTTGAATAGAATGCAGACAGGCACAATAGTAGCAATTTTTTTATTATCAATAAGCTAATGAGGCTATTTTCTAACGATATAGAGCTTTGCTTAATGAGATAAAATCAATGCTTGTTTACAAGAAAGAGATGGTCGAGCAAATAAGCACTAACTCCTTTTAACGTATTACATGAAGTACTCTAATAAACATTTTTTCAAAGCTTGTTACTATAATCATGAGTACTATTGTCTATCCATTAGCTAAACACTAGGCCTGAATGGTCTACTTCATAGCTATGTGTGATAGAGTATATTTGTGCCCTTAAACGTGGCATCAATTATTCCGTAACAGTGTTTTTTTACACATCATAAGACTAGAGTATCTACTCTAGAAGGCCATAAGCATATATGGCTCTAGAAAAGAATTTTTATGTCATCTTCAAACATATTTGAATGCATGGATAAGAGGGACATGGATAACAATTGTCGGGTCCATCTTATACCTTCATTTTATGCCTAAATGAAAATGTTGACGATTTTTTTGTTTGCATGATGGTTGCAAGTAAGGATTCCGACTTCTTTTATCTTTGGATTCAAATGCTATTCGATCAGACTAAGTAGGAAACATCTACTGCTGCTACTTTATTTTTTTCCCTCTTAGATGTAATTAAAACATCAAAATTCTATTTCTAACATACATATAATTAATGAAAAAATGTGTGTACTCGTTTTTATTTACCTTTGTCAATTCTCTTTTTGAATCGTATGGTTCTAAAGAGGTGAGGGTGCATTCTGCCCCTCACTTAACCTTGTGTGTTTTACTTGCATAAAAAGTTAGGACTGTGTGTGTTTGTTCACTCTCTGCTGTACCAATCATGGAGCTTGCAACTCAACCGACACAGGTTGGCTACTATTTTTTTTAGCTTGATATTATGATTTTTCTCTCCTTTTTCATACTTGTCTTAGGATAATATAAACAACCGGGCTTATTGGTTGGTGTACCCTGTCGCTTAGCCCGGTAAGGCCCACTATGTTGGTTGGATTTGCTTGACAGTTTGAGGCACTACTAGATGTGTGATATCTTGATCCCCGTCACTTAGCCTGGTAAGGCCCATTGTGTGGGTTGGCTATGCTTGACAGTATGTGGTAATGGTTGAATGGTCTAACACTTTTGGGAAAGCTATGATCCTGCAACTAGTTTATGGTTCTAAGTAGCTCTGCGTAAACTGCTCATTGGCTTGATTAAGTTATACCTTAAATATTGGGGCACGTTATATTGGTTGTTGCCACTTGGCTTGACAATACAATACTCTAATGATTCAATGCATGGATAGAAGACATACTGCGTTTGCATACTGTTCAAAAAAATCTTTTGGGGATGGGGGGTATACCCCGAATGTTTTTTACTGTTACTAGTTGTTTCCTCTAGCTTGATACAGGTCGCACAAATACTGGCTAATTGGGAGTTGGGGGGTTGCCCTGGCTGCGTACTAGTGTTGGACTTTTTTGATACTGGTTGTTTGGGGTTTGGGGGTATACCCCGGCTGAGGTACTGATGTTGGACTTGTTTGATACTGGTTGTTTTGATGGTGTGTTACAAAACTTTCTTTTGGCATTCACAAGGTCGGGTATATTTTGAAAGACGCCCCTAAAGGCAACTGTTCCTTTTTGCTTCATGGTTTGACATTTGTTGTGGCTGGATACCGCGTCAAAATTAAGGGCTCTCTGCCACTTGGTTTGCTAAGAGGTGTATAATTAGTGTAATTGACATACAAACTTGGGAAGGTTGGATTCCATGAACCCTAATGGGCATATACTATATCTGTCCTAAATAAACAAAAACAAGTTTGATATTCTTGTACTATTAATGAAATTTTTAAAGATTTCTTGGGCTTCTTTACTTTATGGCTTCATGTATTGAAAAACGCAAGAGAAAATGGAGCCTTATTGATTTGTCAAAGAAAAAGACTGATAAGATGTTGATGAGGGATGAGACACTTGGATTAGAAGGGGTTATGGCCTTCTAATCAGAATAATATTTATGCTAAAAGATCAAGAAATACAAACTTTGGGATAATAAAACATTTTTATATAAAAAAAAATATATGGAACACATAAGTACTTTGGATTGTGCTTGTAAGTTAAAAAAAGTTGTAAGATGGACATGGATACCATGAATGGGATTTGTACACTGACATTTCCACCATATGGGTAAAAATAGGTCAAATGATATCCAAAGATAAAGAAAATTTGATGGCAAACTATTGAAGATGTGATAAAAGTACTTGAGGTGTCAAAAATACTGTAGTATGTCAAAAAAAGGGGTCTAGACATCATACACGTATGATGTCTAGATTGGCTTTTTTGGCTCAACTTTTATGTATGCTTGCTTATGATGTGTGCATCACTCTGATTTATTCAAAATTGAAATTGGGTAAGTAATCATGTGCCCAAGGCCATAAAAGGTGTTATCTGGCACTTGAATCCATGAAATGAGGTGTATAATGACCAAAACATGCCCATTCATGCCCAAACTTGGTGTAGAGGCTATATATGATATGATATTCAAGTCTCGATAGTGAAAATGATGACAAAACCTCTATTTAATAGGTTTAGACATCACACAGATGATGTCTATTCTTGGAAAACTGACATGTGAGCATTGGGGTATGATGTTTATTCCATGTACATGCCTTGTGTCAAGTTTCCCTGGGTTTGGAGTGCTCTTTCTATGGATAAGACCATATTTTTCTTCAGGACTCCAACTTAACAGCTTTTTACCAAATTGTGTCTTTATGTGGTCCAATTTTCATGAAACTTGATATGAGCTATAAGAAGCATGATAAATAGGTTGGTGTGGTCAAAATATCCTTTGCATGTGTAAAAAGGCCCATCAGACATCATACACGTATGATGTCCGGGGTGCAAAACTATGGTATTTATGCATTGGGAAGATTTGTGCTAGTGCCTAAGCCCTTTTAGCTCCAATTCAACTTTGAAATTCATAAGTTTAGCTTAGAAACTCACTGTTTGGTACTTTGGACTCTAAAGTTGATTATCGCTCTTGGAGATGACTTTCCACGCTAATTTCACTTGAGCTTGATCATCTAAGCTTGTAGATGTTGTGGGGCACCTTTCCTTGCCATCAGTGTAGCCTTTGACCTTACGGATGTCCTTTATGACAATTTGTCAGTCTGAAAGCATCTTTTAGTTGGGTGATGGTCCGGTGGAAACTTTTCTTGATGTTTGACCATATATCGTGATTGTCGATGGTATGTCAATGCTATTCATGCATTTTGGTGGCAAACGGACGCTGCATCTGGCCGTGAGAGCCAAATGATGCTTTGTGTGTCTGAAGACTAGATCAATGTTTTGACCCAATTTTTGTGAATTGATTATGGAGGAAGTCACATGGGCTTGTAGACAACCTTGAGAGGCACCTACCCATGAAGTTTCATGCCGTTCGGACGACTTGTTCCAAATTGATTTCTACAGATACCAGGAAGTTAGGGTTTTTATTTCTTGACCCAAACTGGTATGGAAGGGTTTAGGCATGGTATTCTAGTTTAAGGTCAACCCCTATCAGGTCTTGTAGCTAGAGGGTTAGTGGTTATCGAGTTACGGTCCCGTTTCATTCTCTACCAACCTATGCTACGTAGCCGCTTCTGTTAGTTTTTCACGTCGAAGTTAACATTGAACATGGAGAGCACAAGGTAATGATCCTACCTCTCATATCTGATGAAGATTGGTGTGTCATGGGTGTTGTACAGAACTTTAGAAGTTCCACACGCTCTAGGTCTCTCTAGCTCTCCCTAGTATGTGAATAGTAGAAATGAGCTAATAAGTGGGGTCAAAACATCTTATATCGGGGGTCTTGGAACCACTTGCCACAAGATTTGGCACGTACTCTTATCTTGTCGTGAAATGCACTCGACTCCACCACTTATGTACCTCGCAACTGAGGGCATTTGCTTTTTCAACCCCGGAGTATGTTATAGATAAGGGATATGTACATTTATTACTCAAGTGCTCATTTCATTTTGAGCATTGAAGAATGTATAAATAAAATACATGCAAGAGGGAAATGCTCACTCTTGCACATGGGGAGATTGCACCCAGCGTCTGTGTCATTCTTTGCCTCCGTCACTTCTCCTCTCGCCGTGCTGGTGTAGCACTCCACTCTAGGAAGTGCCTCGACACGTGCTCTCTCGCTCTCTCCCGCTCTCTATCTCTCTGTTCGTGTACGATTTGATTATATGTTCACAGGATTCGTCAGGTATGCATATTTGCGGTGTTTTGTTATCTCTATCATGCTATTTGAGGTATTTTGCATGGATACCACGCCATCCGTTTGTAGAAAATAGACACTCAGTGTGTCAGCAGACAAAATCCACATATGATATACATAAACTAGTAAAATCTTGGCAATGTAGCTCGCTCCTGAACAAGCAGCTCTATGGACAACTGCACCCAGCCAAAATCCTTGTAAACCTATGAATTTTCCACGTGCGAGCTGTAACTAGCTAACTCTGTATCCACATATGCATACATGGAAAAAACCACACACTGTGCTAAAAATACTCTCTAGAGTGACCCACACATTCATACATTAGCATTAACAAGTGCACCGCATAATATATACTGGAAAGAAAGCAACTTGTAAGAAAAATGTTGAAATTTGGCATACTACCTCGTCGATCGGAAAACTTGTCGACGTGTGGTCATAAATGCCATCCAGGAGCCAAACTTGCTCGTGGAAAATCCACTCCGAAATGGTCCATCGAAGCCGTATGTGTCGGATATGTGTTGCTAGAGGAGGGAATCAAGTCATTGCAGAGGAGACTAGGTTGGAGCCAAGCCGCCCTGGATGTGAGCCATTAGAAGATTTCAGAGGTCATTTGGAGGGCCTTCTAAGAAATTCTATTTCTCTCTCTCGAAGATTTTCATAAGATTCCTTTGCACTTATTGAGTACGTCCAAAAGGACAACTAGATACTTTGAAAAGTAAACCTAACTTTTCATAAGTCCTTGAAAATGGTCACTTTTTCATTATTTATTGCCGAATGACGCGCAAAGGCCCATTTACAAAAGTTTGAAGTGGCCCTCGCGCACATTCGGCAAAAACCCTCCTTTAGAGGGTTT